>NC_080169.1:83517518-84117518 GCF_950295315.1 Erinaceus europaeus
TATGATGGACCTGGTTCTTGCAAACTAAGCTCATCATTTATTCTTTGCTGAAGTCAGCAAATAGAGTTAGAAAGATACCCAGTCATCTGTCACACCAAATAAAAGGACATAACGGCTTTCAAAAGGGTTTTCCCACTTACCCAAAAGGCTTTCTGAAAGCTTCTACCTCTGCAAAAAAAAAAAAAAAAAAAAAAAAGAAAAGAAAAAGAAAAAAGAAAAAAAGAGAGAAAAAAAAAAGAAAAAAAGGAAAAAAAGAAAAAAATTAGAACAATTATGGCAGATTGCATGAAACGTGAGAACGTCACAGTAACTGCTACTTTTCATTATGTTTGTCTTTGGGTCATGATCAAAAAACGAGAAGTTTATGATATGGTATCACAAGAAAGATTGTTATTGGAAAGGATGGTTTTCAGTCATCTAGGATCCTACTATATGGATTATCTGAAGGGAAAAATGGGTCTTTCAGGTGCATGTTCATAAGGCTTTGATGGACTGAAAGTAACTGTGAGAGCTATACTATCAGGAGGGTGGCCTAAGACTACAATGCTAAAGTATGCATACCTCAGTTACAAAACTTTTGAAAGGAAGTCTCAGCCACAGAATGCATATACCTGTAGAGTTTTGCATGGGTTTTATATGAATACAATTTTAAAAAATAGCTGCTTGCACATTATACCAGAAAAACCTCCAAAACTGCAATTGCTTTGAAAATAGATTTTAGGTTTTTTGGAGTTTTCTGAAATGCTTGGTCTGTATTTTGATAATTGTGCATATTATGTAAAAATGTTGGTGGACCCATAAATGACCAGACTTTTTCTAAGAAAAATGTTGCTTTAATGCATTTCATGAATTTTTACTCTTAATATCATTGCTTGCTAGTAATAGCAAATCTGCTTTTTCTGCATCTGCTTTGCGTAGCTATTGTAAGGCTTTGAACTAATGTATGTATTTATTGCTTGAACTTCTGTGCATACCTTATAAAGCATAATGTCTGACAATTTAAATGGCTCATGTATTCTTGCTTCTATCATAAGCTGATTATGGGGACTATGATCTTTTGTATACAGCAAATTTTAACTGTAGCACAAACATCTGTTTATGTATTGGTGGAATATAACTGTTTTATTTATCTTTTTTGAGGTAAACTAATTTTTGATACTTTTCATTACTGTGTACTATGTTCATACTTTGAATTCTCTGACGTTAGAAGTCATGGTTGAGAATTGTAACAACTGTTATTTGTTCTGTATTCATGGCTTTCACTGCTGAATAAAATAAAGGACCAAACCTAGGATTTGAAAGAAAACTGTCTACCTCTAACACCTGGGAGTTAGCAGACTTTATCTTACATAGTTTTAGTCTACAAAGACACAATTGCTTAAACCTAATGGACTTGTGGCTTATATTCTATATGGTTGGATTCATGGCACAGTTGTACTGTTTTAAAATCATTTAAAATTTCATGTAAATGTTCTAAGTATTTGGTAGAATTATCACTAACTGGGTTTACTTTATATAACTCAGATATGGAGAGAATGTCATCAGCATTCTGTGTCTATAGCTGCTGAACTTCATAAGAAAGCATTTCTTTGTGATTAGGGAATTGAAGAATAGTCAGCTATGAAATGAGCTACAGAAGTACACTTAAATCATCCTGGACTCTGATGTCCCTGGGCAGATTCAGTCACAAAATCCATTAGATTATTTTGTTAAGTTTTTAAATTGGGCCTTCATATTTTGAAGAATTTATGCGACTTCATCCTACACATGCCGATATTGATAAGCATTTGGACAGTAGCTTTATCAATGCCATAAAACTATTGAAAGGAATGTGGCTTACCCTGGTTACTTCACTAGTTCAGGCTACAATGAAAGGTATTTTTTTTGTCCATAAACATTTGCCAAATCTTACCTAGCAAAAAAAGAAGGCTGTATGTTTTCCTATAGAATTAATGTATGAACAGTGTGTCACTGCTGTTGGATGTAAAAAAATGTATATGAAACCATTTCATTCATTTGATTACATTTCTGAAGTATAAATAAAAAAATCTAATTCTTTTTGACCCATTTATAACCCTTAGGATTTTATTTTTTCGGAGAGACCATCTTCTATGCCAGAGCCAACTCATAAATTTGTGTACACATGTCCCATAATTTGTTTAAAATCATTTCCTTTGGAATTGGGTATTTATAAACCAGACCATACTCAAATTTAGCCAATAGAACTTGGGGCTCTTTGAAAATGCATTGCATTAGAAATTATCATTAAGGGATCTAGGTAACCTGACAGAGCATATACCTTACCATGCAAAGTGTACGGGGTTGGAGCTCCAGCACCACATCGGAGCATCCTGACTAGCATAAGAGGAGCAGCTCTGTGATGTCTCTCCCCCTCATACTGTCTGTCTCTTCTTCCACTCTGCCCAAAGCCTGATGGATTAAAATGACTTGGGAAACACTGTTGAGCAATGGCATTGCACCTGAGTAAAGAAAACCCTGGCACTACATTAAAAGCAAACAAGCTTTTCAAGCTCAAAATTGACTTCCTTCTTTTATCATCTCATGTTTTCATCCTAACTGAATTTGTCATCCTAAATTCCGAACCTTAAAACGAAACATGATTATTCTTTTTTAACGTCTGCATTTTTTTGCTTCCTCTTTACTTCCAAATACCAGTCCTCTTTACTTCCAAATACCATGGAGCCCTGCTTTGGTTTAGGAGACTCTATACTATGGATATGTAAAAGGTTTTCTAAGGGGAAACTTTTAGATTTTTTATATATTTTTAAATTAGCTTTATTTATTGGAGAGACAGCCAGAAATCAAGAGAGAAGGAGGTGATAGAGAGGGAGAGAAATAGAGAGACATCTGTAGCACTACTTCACCACTCACAAAGCTTTCCCCCTGTAAGTGGGGACCAGGGTCTTGAACCCAGTTCCTTGCACATTGTAATACATGTGATTAACTAGGTGCGCCACCACCCAGCCCCAACTTTAAAAATTTTAAAACAGGCAAATTAGGTCCTCTGCAGGAGGCTGTTAACTTTAATATAAATCTGTCATGATGATAAATAAAAATGCTTTTATTTTACATATAAATCAATATTTTCAGTCATCGTACCAAGAGTACCTTACCTCTAGAATAGTTTTTCAGGATAAAAATGCATTATTTAAAAATGTGAGAATGGGGAGTTGGGTGGCAAGTGGTGCAAAACGCTAGGACCAGCGTAAGGACCCAGTTGGAGCCCCCGGCTCCCCAACTGCAGGGGAGTTGCTTCACAAGTGGTGAAGCAGGTCTGCAGGTGTCTCTATCTTTCTCTCCCCCCCCCCATCTCCCCCGCCTCTCTCCATTTCTCTCTGTCCTATCCAACAACAAAGACATCAACAACACAAAAATAACTACAGCAATAAAAACAAGGGCAACAAAAAGGAATAAATAAATATTTTTTTAAAATGTGAGAATGATGTTGATATTCCTGAATTTAGAGAATTTTACTTTCACTATTGACTTAGTTAAAACTAGATTAATAAAACTATGCTTTTGGCCAGTGTATTTTGTTCACTTTTTTAAAGTTACTTAAAAATATGTGAATTTAATATTTGTATGTTTCATGCTTTAAGGGGGGGGGGAATTATAGATTAAAGCCAATAATTTGAGAAAAACTTTAGACTGACTTGGCAAATATTTTATACTTAAGCCTAAATCCAAGTAAATGTTATCCTACAGCTGAAAGCACTCTATCACCAGATATGGCTGTTGTCTAAAAGGATGGTCACAAAACTATTCTGCATTTTAAAAATTATGTATTTATTTTACGAGAGTACTCTCAGCTCTGGCTTATGGTGGTGCTGGTGACTGAATATGAGACCTTTGGTGACTCAGGCATGCATAAAATTCTTTTTGCATAACCTTTAAGCTATCTCCCCTGCCTATTTTTTTGAATATTTATTTCTTGAGTAGAAGAGGCCAGAGAATGACTCCTACATTCACAATATAGTAGATTGAGCCTGAGACCACAGGTATACAAAACTTGTGTCCTGTTTTCTGAGCCATTTCCCTAACCACTTAGTTTTTTTAATTAAAAGAAGAAAAAGATGATGGTGATGGTGACTTACAATCTGAGATAAAGGAGTTGGACTAGAAATGGCAAGTCACATTTTAACCATTTCTCCAGCAGAAGTCATGAAAGTCAAATATCTAGTTTTTGACTATTTTCAATGTTCTGTAAAATGAGATTCAGGCAAATTTTAACATTTAAATGTCAACAGAGCTTTGCCTAAGCTACAACTTTTCACTTTGAATCAGCTTTTAAAAATGCATATATATGTTCTAGGGGAGCAGGGGTGGTGCACCCAATTGAGTGCAACATTTCAATGTACAATGGCCCACATTGGAACCCAGCTCTAGGGTGGGCATTTCACAAGCAGTGAAACAGGTCTGCAGGTGTCTTTCTCCCCTCTGTTTCTCTCTGTCTTATCAAATAAAATAGAGAAAAAAAAATGGTCATCAGGAGTAGTAGATTCATGCTGGCACTACTCCCAACTATAACCCCAGTGGCAATTAAAGAAAAAAAGAAAGAAAGAAAAATATGCATATATGTTTTCTAAAAACCAAAGTGCAAGATTAGTGCAAGCAAATACGTAACCTGTGACAAAGGGTGGCTTCATCCATACTTTGATATATTGTCCCATTTCCTCTGTTCAGTCATTATATACATAGACTGAAAGTAACAAGTATGACACCTGCATAAATTGACAGATCTGTAGTAATAAGAGAAGAAGAGTTTTTTCCTCTGTTCAGTCATTATATACATAGACTGAAAGTAACAGGTATGACACCTGCATAAATTGACAGATCTGTAGTAATAAGAGAAGAAGAGTTTATGATATGCTAGAGAATTTGCACCTCATAATGATTCTGATGTATTACTTAAGGCAATGTACACATTTGTGTACACAAACATGGACATCAGTCATAAAAACAGAATCATAGTTTTAAATACTAAGTGAAAATTTTGCTTTCACACAGTCTGCTATAAAAGTCTACTTGAAAGTCTTTGAAATAAATATTAGCCAATCTGTCCCCTAAGGTTAATCTTATCAACTTTGAACTCTGATCTCTAGAATCCAGTGCTCCTGTGGAAAATAGAAACTTAACAATTGGAATGATTGCTTTACCATTCACATTTGAGGACTATTGCTGTCAAACGTACAACAGTGACCACTCACTAAGGGAAAGATGAACATAAAAAACAATGAAAATGAAAAATGTCATTAAAAGTATTTCTGGAGCTGAAGGAGACGGCTCAGCAGTAAAGTGCCTTGCATGTGTGCTGTTCTGGACACGGTACATAAAAAATGGAGAAATGTTCTTATCGCTTTTTCATGCAAAAAAACAAATATATATACATTCCTGCTATGACTAGGCATAATTTGTATTTCTCAATGCTTCCTGTCACAATTATAAAACTGAAAAGCTCAGGGACAGGCAGAGGCATACACAGTAGAGTATGCATGCTACATAGAGTGCACAAGGATCTGGGTTCAAGCCCTCAGCCCCCACCTACAGATAAGTTTCATGAATACTAAAGCCATGCTGTACCTCTTTCTCTCTCTCTCTCTCTCTTTCTCTCTCTCCCTCCCTTCCTCCTTTCCCTCCTCCTTCCCTTCTTATCTCCCCATTCACTCTCAATGCAAAAGAGTGTCATGAGGCTTTGATGCCCTAGATTGAATTCCTAACACTGCCATCTCTCTGGTCTCTCTCAATCTGTATCCATCTCTCTTTCAATAAATAAATAACAATAAAAGCTTTCAGGAAACATAAAACTAAGAAAAATTTGAATGAACAACAATTGAAGACAACATTTTAGATGTTCCATTTAGTATCCATGTGGAAAACTATTCCATAAGGAACCAAATTTAAAGGACTTTAAATTTAAAGGATTTATTAGGCAAGGATGTTGAAAATACTCTAGTAATATTAAAAGTTTGTTATCAATACCACATCATTATAAATTTTAGACTCTTTAATACTAAATATTAGCTAACAAAAAGAAATAAAAATAAAATAATAAAACATGTCTTAAAATAATTTTACAGACTAAACTAAATTCCTTAATAGCCATAAAAAAACTGTATGTCCTCATAAAATAATCCACTATTTCAGTTGTCTCCACTCTCTGACACCGGGTTCTCACATTCATTTTCCTTATTTGCCACTGTCGAATGCTGATTTAATACTCACTCTGATGCATAATCAGTTATGTTTGTTATCTGACAATATTTATTTCACCTTTCATTTCCCATCATATTAAAAATAATCCTACAGTAGTCTTTACCATAAAATGGAAGCTATTTCATTAATATTCTTCTCTGCATAAATTTAAAACTGTTATTATTGAAAAATGTGTCTCTCTGTAGCTGTCATCTTCCTTAAAGGAGCAGCCTTGTACAGATAATCATTATTATACTAATTTTATAAGGAAGATATTCTGTCACTACAATTGTTATTTCTAGCATTTGGAAAAACATTGGGTTACTTGAAACATATGATAAAATTTGAGAGATTGTCACATTGAGATAAGGAATATTAAAAGAGACTTCAAGTACTTTGGCAGAAGTTAAATAATGTGTTAAGGTGTATTTCCAAGGAACACAATCAAAATCAGGAGATAGAGACCTTCATATGTTATCTTAGAGAATTTAGATGGGATGTCTTGAACCAAGAATAATTCATTTTCTATAACTCAGATCTCATAAGCAGTGATATTGAACCCCATTAGAGACTAATGGGCAACAGCTTTATGTTCAATGATCACTGTAACTGTATTCAAGGAGTAAATTTTTAAGTAAATAAGCTTTACTTTCCCAAGGACAAAAGAAAAAAATAATCATTTACTTTTTGACTCAGGAAAACACTGATGGTATTGAATACTTCATAATTTTCTTAAGATATAATAAAACTCTGTTTAGTACAAGGGGCTTCCTATCCCAGCCAATTTGAAAATAAATAAATAAATGAAATTCACTGATGGGAAACTAACCAGTTGAACTATATGATTCTATAAACTGTCTAAAGTGAGTAGAATTAAGTATAGGATAAGGGCCTAAAATAGAAAACTGGTTTCATGTATCTTGCCAACTCTGATTGATTCACAGTGGCTATGTGCACCTGGCACATAGTAGAAGCTTAGTAAATATCCAAAGATGGATTATAAGGTCATTTCTTCACTTTACAATATGTACTATTAACTTCTTCCATGAAAATGGAAAATGGAGTAAGTCATGAGGTTGACTGATTTGCCAGTCCATCTTTGGTCCCTCACTAGCACGAGGTATGAAAAGATCTCACTGTATGGGTGAAAAATGGAAAGGTTATCAGTGGATGGGAAATACAAATTGGGAAACATTTCAAATTAGGATATTTATTTCTGAAGGAGGGTACATGGAATATGAAATTTGTAAGACATTTGCAATCTGTTAGGTATATAACCCTATTTAATTCCATGTGTGGCAAATATTCAGAGACTACCAAAAACACTCCCATTGTAAGGAGCTGAGACACATTCTCACTTGCACACAGCAGTGCTTTTTATAGAACACTGAAATTTTATTTCAACTTCTTGTCTTTTCTCATTTTTAGTCAATTTTTTGGAGCTGTGATTTGTGTTTGCCATATAGTAGAGAACTTCTGATAAAAGTTATCTCTTTCACCCACATCCAGTGGAGAAGCAATTACAGAAGCCAGACCTACCACTTCACCCCATTATGATCCCGGGTCCATACTCCCAGAGGGATAAAGAATAAGAAAGCTTTCAAGGGATGGGATGGGATATGGAGTTCTGGTGGTAGGAACTGTGTGGAAATGTACACCTCTTATCCTATGGTCTTGTCAATATTTCCATTTCATAAATAAATAAAAAATCTTTAAAAAAAAGTTATCTCTTTCGGGGCTAGGTGGTAGGGCACCAGGGTAAGCGTACATGGAGCAAAGCGAAAGGACCAGCGGATCGAGCCCCTGTCTCCCCACCTGCAAGGAAGTTACTTCTCTGTCTTCCCCTTCTTTCTCGATTTCTCTCTGTCCTATCCAACAATAACAACAACAAAATGGAGAAAATAGCCTCCAGGAGCAGTATTTGTAGTGCAGGCACTGAGCTCCAGCGATAACCATGGAGACAAAAAAGGAGAAAAAAAGTTAATTATTTTCAAATCCTTAATGCAAACAGTTCTATCAATAGGTCAGACAACTTCTCGAATGCCATATGAAGTGACCTGGGAAACCCTCGGTGCCCTAGGATTCCTGAAGACCTGCTTCATAGGACATATCTGTGGTAACCTGACTGTATCTTTGTTTCTTAGAACCTTAACCTGGATGAAGAGGTAGATGACATGAAAGCATGTCAGAACAACAATCTCTAGTTATAACCCTAATTTTTTTTTTTTTAATTTGCGCAACTCTGCTTCCTGAAGCCCTTACCCATGATTATTGAGTTCCACATGTAACTCAAAGGATCCAATGACTGGTCATAATACCTCTGCTTTTCTTGTTTCTAATTAGATGTCAAGTAGGATATTAAAAAGTCCACATTGACTTTCCTGCCAAAGTAGCCCAAAAAGTTGTCTATGATAATATTCTATTCATTTACTTGACAGAAAAAATGAATTGGTAGGCCTATTTCAGTTCTGCCATAAAGATGGTGCCCACCGCCTCCACCCAGGAAAGAATTATAGACACAGGTTCTCTAATGTGAGCCAAAATAGATACCTTTCTCCTAGGTCAGTAAATGAGTCTATTTTGATTCTCTCCACCAGTGGCTTCTGTTCTGGACTCTGAGCAGGTGAGTTAGAGCATATGTCTACTTTAGGAGCCACCTCATTTAATCAAAACCATGTGGTTTTCATGAATGCCAAATTCATTGGTTTCCAAGCCGTCTCTTTGGGGGGGGGGTGGCATTTTACTCCCAGATGAAAGCCTTAAAAACATTACTTTTATGCCCAGGCACAGCATCCTAGGCAAATTCTCATGTTATGTTATTTGATGTTCATAACTCCACTACTATATAATCTCTCCATTTGTCACATGGGGAAGCAGAGTATGGAAGGACTATAGTGACACTATTGTCACAGAATTAGCAAAAACTGGAATTAATATCTGGGTCTTTTGTTTACACACACTGATTACACATGAAATGTGAGTTACCTATGGTGACATTTAAATGAAGGAATGATAAATAAATTCTCATTGAAGTTGACATTCTGAAGTGTTGAAATTACCTGTATTACAGAAACATTATGAGCAATACTTATAGGAACCAATTGAAATAAGTGTTTTTAGAGACCCTGATTTCATATTTCTCTGACATACAAGGCTGCTTTTAATTGTATTTATTTCTTTGTGGTCTGCTTAATTTCCAAAGTGATTTCAGAAAAAACTACTGTGTTTTGAATGACTATGAATCAACACACAATACTTTTGAAAGTAATTAGCAACGTAATAGGTTAGGTGTGCTACAAAAACAGTAGAGGCTGTGATCTGGCTAGGTATTGGAAAGCAAGATATTTAGAAATTTTGGTTAATATTGATAGCTATTTTTCTTTTGCAAATGAAATGTCTTACCTCATGGAACTTCAAGATTAAACCAGTGTCTGTGAGAATTCTACTGAAAGAGAAGCTGCTGCCTGAGGGGGGGGGCACATGTGTTTCTCATTGTCAATATTCAAAGCTAGTTCTGTGACTGGCACAGAGAGTTACTAAGTACAATTAATCATGTTGAAATGATGTGAGTTAATGCAAGCATTTGGGACTTTTCATCACAATTTGTTATATTGCAAAAAAAAAAAACTTATATTAGCTACTGTGTTTCTTTTTCTTTTTGTTATCTATTTTATGTGGTATTTGGAGGTATAATAAACTTTGGATCAGTTGGCTAGCTTAATTGAAAAATGTTTTGAAAAGAAAAGTTGAAAAGCAAAACAAAACATATTGAAAACCATTTCAATACCATTTTTTTCTCTCTGCTAGTTCAGTTGTAAGAAACGGAGAACAAAAGCATTACCAAACAAGGCTTTTAGCAGAAACATAATTGCTTACACATCCAAATACATCAGCCAAGTTTGCAACACACGATTAGGCAGCCAATTGTGGTGAAAATGTGCTTGCTCATTCAGAGTAGACCACGCCCCAGGGCTCACCCACTAGCTCCTCTTCAATTGTGAAGTTCAGTTAGCATCAGTCCATTCCCATTAACCATTTGTTGAAAATATAATGGGGTTACTGGGTAGCAAGATTCATCTGGGTTTAAACAAAAGAGTCAGTGTCTTCAGTAAATCCTACCTTCATCAGTCCAGGAAGCACTCTTGCCTTTTATAGCAGTGCCATTTTTTTCCAAGGGTACTAGTAATTAATTAGTGACTAGTTAATACCAGGCACTGTGAAATTAGCATTGTATGTATGTATGCATACATATATCTTTGCCACCAGGGTTATCACTGGGATTCAGTGCCTGTTTCTACCACTTATAGTGGTCAATTTTTTCCTTCTTTTTCTTATAGAAAAAGGAGAGAGAGAGAGAGAGAGAGAGAGAGAGAAATGTGCAACATTACTCCATCATTTGTGAAGCTTCCCCATGAAGGTGGGGACTGGAGTCTTGAACCTTGGTCCCTGTGCATGACAACATGTGCACTCTACCAGGTGTGCCACTTCCAGTCCTTGACATTATATTTAAACATGTAAATGTATTATGGGATAATATGGATGGTTTAAATCCTTTAAGTGTCTTATGAATAGTTATTAGAATTTATGATATAATAAAATCCAGACAGAGAAGATAGCATACTGATTATGCACTAGACTGTCTTTCATTTATTTATTTATTTCCCCTTTTTGTTGCTCCTGTTGTGTTTCATTGTTGTTGTAGTTGTTGTTGATGATGTCGTCATTGTTAGATAGGACGGAGATAAATGGAAAGAGGAGGGCAAGAGAGAGGGGGAGAGAAAGATAGACACCTGCAGACCTGCTTCACTGCCTGTGAAGCAACTCCCCTGCAGGTGGGGAGTCGGGGCTCGAACTGGGATCCTAACGCAGTCCTTGTGCTTTGCGCTACCTGTACTTAACCCGCTGCCCTACCGCCTGATTCCCCTGCACTAGACTTTCAAGCCTGAGACCACAGAGGACCCAAGTTCAGCCCCTGACAGCGCCATATGCTACATTTGAGCAGTGATCTGGTTTTCCTCTTTTTTATCATTAAAATAAATACATATTTGTATTGATTTATTGATTTTTTTTATTGCTACCAGGATTGTCACTATGACTTGGTGTCTACATGACATATCCATTGTTCTCAGGGGTTACTCTTTCTTTCTTTCTTTCTTTCTTTCTTTCTTTCTTTCTTTCTTTCCTTCCTCCTTTCTTTCTTTCTTTCTTTCTTTCTTTATTTCCTTTTATTTGATAGAGACATAAATTGAGAGAGGAGAGGAGAATGACAGAGAGGAAGAGAAGGACATCTGCAACACTGCTTCCCCCTGCAGGTATGAACTGGGGCTTGAACCCAAGTTCTTGTACATGGTAACATGTATTCCCTACTGGGTGCACCATTGCCTGGCTCCAAAATAAATAAATCTTAAGAAAAAGATAACAGAAAAAAATAAAGACAGGAAGGAAAAAAGGAAAGAGAAAAGAAATATAAATAAGATCATATTATATATTTGGTCTCAAGTACATTTCTTTCTTTTTATTTTCTTTATCTGGGGGATTAATTATCTATAGTCAACACTAAAATACCATAGTTTGTATATGTGTGACATTTCTCAGTTTTCTCTTTTTTAATTTTTTAAAAAGAATATCTTTATTTATTGGATAGAGACAGCCAGAAATTGAGAGAGAAAGGGGTGGTAGAGATGGGAGAGAGACAGACACCTGCAACACTGCTTTACCATGTGCAAAACATTCCCTCTGCAGGTGGAGATTGGGGGCTTGAACCTGGGTCCTTGTGCACTGCGACATGTGCATTCAACCAGGTTTGCCACCACCCAGCCCTGACATTTCTCAGTTTTCTACATAACAATTTAACCCCCTTTAGGTCCTCATCTGCAATCATGTCCCAGTACCTGAACTCTCCCCCTCCCCTTCCCCTCAATACATCTCTTCATTCTCACTCCACCAATATTAGTTTAGTCTTCAATTCTCAGGTGAATATGTTTGTGATTTAGAAGTTGTTTACTTTTTCTAGAATTATTTTAACTACAATGAATTTTTAATAACCTTGAACCAATTATTTTCTGTTCCTTAATCTCATAAAAAAAATGGCAAACGCTAGAAGAAGAAGAAGAATAAAAAAAATGAGCATTAATGTTTTTTTTTTTCCTTAGAGTTCAGAGGAAATGTTCTGCAACAGCTGGATTTCAGGTATTTAGAAAACATAAGATGGGAGGTGACTGCCCCATTCTTTTGGACTTATAGCCCTTTCTGTGTGCCTGATCACTTAACATGTCATCCTTTAAGATCAATATAGTCGTGCCAGGATCAACTACATGCTGGAAAATAGTTCTCCTAGAGTAATAAGTGGTAAATATTGTTCTTATTCCCTACAGTCTACCACCTAAAATTCAGGAGATAAAACCAGGAAGTTAGTTAGCCAACCAAGCAGAAAAGGTACCATGCCTTCCACTTAGGCAACAAATTCCATTTTCTTTCCCTTAAGTATTTCAGTGTTTCTTGGCACAAATCTCTCTAGACAAAGCTTAATACAAAAGCTACACATTTATATGTCAAAGTGACTGCTGAACTCTGGATTGGTTTCCTTTGTATTCTAAACAATTATTACTGGGCAGAGGTAGATAACATAATGGTTATGCAAAGTTACTCTCATGCCCAAGACTCCAGTGTCCCAGGTTCAATCCTCCACACCACCATAAGCCAGAGATGAGCAGTTCTACTGTTCTTGTAGAAAAGAAAAGAAAAGAAAAAATTACTACCAATTCAGACACACTTATTATCTTGCTTTGACTCACATAGTTCTCAAAATGGTGAATTCAAGGGGCCTGCTGGGCTGTTTTCTTTTCCAGAGGCAATATAGGAAATCTGTTTCTTTATCTGTATCTGCTTCTAGAGGCCTCCCACAATTCTTTGCTTGTGGCCTTGTACCTCCATCTTCAAAGCCAGCAACAGTAGACAACTCCTTCATCTGTCACTCTGACCTCTTCAGTCTCCCTCTTTTCCAGGTAAACACCCTTGCAATTACATTACACTCATGAGGATAACCCAGGATAATTCCTTTTCTAGACTAGATTATAGACTTTCCATTTATATACATAATTGCTCTGTGTCAAGTAACCTAAAGCATTACCAAAGTCCCCAAGAGTAAGATGTTGATATCTAGGGATATATGGGTGTGGGAGGATGTTCTATCTATCATATACTCATTTTCATTTTGATTGATAAAGACAAAATATCTGTTAACTCACATTTCTTTTTTTAAATTAAATTAAATTTAATTTATAAAAAGGAAACACTGACAAAACCATAGGATAAGAGGGGTACAACTCCACACATTCCCACCACTAGAATTCTGTATCACATCCCCTCCCTTGGTAGCTTTCCTATTCTTTAACCCTCTGGGAGTATGGACCCAAGATCATTGTGGGATGCAGAAGGTGGGAGGTCTGGCTTCTGTAATTGCTTCCCCACTGAACATGGGCTTTGACAGGTCTATCCATACTCCCAGAATGCCTCTCTCTTTCCTTAGTCGGGTGGGGTTCTGGGGAATCAGAGCTCCAGGACACATTGGTGGGGTCATCTGTCCACCGAAGTCTGGTTGGCATCTGGAACCTGGTGACTGAAAAGAGAGTTAACATGTAAAGCCAAACAAATTGTTGACTAATCATGAGCCTAAAGGCTGGAGTAGTGCAGATGAAGAGTTGGGGGGGGGTCATCTCCATTTTGTAGATAGCTACTAGGCCTACTTTCGTTATATTCCAAAGGGCCTGTGGCTATACTAGTTTTTTTTTTTTTCTAAAAGCTATCTGCAAACAGTAAACAAGCAAACATATTCCAGCCAAGCCCATTCTGAGTCCTGTACTCTTAGAATTTTCTTGAAATGGTTTTGTTAGTAGCTTGTAGATTTGAAGATCCAATCATCTCTGTTTTCATTTTGTCTGTATTCTAACTTCACTGAGCCCCACTCCTCCCCACTTGCCTTTGTGTGGGCAGTGAAGCTCTGCTATCAGTAACGAGCCCCTCTGCCAAAGAGCAGACCTTTTGAAGAGTACCTACTTTTCATCATGCCAAAGTATGAGCTCACACACGTTCACACTCCCTTTGTTCCCTCCAGGCTTCCATACCTCATGAGTTGCCTCTTTGCGTTCAGGGGGAATCAAGATAGCAGACCTGAACATCATTCTGATTCAGGGGTTGAGGAGAGGCAGCAGAGAGGGGATTTAGGTTACATCCAATGGCCACCTCTTTCCTGGGTTTGCCCTCACAGCAGCTGGAGGTCTTGGAGGTGCTAAGCCCTCTGATTTAGAACTACACAGGTCTGAAGGCTGAGAATTTTCTATGAAGAGCCTTCATCTTTGGAATTCCCTCTCCAAGGCTATTGACCTATATGGCCTGAAGTAAATTCTATCTCACTAGTAAAGTGGATTTCACAGTTAATATGGCCAAACTGATTTATTTATTTTCAATGTTAGCTACAGTTATGGTACTCTCAGATATGTGCAGAGATTGAATGTTTCTAGAAATCTCAGGGAAAAAATCATACTGCCAGAGACAGGAGAGTGTTTTGTTGTCATCTTTGTCTGTATTCTCTGTGACATAGTCTTAAGACAAAATTAAATTGTAACCTACACTCCTTGGTTGTTTCTTCCATCTTGTTTTGTTGTCAAGTTAATTTACCCGACCCATTCCTGTGTTTGATTATGAAAGACACTTATCAGTTTGTCTTAAGAACAAATGACTGACAAAAATAAATGTCAATAGAGCACACAGCATACCTATATATCAAGTTAGCTGCACTCGCCTGTGAGGGGGGACTGGAGTAAGGTGGACGTGAAGGAAGTTATTAGCTTTCCAGCAGGGGCGAAGAGAAAAGCTAGTTCTGTCAAAAGTGAATGTTGAAACAAAAGAAAATAACCCTGTCCCAAATGCTCTGGGCTGAATCAGCCTTCCTGGGGTCTTATTCTGGTTCAGAGATAGTTCTGTCCTTGAAGTACTCTCTGTTGAGTGACACTAGTCCATGGTATCAAGTAGTGTTTAAAATACCTAGATTAAAAGCCTTCTGTATTTAATGTCTCAGCTCCAACAGGTACATAAACCAAAATGAACTTGCAAATTTCATTGAAGCTTTATCCTCTAGCCCAGTCTAGTCCCTAATGTCACAATTTTCACATTTCTGACAAAGAATCTTTTACTCTAACCAAGTTCCCGTTCACAGTTGGCAGCTGGCCCATCCAGCAGGGGAAGGTGACTTTAGTGATGTCCTCTCTCTTGCAGGGGTGCAGGTTAACATCCTTCTTGGGCAATGAGGGGACTAATATTCTGTTCTTTGTTCAAAGCTCTGGAGGATCAATGTACGAGATGTGATACTCGAATTGATGTTATTCCTGTCCTAAATGTATTAACTCCAGTTCTCTTTCCAGTGGGAAAGGTGAGAGGATGTGACTCATGCTGCAGCACTGCCCAAATAAAAACTTTTTTTTTTTGTCAAATCTCAGCCTGAAATGAATTGATGTTTCAGTTAAATGGGTAGATAACAGACTTCTTTATAAATCTGTGCTAAGGCAACATAAGGCCATACATTTATTTAAATACATCCAGCCCAAGCAGTGCCACTGTTTCTATAGCCCCAGTGATTATTCTGCTAGACCTGGCACATTTATCCCATAACCTGCCCACCGTTCTCATAGACATCCCACTTCTAGTAAAGCTGCTCCTAGAAACGTCTTAGCAAACGTTGCTGCTCTAGATGAATGTCTATATTTAAAGGATGGCATCTATAGCCCTGCAAACTTGTTTTAAAATATGTTATTTTAGATTTTTGACACCAGAAATGATGGATTTGAATGTACAGTGCACTCCTCTTTGTTGTGCTTTTCCATTAGAAATAGGACTAAGAACACAGAGGTAGGTTATGTCACCAGAGATGGCTAAAATCACAAGTAAGTTCAAGTTAGACCTGCCAAACTGAGTGAATCTGTTCTAGGCCCAACAGAGAGTCTGTTTCTAAGTGAATGAATAAGTCTTTATTATTTTTTGGGGGGTGGTGAGTCATGGAGAATGATTACTGCCAAGTGTGTCCTCAAAGTTCACTTGACCTCAGCATTGGACAAGATGGACATTCAGTTTGTTGTATCTTTAGTAAGCTTTTGAGCAAATCTTGGGCTCTTATGAATTGATTAATGCCTGATTATGTGTGTTGTTGTTTGTTTATACTTCACTTATTTATTGGATACAGACAGAAAGAAATCAGTAAGGAAGGGGAGATAAAGAGAGAAAGATACCTGCAGCACTGATTCACGGCTTTGGGGACTTGAACCGTAATCTTTGCACACTGTAACATCAAATATGCCTTTATTTGTATAAACCTGCTTAATGCACCAGTCCCAGTGCAGTCTGCCCAGCATTCTCTGACCCTGCTCTAGCCCTGTGTTCACTCTGGCACAGACCAGGTTCTTCAAATGGACTAACTGCACCTGTGGCTCATGAGCTGGCACTGACACATTAAAAAGGATTCGCCATTTTTTCCTAAAAATTTCTAAATCACCTTTGAGGACTATGTTTCTTTCTCCTGTCTATTGCCAAGCATGGACTTCTAAACAGGGCCAATCATTCTTCTCCATAGTGTATGAACATAATTCATTAGGATTTAGGGAGAAGCCTGGTATAATTGTTGCTTTTGTCCATACAACTGTCTGAATTCTAGAACTCATTCAGATGTTTTGCTCTCACTTTTCACAGTGCCTATTCAATCAATTTCTAATCATTGTGTCTCAGGTAGAGAGACTTATTTTAGTGTCCTAGTAATGTAATAGGCTCATGGAGAATCAAGAAAGACATCATGTTGTTTATTTATTTATTTTCGTCAAAGCATAACTCAGTTCTGGCATATGGTGGTACTGAGGATTGAACCTGGGACCTTAGAGCATTGGACATGAAAGCTTTTTTGCATCTCCTCTTCCCAAGAATCATGATTTTAGAGCATGTTCCATTAATCCTGCATCCTTTATTTTCTGTTTTGTCAGGTTTTATTATACCTCCAAGTGATGTTCTCCATTGAGAGGAATTGAGACTTTATCTTTAACCACTTAAATTTATCTGATACTTCTGTTTCATTTTAATTATACCATAGTTCAAAGTGCCGGGCTAGCATGAGGGTGTTTCTTCCTGGGCACGTGCTCTCTAGGTTGGAGAGAACTCGACTGGAGCCAACCTGGGCTGCTGCTTACTCAGCGACAGGAGAGGAAACAGGAACTCATGGTGGAGCGGGAACGCAATGCAATGCCTTTATATCTTTTGAAATGGAAGTGGCAAGTCAGAAAAGGAAATGGCTAGGAAAGGGGGTTGAGAAAAGGAAACAGCGGGAAGGTAGTTTTAACCAGTGGGATTGACTAATATCCTGCAGGAAGGGTGGGTCTCGAGGTAGTAAGAAGATAGATCAGGCAAAACAATGATTATGTAAATAGACCATACTATCAGCAATGCAGCATGGAGCAGGGGGAGCTGGCTTAATGCCCTACACAAAGTTGTCCTTTTTCACTTCTTCTAGCTTCTTTTGCTTTAACAAGGTTCCAACAAGTAGGTGGTATTCCTACTGTTTTCTTAATAGTAATTGATCCAGAACTGAAATGAATTTCTCTGATTTTTATTCTCTTTATTTATTTTTGCCTCCAGAGTTATTGCTCGGTGCCTACACTATAAATCTACTGCTCCTGGAGGCTATTTTTTCCCCTTTGTTGCCCTTACTGTTTAGCATTGTTATTGTTATTATCATTGTTGTTATTGCTGTCATTGTTGTTGGATAGGACAGAGAGCAATGGTGAGAGAAGGGGAAGACATAGAGGAGGAGAGAAAGATGGATACCTGCAGACCTGCTTCACTGCCTGTAAAGTGACTCCCCTGCAGGTGGGGAGCTAGGGGCTCAAGCCAGGATCCTTACTCCAGTGCTTGCTACCACCTGGTCCCATTATTCTATTTATTTTTAAACATTTTATTCTCCTCTTCCTTCTCCACCACCTCCTCTTCTTCCTCCTCCTCTTCTGTCATCTTATTTTCCTTTCCTTTACTTTTATAGAGACAGAGAAGAAGAGGGAGAAACCTACAACATTGTTTCACTACTCATGAAACCTAGTAAGAACTAGGGACTTGAAACTTGGACGTTGCGTAATGTTATCTTGTGTACTCTACTTGCTGTATCACCACCTGACCCAAACAGCCAAATTGTCATTAAGAATGTAGTCACAGGGTCTGTCTTTCTCTCTCCCTCTCTGTCTTCCTCCTCTCTTGATTTCTCTCTGTCCTATCCAACAGCAATGACAACAGTAACAACAATAAACAAGGGCAACAAAAGGGAAAATAATAGCTTCCAGGAGAAGTGGATTTGTAGCGCAGGCACCAAGTCCCAGTAATAACCCTGGAGGCAAAAAAAAAAAAATTGCCACTTAAAAATAAATAAATAAAGACTCCTTGTGATTAAAAAAAAAATGCAGTCATAGGAAGAGAGATTTTTGTCCTTAGCTTACCCCACCTTGAAATTCTACTTATAAATCGCTTGTTTCTGCATGCAGTTCTGCTCACCAAGTCACACTTGATTTAGTTACCCATCTCACATTGAAATTAGCTTCAACTCCCCCACATTCTCTAGGCACCTTTTAACCTCTCAAGGCTTTATTCCTGCAGTATGATTATGCAGTTGTTCCCATGAAATAAATTAGAAATGAATGAGAAATGAATCAGGTCATTCAGATTGTATCTATATAAATAAATACTGGGGAGGGGATTAAACTAAAAGAGCAGGACCACAGATTTTAATTTCAAAATGGATACCATTTCTTTGCTTGGCAGTGACAACATGTCTGGCATAGGACTGACTTAAAAGTTACTTGAATGTGCCTGACATTATACAGCATATTTTCAATATATTTTTTCCTCAACTTTTGAAGAATGATTTTTTAAGAAAATAGCTCAAGATTAAAGTTAGTGGAATATAATTTTGTACCAAGTGCCTCCAAATTAGGAAGAGGCATTATGGGAAAGAGAGTTTCTGGTTCTTTGCATGGGCACATTTCTTGTCACTCCAGGTTCAAGAACTGCTAAATGTCCTGTTGGATCCCTTGGAGCCATAGAGTCTGCTTGGAGAAAGGCACCAATTTATGCAATTTCTTGCCAAATACTCCTTCAATAACAGTAATGTAGTCCAGAAGTAATAAATGAAAAAACAACCCAAAATTTGGGATTAAAGCGAGGGAATAGAATAGAGATCAGTTCTGGTAATGGACAGAATTATGGACAAATCACAATGGAGAGAGACTTGTGGAGAAAAAAATAAAGAAAGCTAAGGACATTAAAAGCATTTTTATTTTTATTTATTTATTTCTTTTTTAATTGACAACATGGTTATTGCTGTGGCTCAGTGTATGAACAATAAATCCAAAGCTCCAAACAGCCATTTTTCTCCCCCACCCTCTTTACCACCCTCCTCTCTTCTTTCCTCCTTCCCTTTCCGTTCTCTCTCTCTCTGTGTGTCTCTCTTTCTCTCTCCCTCTCCCTCTCCCTCTGTCTCTCTCTCTCTCTTCTATTTGATATGACAGAAAAATTGACAGGAAAGAGAATGGTTGAAAAGGAGAGAGAAAATAAGACACCTGCAGTGCTGCTTCACTGCTTGATTGTGAAGCTTCATCCTAAGGTGGGAACAGGGACTTGAACCTGGGTTCTTGAATATGGTAACAAGTGGACTGTACCACCTGGCCCCAAAGCCATTTTTCCCAGTGATTTCCAAAGCTGGCAGATAAGTTGAACAGGACTGGGATAGGGGGCAAGAAGCCAATATAAGAATCAAGACTTGTGCTGGGAGTCGGGTAGTAGCGCAGCGGGTTAAGTGCAGGTGGCGCAAAGCGCTAGGACCAGCGTAAGTATCCCAGCTCAAGCCCCCGGCTCCACACAGGGGGGTTGCTTCACAGGCAGTGAAGCAGGTCTGCAAGTATCTTTCTATCCCCCTCTCTGTCTTCCCCTCTTCTCTCCATTTCTCTCTGTCCTATCCAACAACAACGACATCAATAACAACAATAATAACTACAAAAAAAAACAGCTAGGGTAACAAAAGGGAATAAATAAATAAAATTGAATCAAGACTTAATAATTATATCTATGGTTAGAAAGGTACTGTCCAGTATCATACTCCACTACACATTTCTAGCATATAAGATCTAGAAAAGATATTTTCTTATCCTAGATGATAGATATATCACTATTTGTTTTTACAAATTACATATTTGTAGGTTATACTAATATATTCACTACATTATAAAACAAAATAAAGTTTCTATAAAGGATAAGAAAAATCAAATAGAAATTCTATTACAGACTTCTCTCAATTAATATTAGCATTTATTTCTGAAAAGTTTCCATCCTAAACTCCCTGAGCAGATGACCTCACCAATGTGTTCTGAAACTTCACTTCTCCAGATCCCTACTCCATTAGGGAAAGATAGAAACAGGCTGGGAGGATAGATAAAACTGCCAACACCCATGTCCAGTGGAAAAGCAATTACAGAAGCCAGACCTCTCACTTTCTACACCCCATAAAAATTTTTGATCCATACTCCCAAGGGGAGAGAAATATTAGGGAAAGATGACAGGAGGGCTCTGAACCCCAATTCCATCAGGACCTTGAGAGAGAAGAGCAAAAAACAAAAAAGGAAGGACACTTGGAAGTAATAAGAGGTATAGATAAGACTTAGAAAGGAAAAGAATGCAAAAGCATAGGTTAAAAAATGGGCAAAAATATATACATGTAATAGTCAGCCCACATCTGTAATCTTGAAAGAACATCTCTGATGTTGGGAAAGGTGGAGAATTGTACTCTTGTTGTTTAAAAATTTTGTGAATCAATATTAAATCACTAATAAAAAGATGTTAAAATGTTATGTTGAAAGCAATGAGTGTTCTAGCAAGATTGAATTTGAAAACCATGAAAAACTTTTATTGTGAAAATAATTAGTGTTACTAATGGGCAGGGTATAACTATGTAATCTACCTCTGGTGAAGGTGATGTCAGCCAGCCCTTACATACTCACTAAAATAGGCATTTCCTCTTTCAAAGAGAAATGTGATTCAGATACAGAAAACCTTTTTACCATTACCTAGATTGGTCATACTTTCCCTTATTCAGGTGCTGGAAGGCAAAGTAACACATTAACACTCACTTGAGAACAACTGGCAACATAAATGCAAAGTATAGATATGAACAAGCAGAAATAACAGTCACTGGTAATGGATGATTTAGGGAAGAAAAATCATTTTTAAAAGAATATGATCTTGAAGAGATGCAAGGACAAAAACCCAAGGATTTCTATAATTCATATTAAAATGTTGAAGATGAAATCAAGAAAGAAGGGTCCAGTCAATGGTGCACCCTCTTAAGTGCACATTGCACTAAGCACAAGGATCCACACAAGGATCCAGGTTCAAGCCCTGGGCTCCTCACCAGCAGTGGGGATGCTTCACAGCAGCGAAGAGGGTATGTAGGTATTCATCTTTCTATATATATATTTCGCCCCTCCTCTCTCAATTTCTCTCTGTCCTATCCAATTAAGTGGAATAAATGCCTGCCAGCAGCAGTGGGTTCCTAGTGCTGCCCCCATACCTAGCCCTGGAGACAAAAAAAAGAAAAAAGAAAGGAGGAGAAGGAAGAGAAGAAAAAGGCGGCAGAGGAGGCTAGGAAGAAGATGATGAAGAGAGGAAACAAGAAATAAAAACAGGCTCTTAAAATTTTCCACTGAATTGATGTCTGAGGTTAGCACTCAAGTTAGTGAAGAATATTGCAGTTGATCTCTAGAGAGTATCACTCCCCTGTAGGGTAGGAAGAAAGAAGATATCTACTGAAGACAAACCCAGAAACCTGTCTAAGAATTTCATATGCTGTTAAGAAACAAGGATTTTTTTCGGTGCAAGTCAAAGTTGAAGGCATTTAATGGTAGATATACTTAATCAGAAATGTTCTTACTAATGTTCCTGTTGCCTATTTAACTCTATGCATGGTCACCTTACCATCTCAGTCTCAAGCCACTATTATGCCAGAAGGATGATTTAGCTGTCTGCATGGGGGGGGGGGGGGGGATCTCTGCCATTTGAAAAGACAGTGTACAGTCTGAAGGGAATACTCTACAAAATATCATGGACCATGAAGTTCACAGTTCCAGGAGCAGGGTATAATGGAAAACATTCAGAAAAGCCAAGATGAAAAAAGCAGGAGGAGTTTGTCATCTCTCTTTCAGTCCTTCTAAGCAAGGTCTGGTATTTCTAGGTCTATCTTGCAATGGTTTGGGGAAGGTACATCAATCCTAGGACAGGTCTGGAAGTCTAAGGGTACCTCAGACCACCCATAGCTGTTTATAGTCATTGTAAATCATGAGCAACTAGAACTGAATATATCTGAGACATCCTACCCCTACTCTCAGTATGGCCACAACTGACTGAGCCTCATGAATAAACACAAAAAATAGCAATGTTCACTTGTGGTTAAATATCATGGCATTTAAAAATTGTATTAGATTTCAGAAGCTGTACTTCTTAGAGATCTTACTTCTCTAATTCTCATGGTTTTACAGGAAGAGAAAATGTGAATTTGTATGAATAAATCTGAAGAAACATTTATTTAATAAGTAAACATTTGAGAAAATAATTAAGGAATCTCTACTACTGTTTCTATGAATTATTGTAGTTACACTCTAGTATTCAGTATGTTTAAAGTTAATTTATAAATAAAAATGACAAAAATTAAATAGCGTATCCTAAGTAGCTATAAAAATTATCTTAAATTATACTGTCTGGATTTTCTGGTATTTTATGATTTGCCTTACAATAAAGAATTTTTAGCAATCTAAATATATATAATTTGTTTTTTAATGAGAACATTTAATGTTTTAAATGAAAAATATAGTACTTGGAAACAGCTTTTGGTTGGAAAGCAACAGGTCTTAATAAATAAAACACTACTGCAACTTGATAGTCCAATTACCTTATGACTAATAAATATGATGCTATACAGAAAATATAGGCAATATTATAACAATTAAGTATATAAAGATGAAAACATGCAAGAATGTCATGAGACAGATTAAACTGAGAAAAAATGTTATTCCAAGCACTTTTTAATTAAAAGAAATTTATAGCAGATTAACTTTTCCATTACTTTCAATGATTTTCATGAACAAAACAAAGCTACATTATTGCTTTGTGTTATCTTATCTTCACATGCATTAATTTGTTAATTACACTTTAAATAAATCAGTGGAAAACAGCTTAGTTTGACTAAGCATGGTGGAATTTCTAAGCTTGCAAAAAATCACTCCCTAGGATTACTTGATTTCTCTGTGGTACAAAAAGTAACGACACCAGAAAACTAAAAAATATGTTCTCTGTTTAACCAAAGAGTGCCTGCTAAACAGAAAAAAAGTTTTCAAATATAATCTCTGAATTCAATAATGACAAGGCTATGTAAAGCTCCTTTCTAATATCTGAATTAAAATATGGCTATAATATAATATACCTATAGTATCCTTACCAGTTTATTACCATATACATATTGTAAGGTCAAGATAATTTTAGATTATCTGAATAATTTACTTATACTGCATCTAATTTTTAATTGAGGTGAAAATGTAAACTACATAGAATTAAACAATGTTTAGCAACCTGAATAGTTTCATCAAAACTCATGTCCATCCATAACGTCAGAATACAACTAGGATATTTGCAGCTTTAATTAGGTGAGCTAAGGTGAGATCATACTGATTTGGGGTGGACTCTAAATCCAATGACTGATATCTTTATAATTGAATAATAATTGAAGATTTACTATATAGTCTTTTGTACTTTAATTACAAACTACTCCGGAACAGATAAAAAAGCCTGATTCATCTCTGATATTCAGTGGACATTTGATTTGGGTTTTTGTTCTTGTTTGCTTTTAGACTTATTTTGCTTTGGGTTTTGTTGTAGTTATTTACCTGGTTGCTTTGTTTTTGACAAAATGGTGATCACTTCTCTTGTTCCAATAAAGCATGTTCACTATATCTGGAGAAAGCATAAAAGTCCGTATAAAATTTCACTATAGATAACTGCTTAAAGAAAATGTGTGTGCTTGTGTGTGTGTGTGTCTGTATGTGTGAGTTTTAATTATGAATAATATTCAACTTTAAAAAGAAGGAAATCCTGCCAAATATAAAAATATGCATGAGCCTGGAGGTTATTATACTAAATAACATAAACCAGTTACAGAAAGATAAACACATAATTTTTTTACATGAGATATCTAATACAGTCAAACACATAAAAATATAGAGGAGAGTGGTAGTTGCAGAGACTTAAGGAAGAGAGAAAGAGCAGGATATTCAGAGACAAAGTTTAGTTATATCAAGAGCTATTGGAGATCTGATATATGTAGCTGTGCTCAGAGGTAAGATAGCTATAGTGTGCACTAATTATTTGTTGAAAAGGAATAACTACCATTTTGTTAAAAAAATATGTTCACAATGAGCATAATTATCACAATAAACAGGAAAGAAATATCAGGCTAGTTAAGCACACATATATTTAAAAATTTTTTATTTAAGAAAGGATTAATGAACAAAAGCATAAGGTAGGAGGGGTACAACTCCACACAATTCCCACCACCCAATCCCCATAACCCACCTCCTCCCATGATAGCTTTCCCATTCTCTAGCCCTCTGGGAGCATGGACCCAGGGTCATTGAAGATTGCAGAAGGTAGAAGGTCTGGCTTCTGTAATTGCTTCCCCGCTGAACATGGGCGTTGACTGGTCGGTCCATACTCCCAGTCTGCCTCTCTCTTTCCCTATTAGGGTGTGTCTCTGGGGAAGCTGAGCTCCAGGACACATTGGTGGGGTCTTCAATCCAGGGAAGCCTGGTCAGCATCCTGGTGGCATCTGGAACCTGGTGATTGAAAAGAGAGTTAACATATGAAGCCAAACAATTTGTTGAGCAATTTTGGATCCCAAGCTTGGAATAGTGGAAAGGAAGTGTTAGGGAGGTACTCACTGCAAACTCTAGTGTACTTCTGCTTTCAGGTATATATTTTGCAGTAGTTTATGGATACGTGTGCACATAAGCTCTCTCTCACAGAAACTGGTGTATATCTAGGTTATGGGACTTTGTTAGAAAGTGAACTACCTGAGATGAAATTAGAGTGTACTATAAAAGGAAAGGTCTCACCCGAGTAATGAAGCTGAAGGGTTGTCATTCCACATGTGAAGTCTCTGGATAAAGTCTGAGGTGAAGCATGTTGAGCTGGCAATCGTTGCTTGGTTAGGTTGTGATCAGCGGATGCAATATTATTTGGTTTGGATTGGGAGATGCATACGGGAAAGTGGGCCCTATCCAAGGGTTCCAGAACTGGGGGAAGTAGGGGCTCTATAGTGGAGATGTGAGGTTCCTGCTGTATTAGGGTTCAAAAAGACAGTCGATAGTTAATATTATCATCACATTATTTGTTAATTGGGTTAACTTTGAAAAGTCCCTTTGTTATGGTTTGCTGTACAGTATCCAGTATCTTGTATATAGCTGTGCTATTGGATGCTTCTAATCTACTTGGTCTAGGCTTTTGAGAGAGTCCACATTTCAAATACATAGCCTATATATTAAAAAGATTCAGTTTGTGTTTTGAGAAACTTTGAGACATACAATTGATTTTCCCCCCCTCTCATATTAATTAACTACTGATTTATATGTCTACATTTTGCTAGGAGTGTACATTAACACCATTCCCACCACCAAAGGACTGTGACCCATCCCTCCCTCCCACTCCCAGCCCCCACTGGCCCAGGAAGCTGCATGTCTACCCCTCACCACAGGGTTTTTACTTTGGTGCCCTACTTACAATTTGATCAGGTCCTGCTTTTAGTTTCCCTTTCAGATCTTCTTAGTCAGCTTCTGTTGATGAGTGGGATCATCCCATACTCATCTTTATCTTTCTGACTTAGTTCACTTAACATAATTCCTTATAGCTCTGTCCAAGATGGGTCAGAGAAGGTGGGTTCATTGTTTTTTATAGCTGCATAGTATTCCATTGTGTATATATACCACAGCTTTCTCAGCCACTCATCTGTTGTTGGGCAACTGGGTTGCTTCCAGGTTTTAGCTATTATGAATTGTGCTGCTATGAGCATAGGAGTACACACCTCTTTTTGGTTGGGTGTTATGGAGTCCTTGGGGTATAACCCCAGGAGAGGAATTACTGGATCAGATGGAAGGTCCATGTCTAGCCTTGTGAGAGTTTTCCATACTGCTCTCCACAGAGGCTGTACCAATTTACATTCCCACCAGCAATGGAAAAGGGTTCCTCTGTCCCCACATCCTCTCCAGCATTTGTTGCTGCTGTCCTTTTGGATGTATGCCATTCTTACAGGAGTGAAGTGGTATCTTAGTGGTGTCTTAATTTGCATTTCTCTGACAATCAGTGACCTAGAGCAGTTTTTCATGCTTGTTAGCCTTTTGGATCTCCTCTGAGGTGAATGTATTGTTCATTTCCTCTGCCCATTTTTGGATGGGGTCATTTGCTTTTTTGGTGCTAAGTTTGCTGAGCTCTTTATGTATTTTGGTGATTAGTTTCTTGTCTGATGTCTGGCATGTGAAGATCTTCTCCCATTCTGTGAGGGGTATCTCTGTCTGTTTAATAGTTTCTTTGGATGTGCAGAAGCTTTTCAATTTGATGTAGTCCCATTGGTTTGTTTCTGCTTTAGTCTTCCTTGCAATTGGGTTTGATTCATCAAAGATGTCCTTGAGGTGTATCTTCCTCTGGCAGGCCAATTATACGAATGTTACTTCTTTTGATATCATCCCATATGTCTCTGTTGTTGTTTTCAGTGTCTCTCAATCTCTTTTTAAGCTCTTTCACCTCTTTCTTAGTTTTCTCTAACTCATCCTCTGTCTGACTAATTCTGTTTTCTGCTTCTGTTAGTCTGCTTTCCCTTGCCTCAGCTTCTTTCTTCATTACAGCTATTTCAGCTTTCAGTTCTCTAATTGCCTCAAGATAATCAGTATTTTCCTTGGGGGTCTCAACTGTTGTTTCCCTAATACTGCCATTCCTTTCCTCCAATGTTGTTTTCATTTCTGTGATTAATAAGTTTATTATTGCTTGCATACTTTTCTTATCTATGGTTACTTCTGGCTGATTTGTAGTTTCTTCTGGTCTCTTGTCTTCATTCATTGGAGTAGCAGTTTTATTTGTTTTTAATCTGTCCATTTTTTTTATTTATGTGTTTCTCTTTTTTTTATGCTTGTTGTTCCTCAGTTGTTGTGTCTTGAGTACAAGTAACACTGTACTAAATACCTTTATGACAATTGCACTCACCAACCTCCGGAATTACAGTAGCAACTGAAGTAAGTATTGAAGTAGTTTAATCGTTAACAGTTAGCCAAACAATTTCTCCAGTCCGTGAAAAAATAGTAACCAAATCCCAGTGAAGAAAGAGAAAAGAAAGAGAGGATAGCAAGAATAGACAGTTATGCAAATCTACTATCCACTGTATATTCTAGGGGTAACAAGAGGGGAAAGGGAACTAGAGCAGAGATACACACATAGAGAGTCCACTCTGAGTCAGATTTCTTCCCCAAAGTAATTCACAAATTCAGAAAGGCAAAGAAGAAAGAAGTGTATGACAAGATTAAAAAAAAAAAAGAAAAAAGAGAGAGAGACAAGAGAGAGAAAAGGGAGAAGATAAGAAAAAGAGTTGTAACTAAAGAGCAGTGCAAGGAACTTCCCAAATGTGTATCAGTGAATTAAAAAAAAACACCCTGTTTGGTGGTATGGGGTATCCTGCTAGGAGCTGGTCCCCAGGGACTGCTTATGGGGGGGGGGGCGGGAAGGATGTATGCTTGAAGATTAAAAGGAAGAAAAAAGAATTTTTTCCCCTACTCTAATTCTTAACCCAAATTAAGTTATAGTCATCTCTTTGTCACCGCTATGACCCCTTATTGGCTGGCCTGCTAAAGGCAGAAAATCCTATTGTTTCTGGGAATGTGTTTGGAGCTCAGCGGCTAGTAGCTTCTCCGTCCGCCATCTTCCAGGAAACCCCCCCCTCCAGACTTTTTTTAAAGGATTTCTTGAAAATGAAAACTAGCTCCAAGTCCTTAGATCCAATGAGAGCTATACTCAAGAAGTCTTTGGATCCGCCCTCAGGGTCGCAGTGGTCCCTGGAGACTCCCAAGAGAAAGCCCCCGAGCTAAAGTGCTCTCTCCGGGTCCTCTGCCCGCCACCCAGCAGCGCTCTGCAACTGGCGGAGGAGCCGCCTTCCCAGGCGGAGGACAATGCCCGACGCACTCGCCTTGCCCGCCGCCGCCTGGGAAGTCTAGAGCCCTGCTAGTCCATGTCACCTTTACTCTAATTCTTAACCCAAATTAAATTATAATCACCTCTTTGGTGTCACCCCTTATTGACAGGCCTGCTAAAGGCAGAAAATCCTACCGTTTCCAGAAGATGTGATCAGAGAACACGCTGTTAGCAGCTTCTCAGTCCGCCATCTTCCCCTCCCTCAAGCACACATATTTTATCAAGTGTAAGGACCCAGGTTTAAGCCCTTACTCCCCACCAGCAAGGGGTCCACTTCATGAGCAGTGAAGCAGGTCTGCAGGTGTCTGTCTTTCCTTCTCTTTATCTCCTTGTCTTCTCTCAGTTTCTCTCCATCCCATAAAATCTAATCTAATAAAAAGGGAAAAAAAGTTAGAAAGGAAAAAATGGCCAATAGGAGCAGTGTATTTATAGCGTAGGAACTGAGTCCCATCTATAATATTGGTAGGAAAAAAGAAGAAGAAGAAGAAGAAGAAGAAGAAGAAGAAGAAGAAGAAAAGAAATGCCAGAAATCTGTCTTTATTACAGTTGATACTGGTGCTACTGCTGCCATCCAAGTCTTTTTCTGCACACCTAGAGCGGCAACACTGAAGTCATATTAGCACCTGTCTTCCTGAGTCAAATAGGGATTTGAGTAGCAATACATATACTCTGGAGAAATAGTGTCTTTCTGCCTCTCTCCTTTTAAATTTGTTTTTACTAGTGACTTAATATTTATTTACAAAATTGTAAGATGATAGGGATATAATTCATATGGTTCCTACCATCAGAATTCTGTGTCCCCTGAAAACTGCAGTAGTCCTCCCAAGGTCAATGATATGAACTGATTCTATAACTATTTTATATATATCCCCATTTTTGCAATGGTCTTGGCTTCACTTTTTTTCTAAGCTACACCTATACCTATTACAACTTCCAATATATTTCCTTTTGTCCTCTTCTCTCTTAGATAAGAGAAACAGTGCCTGGTTCCTCTAGTGTTTTCCAGATTTGCTTCCTGTCTATTGATGTTGTAAAAATAAGATGACAAATGTGTTAGGTCCTGATGGAATGGGAGTGCAGAGTCCCCTGTCTTACTTTCTCTATCATTTATCCCACTGGCTGTATGAACCATGATTCTTTTTGGGTAGCAGAAGGTAGGAATTCTGGCTTCTATAATTGCTTCTCTGATAGACATGGACATTGACATGTCAACCCATACCCCCACTGTTTCTATATTTCCCTAATGGGGTAGGGCTCAGAAGAGGTGGGGTCCCAGGAAACATCAGTGAAGTCATGTGCCTAGGGGAGTCAGAATTGAATCATAGTAGTATCTGTAATTTGGTGACTAAAAAGCAGTATGAGAGAAAGCAGGACAACATGCTTAATAAACATGAACTAGAGAGTAGGAATAGAGAAGATGAAAGTAAGGACCTTAGGGTGGATGGAAGCTAGGTATTTTAAGTTTGTTCCTAGGAGCCTGTGTCTTAGCAATTTGCTTGAGCTTTATAGCTAACATAAAGCTGAACTAAAAATATTGTCTGGGAAGATGTATTCAGAATTGAGAATAAAATTAGGAAGCAGGATTAGAGCAGAGAGTTGATTTAAAAAATTGAAAGAAATATATAAATGCAATTAACTGTTTACCTAATGTAATCTGGGACCCATATCTATTCATATTCAGCACAAGAATCTGTATAACCTCCAAGTCTCTGTCAAACTGAGCTCACAGTCCATGCTCACTGCTGGAAACATTCTAGGCTGCACCCAGCTTTGGAAACCTGCCTTACTCAAGTGGCAGGGTAGGATGACCCAGCTTCCTTTTGGAAAATGGTGCTGTCCCTACACAGTTCATAGTAAAAGTATATTTCTGAAGAAAACTACACAAGAGTTTATGATGACAATCCTAATGGATGTGACCAGTGATAGCAGGGAAAGTGATCTATTAGAAGTCTAGGCCTGCATTATCAACGGGAGATTAGAGGACTTCCTGGATATGGCCCCAAGTGATGGGTTGAATTGGTAGTAGCCAAAAAGGCCATCCTTAAGTGAATTAGTCCCTTGCCCTTTTCCAGCTTTTGTAGTCACTTCTTTATCTGATGAGCTTGGACTTTCTTCTGATTGTTAAAGTGTTAAGTGTCATTTGTTGTATTCAAACTGGTATTACATTTATGAGATCTGGCTTCAAGTTAGGGAAGAAAAAGATCTAGGATTTTAGTGGGGTCTTAGCCTCAAATATTTTGCTATTTACTTGTTTGATGATTCTAATGAAGGTTTTTATAGGGATAATAATCACCCTTTACTTTATATATAGTTTTGCCAATGTATCTTTTGGTTTATCAAGGGGTAACAATAATGCTGAAGCTCTATCAGAAGAGATTAAAAGATGGAAAAACATATCTAATTACTTCCTTTTGTACAGTTAATTAAATAGATAGTGTATTTTTAGGGAAGTGAAGAAGAGGACAGGAGAGGAGGGGTCTAAGACTAAGTAATAAATATACGATTAGAGAATTTATGATGCCTTCTTTCTTGATTGCCAGGCTTATTAGGTCTAAGTCTAATCATGGAGGGTTATTAACAATTTTTACTTTGAGGTATATAATTATCACTTAGATAATAGATGTGTACCCCAGGTCCTAACCTGTATCTATTATCTAACTTTGTTAAAAAGCATGCCATCTGAAATGCAACTAAATAGTCTCATGTGTTAGGAAAGATCTCATCACATTAAAAGAGCTGGAATTTTAACATCTCAGGCTTGGTGTCCCTGGAGACAACCTCCAGTAACAAGTCAGTAGCAGCATAATGTGGCATGGTAACACTAGTATCTTTGATTTAGTTGAGGTCAACAGAGGCAATATAACAGGGTAAAGGATCAGAGAGAAGATACATCAAGAAATATGAGGAAAGACCTGGAAAAAAGTACGGATTTTAAACAGAATGGGAAAGATTTCTTGTAGTTTTGGATAGAGTTTAAAATAACAATAGTTTTATCATATTATATTATCATTATATTATATTATCATTATAACCAAGTTAGTTGGGAGCTTGTTTTTCTTTGAAAATCCAATGATTAGAATACTTGACCTCACTGAACTTTATGGCCTTTAAGGATATGTACAAAAAACACCATTTTAGATAATGAGAGGACCAAGTGATTTTGATCTATCTGGCCTAATGTTGTAGGTAATTCATGTATTTTTAAAAAATATCCTTAAACAATTTAAGCCAGGCAGTTAGTATGTTATCTACTATCTAGCTACTATCTGTCCGTCTGTCTGTCTGTCTGTCTGTCTGTCTATCTATCTTTTTTTTTCTTTCCTTGCCACCAGGGTTTTCTTAATTGCCTTTCTACTTGCGTTATTCCATGATTCCTAATGGACATTTTTTTCCCCAGATAGAAGGTAGTAAACAGAGAAAGGCTCAAAGAGAAGGAGAGATACCATAGCACTGTTGCATCACTCATACATCTTTCCCCTTGCTTGGTGCTCCCATGTGTTAACTGTAGGCTGGAATTTGCATCTTTATGTGTGAAGAGATATGCCATTGAGCTATCTCCCAGCCCCAAGAATTACTCCCTATTATTGTGGATGTTTCCTCAAAATATTAAGTAAAACTACTTATAAGGTAACGAGGAAGTATAAGGAGAGTCCCCTTGAGAATGATATACATATATTACACTCAACAGGTTTTTAAATGAGTGGACTAATAAAGAACTGAAAATGGTAAGAGTGTATTAGACTCAGTAAATACCAATTCCAGTGCATTAGCCCTTCCTGTGTCTGCTCTTTTTCCATGAATGTAACAAATTTCTATTACTTCAACATATGTCCTTGCCCACAGATGTGGAATATAGCCATATTTATCAAAGATAAGCAGATGTGTGAAAAACTCATATGTGACTGAACTTGTGGTCTTATACCTTTGCTTTTGTCAGGGCTAATCCAGAGTGGGTGAATTGTCTAGGAAATCCCATTAACATGGACAAAGCCACTCAGGTCAGAGATTACACAGATGAGTTGTTCTTTTGATTACGTGATACATGTACTGAATAAATATTTACTGCTCTTAGGGATTGAGAGATTTGTGCTTTATTCACTTCTTCCCGCATTGTGTTTGTTTGCTTTTGTTTTTTGTTACATAGTATTATCTGCTACAAAAAAAACACAAAAAAATGATTTGCTTTTCCCACTACTTCCTTTTCTCAAAACTTCATGTTAAGACAAACTTCTATAAATTATACAGAGTAGAGGGGTATGGCGGTAGTGCAGTGGGTTAAGTGCACTTGGCACAAAGCTTAAGGACCAGCCTAAGGATCCCTGTTTCAGCCCTGGCTCCCCACCTGCAGGGGAGTCACTTCACAAGCAGTGAAGCAGGTCTGCAGGTGTCTATCTTTCTCTCCCCCTCTCTGTCTTCCCTTCCTCTATTTCTCTCTATCCTATCCAACAACAATGACATCAATAACATCGACAATATTAACTACAACAATAAAACAACAAAGGCAACAAAAGGAAAGATAAATAAATATTTAAAAAATTATAGAGAGTAAACAATAGCTTGGACCAACAAAACAGCTCACTTAGTGCACTGCTTTGCTATGTACTTGATGCATGTTTGAGCTTGGTTCTCACCACATTGGAGGAAGATTTAGTGTTGTGGTTGGTCTATAATCTACTTATCTATAAACCTATCACTTATTTTGATCTATAATTTATCTGTTTATCATTGATCTACTGATCTATCATTTATCTTTAAAAACAGAGTAAACAATGGCTCATATGCTGCATGAGTGGCAACTGTTGACTTCTAAATTTTAAATTGAAATTCAATTCTTACTATTATTCATGACATGGTATGTCTCTTTGTTAACAGTATATAAGGAATATCCTAGAAGATCTTAAAATTTTGGCTTATCTTCTATCATCTTTTTCAGTTCCTGGGAAATAATATTCTTTTGTATTAACTATCAACTTTTGCTTAAACATGTCATAAAACAGATAAAAATATATGGGAACATCACTTAAATATCAGGATAAAAAATAAGTGGATAATAATAATTCAGCTCTACTGTATTGTTCATTAAAACATGGTGACTTAATCCTAGGATTTTAAAGCTAATGTTATGACTCACTGAACTGTGATGAATTATGTCATCTGAAAATGTACAATGACAATGTTTCTCCAACACAACTTTATCAAGTGTTACTAGAATAAGCTCTAATTAAAAAGACTTTGAAATTTGAAACCTAGTCGTTACCATCAGTTCCAATGTTGTTTGTAGGAAGTTTTTTTTCCCTCTGTCCATTCAAGTGTATCCAGGTTAAAAAAAAAAATCACTGACCATAACCCCTTATGTTATATTCTTTCTCCATAATCCTTTAACCTCAGTTGGAGTTAGAAAACAATCATTTACAGGTCTCAGAGTTACATGTAACTGCTCATCACTGTTAAAAGCTGATAGGTGAGTGTTACACAGTCATTACAGAAAGAATATCTTTCTATTCTGTCTTTGATCTTTTGAAATTTAATTAAGTTTAGGTACAAGTGTGATAGTATTTGTAGAAGCCCTCTTAATTACTTATCAATCAGTATTTCTGGAACAACTTTGTCAGACACTATAGGAGATATAGAAAATTAATAGCTGTGGTCCTTATGCCTAGAGGGTTTATAATTTGGTGGGCAAAGCAAGATCATCAAATATGAAAATTTTGACTGCGGATGCAGCAACAATATTTGACTTTTTAAAAGATGGTTTGGGATTAGATTCCAACTTTATTTCCTCTAGAATGTTTATTTCCCCATCCTCTCTTTCCTCCTCTGGTAGGCCAATTATACAAATGTTACTAGTGCTAGTTTTTCTTAAGACAGACGGCACTGTTCATTTCATGATCTGGGAAAACTTCCAGGAAGAGAGGAACTTATCACAAGATCTTAAGGTTTCTGAGAAGATTTACTAGGTAAGGAATGGACAAAAAAATAAATAGGACAGTTGAGGAGCGTCTTGTTATTGTTCTCTAAATCAACCCAATAGCTTGAAAATCTATAGTGAAATTATTTAGATTAAGAAAAGTTGCAATATGACTATAAACCATTAATTCTCCAACAAAGAAATTGGAAAAAAAAAGGGGGGGAAGAAAAGTTACAATGATAATTTTGAAAATTTAAACTTTGTGACTAGACCACATCCCATATTGTTTATAGTAGATGCTTAAAAATCTGTACTTAAAATCATTTTAAATGTTTATGATTCTATTACTATATTGTTGTTGCTATTACCAGGGCTTGACCAATCTGGATTTTCTTTTGCAGATAGAGACAGAGACAGACAGAAGGCAAGAAGAAAAGTCTCCAAAGCACCATAGCTTCCCACAATGCTGTGGTGCCCAAGCTCAAACCTGGGTCACAAGCACCTTTTTTTTTTTTTGTAATATTTGTGCTCTACCAGGTGTGCCACCATCCTGCCATAAGCAGCTTTCTTCTTATATGAGCTATCTAGTCACCAGTTGATTACTTTTTAGTATTGTGTTAGTTCTTTTTTTTTATTTATTTTATTTATTTTTTATTTTTTTATTTTTTATTTTTAAATTTTTTATTTAAGAAAGGATTAGTGAACAAAAGCATAAGGTAGGAGGGGTACAACTCCACACAATTCCCACCACCCAATCCCCATAACCCACCCCCTCCCATGGTAGCTTTCCCATTCTCTATCCCTCTGGGAGAATGGACCCAGGGTCGTTGAGGGTTGCAGAAGGTAGAAGGTCTGGCTTCTGTAATTGCTTCCCCGCTGAACATGGGCGTTGACTAGTCAGTCCATACTCCCAGTCTGCCTCTCTCTTTCCCTAGTAGGGTGTGTCTCTGGGGAAGCTGAGCTCCAGGACACATTGGTGGGGTCTTCAATCCAGGGAAGCCTGGCCAGCATCCTGGTGGCATCTGGAACCTGGTGATTGAAAAGAGAGTTAACATATGAAGCCAAACAATTTGTTGAGCAATCATGGATCCCAAGCTTGGAATAGTGGAGAGGAAGTGTTAGGGAGGTACTCACTGCAAACTCTAGTGTAATCCTGCTTTCAGGTATATATTTTGCAGTAGTTTATGGATACGTGTGCACATAAGCTCTCTCTCACAGAAACTAGTGTATATCTAGGTTATGGGACTTTGTTAGAAAGTGAACTACCTGAGATGAAATTAGAGTGTATCTCAGTATTGTGTTAGTTCTTTAGGGCTATCACACAAAATACCACAAACCGGGTGATAATTAACAGTAGATATTAATGTTTTCAGAGTTCTGGAGATTTGATCAAGTTCTGGTATGTGATCAAGGTGTCAGCAATTTTAGTTTCTTCTGAGTTCTTTACCCTTGTCTCGCTCATAGTTGCCTGTTCAACTATGTCTTTACATTGTTGTCTGCTTATGTCCCTGCACCACTATTGTCTCTTTTGTGTATCCAGATTTCCTCCTACGATGAGGACTACAGTCATTATGGACTATAAGTTCTTATTTTAACTTAATCACCTCTTTTAAAGTCCTGTTCCCAAATAGAATCACATTCTGAAATACTGGAAATTCTACTTCAACATTGAAGGGGGGGTGTAATTCAGTAACACCATTTTAATTACTGATCATGTTGACATTTGGAATAAGAAGAATATTTTATCCCACAACCTAAAGCTACTAATGGGTATTACTTCTGCCCTCTACATTCATCTCTCCAGGACCACCTGCCATTAGAGGTTTTTATCTTTATCTCACATTTCCTCTGCATGCTACAGTTTCATTTGTGCTGGACTTCCCATCACTAATCTCTTAAGCAGAAAGCTACATCACTTGATTATCACACCTTTCCTCACATAAGCTACTAGATCATTGCTATATACTGGAATCTCCTGTGAATCTTTAATACCTGAAAGCAGATTTTACCCACAGGAAATTCTCTTTAATTGGTATAAAGTAGATTTTTAAAAGCACCTCAGATAATGCTAATATACAACAAAAATTGTTAGCCACTTACTTATAAATTAGAGAAAGGTACTTTGCCCTTCTGGGACAGTCATTTGGGGTGTGAAAGCAAAAGATTTAGAGTCATGATCTTGGTCTTGATGAAGTGTATTTTACTATTAGAAGAAATCATCTTGTTCACTCAAATTCATGTTGTCATACCAAGGAAAGAACTAACACTTCTTTGCATCATTTTATGAAGCTATAGTAAGATAAAATTTGAAAGTACTGGTATATATATTTCCTCTCTCTATATATATACATTTTTGCCACTAGGGCTGTTGCTGGATGTTGGTGCCTGCATGATCACTTCATCATTCTCTCAGGTCATTTTTTTTCTTTAGTTTTTAATAGAGGCAGAGAGAAATAGAGATGGGTAGAGAGAGAGAAACACAAAGAAAGAGATAGGAAGAGGAGAAAGAGAAACTGAGAACTGCAGCACTACATTAATTAAGTTTGCCATTGCTATTGAATAATGGACTTCAATTAGTCATGACCATCACTGATACTAGTATATGCTGCAGTGGATCTTCAGGGCCCAGAGCTTCTATGCAGTCTCTCTTCCCAGTCATTAACATGCCCTTCTTAGTTAACACTAACTTTTAATGACTGTAAGCACTAAAATGTGTGTGTGATAAGTTAAGGCAAAAAAATTCTGAAACAGAGAATTTTTTTTCAGTGAATGAAATACTTCTTATAATAACTGAAAAATATCACTTCATTAATTTTTTAATTAGTGATTAAATAATGATTGACAATATTGTTGGATTTTATACATACAGTTCTCACTACCATATCCCAACCCCCTCCATTGGAAACTTCCCTATTTTTTATCCTTCTGGGATTATGGACCAAAATTTCTCATGGGGCACAGAAGGTGGAGGGAGGTCTGGCTTCTTTAATTGCTTCTCTGCTGAATATGGACATTGCTAGGTTGATCCATACTCCCAACCTCTTTCTATCTTTCTCTGATGGAATAGGACTCTGAGGAGGATGAGGTTCCAGGACATATTGGTGAGGTTGTCTGCCCAGTGAATCCAGGTGGGTGTCATGGTAGCATCTGCAACTTGGTGGCTGAAAAGTAGAACAATTTTGTTTAATAATGAGGAACCTAAAGGTAAGTATAGAGCAGATGTAACTAAAGGCCTTCATGTGGGAAGAAGCTAGGAAGTCTATTTTAAGTATATTCCAAGAGGCCCATGACTTCACTAATTTTTGCCTCAGCCTGACAACTAATGTGGGAGTCCAGCTCTGCAAAGTTTCAAGGAAGGGGAGGGAAATGAAACACTCACAGGCAAGGAAGCTTGGGACTGCTCAGGAAATGGAATGGAACACCGAACGGCATGTTTATACAGCAGTTGTTGGCAAACTTCCCCATGAATTTGGATTCTTCACCCAATTATGCAGTTATTGGTCTTTTTGGTATAAGATAGTCTCTTTCACTAATCTAGTCTGGGAGATGGTCAGTCGCAACTAGTGGTGGCCTCTTCAGCATGTAGCACACTGAAATTTTCCTCAGAAAGCTGTTTCAACAGCACATATCACCACAGAGCTCACATAGCAAACATGGAGGATTTGCTTTTGATAGCTGCACAGCTTGTGCCATGGAGGTCTGCCTCAGAATGCTGTTTTAAGAGGTTTCCCACCATTTCTCTCCTGATCTGGTAACATGCAGGTGGGCTAAAAGTATCATCTGGGAAGATGGTTTCAGATTTGGAAATAGGATTAGAAAGCTGGATCAGGGCGGAGTGTAGCTCCCAAATATAAGCAAAGTATACAAATACCACCAACTGTAAACCCATCGATCTGGCCTAGGGCCAATGTCTACTCATATTTACCACAGGAGCCTATATAGCCTCTGCATCCCTGTCAGTCTGAACCCACAGTCCATGATTACAGCTAGGAACATTCTAGGCTGCATTCATTTCAGGACCAGGACTCATTCATGCAGAGTATTCAGGCAGACCGAGCCTCCCATTGGAGAGTGGGGCAATCTGTACCATTATTGTTTTACATTGAGGGCAAGGTCCTGTAGAGGGGTTTATGATATTGTTCTTGATGGAGATGACCACTCATAGTGGTTAGCGAGCACATATCAACTATTTTGACACCGGCCCTCACATACACTTCTTAAGTTAGGTGATTTAAGAGATATATAGGAAAAATGAGCCTCTTGGCTGTAGTCCTTGATTAATATAAGCATAGTAGCATTGCTAACTACACTGAGTTACAGGAATTTTTTTTAGTACTATACATTTTTCCATGGGCATTCATATATTTCAAACAATTCTGCTATGATGTGGATAACAAAGCAAATATTAAAACCTCTAAATGGAGTAGATCTATTAATGGAGCTATTTCTATATCCTAGAACAAGTTCATATTTTCTCATTTAGATATTGGTTTGGTAAACCTGTGAATTTATGTGTAAAAGAAAAATACATGAAGGCATTTAAATATTTGATCCTCTTTTATTTATAATGTTAACAAATATTAACAAATATCATTAGCCGCCATGTTACCAAATTGCTCCTAATTTCCAAAATCAACGTGGATTGTATACATTTGAACATCAAGAAATTAGGCTGAACTCATTAGCATAAATGCTACATTTAATAAGGTAATAGTGATGAGAAGACAAAAAAATTGGAGCTCATTGTAAATTAAGAGTTTCAAAAAAATGTTGTCAAATACCAATCTAATCATATTGTTATTTTTCTACTTGCTTTTGTTGTTGTTTCCAGGATTTTATGGGTTTTTTTGTGTCTATATAATTCCACCACTCTATATGGATTTTTTTAAAAATTTATTTAAGAAAGGAGACATTAACAAAATCATAGGATGGGGGGCGGGTACAACTCCACACAATTCCTGCCACCCAATCTCCATATCCTATCCCATCCCCAATAGCTTTCCCATTCTCTATCACTCTGGGAGCATGGACCCAGGGTAGTTGTGGGTTGCAGAAGGTGGAAAGTCTGGCTTCTGTAATTGCTTCCCCGCTGAACATGGACGTTGACTAGTTGATCCATACTTCCAGTCTGCCTCTCTCTTTCCCTAGTAGGGTGAGTCTATGGGGAAGCGGAGCTCCAGGACGCATTGGTGGAGTCTTCAGTCCAGGAATGCCTGGCCGGCATCCTAATGGCATCTGGAACCTGGTGACTGAAAAGAGAGTTAACATACAAAGCCAAACAAATTGTTGAACAATCATGGTCCCAAAGGTTGGAATAGTGGAGAGGAAGTGTTGGGGGGTACTCACTGCAAACTCTAGTGTACTACTGCTTTCAGGTATATATTTGCCCTAGTTTATGGATGCGTGTGAACATATGCTCTATCTCCTGGAACCTACCTGGTCTATATCTAGGTTTTGGGACTTTGTTAGGAAGTGAACCACCTGGGATGGAATTAGAGAATACTATGAAAGGAAAGGTCTCACTCGAGTAATGAAGCTGAAGGGTTGTCTTTCCACTCCTGAAGTCTCTGGACACAGTCTGAAGTGAAGCATGCTGGGGTGGCACTCATTGTGTAGATTAGGTTGTAATCAGCAGATGCAATATTATTTTATAAGAATTGGGAGAAGCATACTGGAAAGTGGGCCCTACCCCAAGGTCCCAGGACTGGGGGAAGTTTAGGCTCTATGGTAGAAATGTGGAAATGTATAAATTAAGTGGAAATGTATAAATTAAGTGGAAATGTATAAATAGTGGAAATGTATAAATTAAGAGTTTCACAAAAAATGTTGCCAAATACCAATCTAATCATATTGTTATTTTTCTACTTGCTTTTGTTGTTGTTTCCAGGGATTTTATGGGGTTTTTTTGTGTCTATATGATTCTACCACTCTATATGGATATATATATATATATCTGGATATCATATATATATCTGGTTATCATGGGGGCTCAGTGCTTGTACAACTTAATCACTACCAGTGATCAATTTCTTCCATTTTCCATTATTTTTTATAGCAGGTGAGAGACAGAGAGATAAAGAGGGAAAGGCATAAATAAAGAGAGATAACTGCAGCACAGCTCCACTACTTGCAAATTTATTTGTGCTTTTGTATAGGAGCCTAGAGTGTGAACCTGGGACCTTGTGTATGGTAAGGTGTGCACTATACAGAATGAGTCATCATATTGATTTATTGATACACGGTATCACTGGAGCTCTGTGCTGGTGTATAATGAACCTACAACTTCCGGTAGCCATTTTTTCTCCCACCCTCTTTTATTTGACAGGTCAGAGAACTATTTTAAAGTGGTGGGACTGAGTAGGAGAGAGACACCTGCAGCATTGCTTTATTGCTCATGAAACCTCTCTGCCCCTCCCACCACTCCCTCTACAGGTGGGGACCAGAAGTTTGAACCTGATTCCTTTACCATGGTAACTTGTGCACTCAAACAGATGCCTGTCCAGCCTGTTTGTTTTCTTGTTTCTTTGTTTTGTTTAGATAAAGCATGAAAGACAACAAGGGGGACAGAGAATAAGAGGCACAAAAGGAGAGCTACTACAGGACTACTCTACTATTTTTTTTCATTTTATAAAATTTCAACCCTTATTTTTATTTTATTTTTTTATTTATAAAAAGGAAACACTGACAAAACCATAGGATAAGAGGGGTGCAACTTTACACATTTCCCACCATCAGAACTCTGTATCCCATCCCCTCCCCTGATAGCTTTCCTGTTCTTTATCCCTGTGGGAGTATAGACCCAGGGTCATTATGGGGTGCAGAAGGTAGAAGGTCTGGCTTCTGTAATTGCTTCCCTGCTGAACATGGGCATTAGCAGGTTGATATATACTCCCAGTCTGTCTTTCTTTTTCCCTAGGAGCTCTGGAGAAGTGGGGCTCCAGGACACATTGGTGGGGTCGTCTGTCCAGGGAAGTCTGGTTGGCATCGAGGTAGCATCTGGAACTTGGTGGCTGAAAAGAGAATTAACATATAAAGCCAAACAATTTGTTGACTAATCATGAGCCTAAAGGCTGGAGTAGTGCAGATGAAGAGTTGGGGGGGGGGGGTGCAGTCTCCATTTTGTAGATAGCCAGTAAGTACATTTTAGTTATATTCCAAAGGGCCCATGACTATACTAGTTTTTTTTTTCTCTGAGCCTGAAATCTGATATGCAGGTAGATCCAAGTTATTGACAGGGGAGATGATGTCATGGCTGGAAAAAGGACCAGAAAGCTGGATCATGAAAGAGACTAGCTCCCAAATATGGGAAAATTATAGAAATATTGTTGACTGTAATATTCCTCTATTTCTTGACCTTCCCATGTTCATGTCCTCCTATGTAATGGCCAGAGTTCTGCATGGTAAAGCATGTACTTTACAAGTTAAAATATCTCTTGTATCCTAGCCCTCACCTTTTTTTTTTTTTTTTTTTTTACTTCCTGTGCCATTAGTTGCCAGGGCATTGTTACTAATATTACTGTTTTCAAGAGAAAACAGTGTGCTAGTCTTCTTGGAAATACCTGGCATACATCTAATCAAGTAGAAATCATCATAAATGCACAGGCTTGTTATTATAGTGAAAATCTTCTATTTGAAGTCATAACCACAAATATAACTTTGAGGTCTAATTAACACGTGTTTTTTCATTTTTAGTATTTAGTAGCAATAACACTTCTACGCAGTCCACTTTATTCAGGAAAGTGTCATTGCTTTCATTTCCACTGCTCAGAACTAACTGTATTCCTACAAATCTGCCTTAGAAAATGATTTCTGCCTCAAACCCGCAGAACAACCATTCATTTTTGCCTTGAATTTATATCAATATAAAGTGGTATCCTCAGTTCAAGTTCCTCAAAGATCTCCTAGTGTTCTTAATCTTTTATTCTATTCTTTATCTTCCTATTACTGAATACATCCACATGTTGCACTTTGAGGATGGTTATCATATGCCCTCCAGTGATAAGACCCATGACACAAGTTTTCATTTGTTACTAAGATGGTTTTCTTCATTTTACCCAAACTCACAGGCTAGTCTTTCTATTATAATTCAGGTATCTGTGCTGGCAAAGCAGATTTGACAACTCACAGTGAAGTCTTCACCTCACATCTTCTCAGAAGAAACCAGTGTCGAGCTCTCACTGCCTTCTGTGAATAGCAAAGGAGTTCAGATTTTCTGCTGCTAGCTGCGTTTCATCTTGGAGAAACTTTGTATATCCACATTAAGATATTCAATATGAATAGCTTCAGTTGCCTCTGGCAGCTATAGATAGTCATATCACTATATTAACCTTGAAACCTACCTAGCTTTCAGGAAATAGTTGCATATAAAGATAGGACCTGCAAGATATGGGGTACAAATGATTTCTTTCTGATCAATACACTCTATTTGGAAATAATTTTGACATTTTACAAATAAATAGTTTGAAGACTTTTTTTCCAATGACTTCACTTATAATTAAAGTGCTACCAGATTGCTAAATCAATTTTCTAGTTAAGTAGGCTAAATAATCACCTAGCCTTTCTTTGGCATATTAAATGTTAAATTTAGCTTTTAAAATAGTTTCTTTTCCTCCTCTTTCTTGGTTGCCTTTGAGAAAACACCAAATTTTCACTGATGAAGGACATTTAAGCAACAGTAGATCATTTCCTTTAACTATTCATACTGTTATAATTCGATCTTGCAAACTCCCACCATAATTCAAATACGATGTGAACAATCACCATGTTTAATGTTATCCTCACTGAGCCTACAAGAATTATAAACTCTAGAGAGTTGGGCAGTGGCACAGCAGGTTAAGCGTACGTGGCAGGCAAAGCACAAGGACCAGCGGAAGGATCCTGGTTGGAATCCCCGGGTTCCTCACCTGCAGGGGAATCGCTTCACAATCTATGAAGCAGGTCTGCAGGTGTCTGTCTTTCTCTCCCCCTCTCTGTCTTCCCCTCCTCTCTCCATTTCTCTCTGTCCTAGCCAACAACAATGACATCAATAACCACAACAATGTTAAACAACAAGGGCAACAAAATAAATAATTTTTTTTAAAAAAAGAATTATAAACTCTCTACTTTTTCTGTCTTTACAGAATACTTTGTCTCTACATTTCCTGTGTTATATTACACATTTTCATTTCTATCATTTTCTTCTTAAAATTATGAAATGGAAGCATGGTTTTGGAGGAGTGGCAGCTACATTATGCTCTCCCCAATCAACTATGAAAAGCAACTATTATCACCTGATAGTTCAACAATTTGTGACTAGGATATCTTCAAGACCTCACAATCCCACAGGTGAGTCAAATACATGTAGCTCATGGACAGAAAGGAGCTGAAGGAGATATTTCTTGGACTAAGAGACCTTTTTTGGGCGCTTGCTAGCTGAGACACAAGACTTCTGGGTCTGTGTTTCAACAACAAAAAGACTGTTAAAAGAAAAAAAAAAAGGACCAAATTGCCTAGGACTACCCAATTTACAACAGTGGCTTCTAAGTATCCATTGCTGTTGCCCCCCAAGAGGCTGAAATAGCAGCAGGAAAATCCTATATTGGCACGGAACTGGCTGGTGACTCAGGATAAAGTCTATCCTCCTGGTGAGCCAAAGGTGTGGATGTGGAGTAGGAGCCTTTTCACATAGGTTTCCTGATAGACTGGGAAGAGCTACAAAGAATCACTTGCGGACTCAACAAAGTGCAACCAAATGGTCTTTGGGGACTCACTAGGTCACACAGCACTGCTCAGCTCTGGTTAGCAGTGGAGTAGTGGATTGAGCCAGGAACTTTGGACTCTCAGGTTTAGTGGTCTCTTTGAATAATCTATCCTCTGCCCTGTTTTATCTCTTGGTCACCAGTGAGTGATTAAGCTTAAAACAACAACAACAACAACAACAAAAAACCTTATAGTTAAAAAGCCCTCTGGCTGGCTCAGGCTCACATAGCCTACAGGGAATATAAATCACAGACAATCCACTGTTCATTTTAACAGTCACTGTGCTTCACCTCAAGGGTTAAGAAAACAAACAAACAAACTGTGAGCCCTTATTTAGACACAAGTCAATCCATGAAAATGTGATCAGTGTATTGAAAAGTAGCAAGAGAAGGACTCTGCAAGACTGTAGAAGCTTCACTCAGCTAAAAAAAGGTACTGTCTTGCTTTTCTAATCATCCACTTGTCTTCTCAGTTCTAACACAAGAGACCCTACCTTCCATTTTCCAGAAACATCAAACTAACAAACAGCTCCACCCATTCTTGAAGCACACCAAAAGTGGAAGGTGACCAGCTTCAGGAATCCAAGAACCAACTGACCAGAAATCACCCCACACCATATATAAACAGCAACACCTAAGAAAAGGTCAAACATATGTTGTTTGTAGGAATCCCACCTAACTAACAGGACAAACACTCGAAGTGAAATGATGGAAAACTATTATACAAGCTAATTAACCACAAAAAAGGGCAGGAACAGCTATTCTTATATGTGACCAAATAGACTTTAAAATAAATAAAATAATAATAGATGTGTATGGACACTATTTAATGCTCAGAGGATCCATCAACCACAACGATTTAACAAACGCTTCTGTCCGCAATCTGTTGACTGGAACTCAGTTATACCTACCTGTGAAGTACCCTGAGAAATCTTTCTCATCTTTCCGTGTGTCCAGATATGGTGAATATATGACATTATATTTTTGTGTGTGACATAAATTCATTTATATTCTCAACTATTTAATTTTTTATCTTTACTGGGGGGTTAATAGTTTACAGTAGACAGTAAATCCCCTCCTCTTTAATTTTTGAAATTTAATTGCTACATATGAGTAGCAGTACAAGTTTACCAGAAAAAATTTTAAATACATGTTCTTTGAAGGTATATCATTTGACAACATCTTATCAGTGTAGGGAAAAAAGTGATTAAATGACTTTTCCTTTTAGCTTATATATGAAAAGTTAAGGATGCTTTCTTTAGTTTGGTGTCATTTTCTTAAAATAACATTGAAATTTCCATTAATGTAAGGGGTAGTCAGTTGAGAATATTTTTTTGATTTTTTTTTTTTAATCAAAGACAATAGAAAAAGGATGTGATCTATATGGCCGCTTTCCCTATGGATGAATTTATGTTGAATCTAGATGGATTATACTACTTTTATTTCTACTAACATTTATAATTTGTTGTGAAATGTTAATTACTTTCACTACCCTTCTGACCAGCTATAGCTACGTATTATATTTTTCAGAATGCCTCATTATTCAAATGGTGTACTTATGCTTTCACAGTATGATCATATGTTTCTCTTGCCCCTTAAAATATTATAGTAGAGAAACGTTACATATCCATATTCTATACTTAACTGTGCAGTTAAGTAATAAAGACTTGTTGAGTACAGTTTAATTAAGTAGAAAATGCTAGAGCTTTCTAGTAAGGTTTTAGAGAGTCTGTCATTGTCTTTATAGGACCCTTATGAGTTCAGGTAGTTTTACTCATGCGTATTCTCCTTGAAAGACAACCTTCTTCCACATACATTTCTTCAGTAGTTTCATCTTATTAAACAACAAGGAAATCTTATTTATAAAAACCAATTTTGATGAAGGAAAACAGGAAAGGGCTGTCTTGGTAAAATGTCCTCAATTATTTAATTTCCTTATTCTTTAATAAGAGTTTTTGCTACAAGTTTAGAAATGGAAGCTCACAGTCAGAAAATACTGTTTACCCTTCTCATAATTACCCAGCCAAGACCAGGTTTTCCCAGAACGATACACTGAACAAATTGCACATAATACATACAAACATTCTGAAAATGCTACATATTTGGAACAGAAACACATTTATGTCTCAGAGTGATGCCAACTAGTTCCATGGTGTTTTTTGTTAAGCATAATTGCAGTTCTTCACAAAAAGTCTGGAGAAGGAGAACAAATACTTGGCATATTTTCTTTTGGTCTTTCAGCATGTGCGTAATTTATTTGTTTGCCACTGAGAAGCACTTTGTTTTTCCTGCTGTGTACCCAGGCAGTGTGATAGGTACTCCAACTTAAGTCGCTTTTTCCTACCTTCTAGGCTCCTGGATTTACGAATTTGGAGTCATTCTTCAAAGTCAACATTTTATAATGTTGCAAGTTAACATTGTTTCATCATTCCTGTGTCCTGTTCAAATGGTACTCAGTTGCAAATTGTCAGGAAGAAGGGAAACTATAAAGTCACCTGGGGAGCACCCTAGTGGAAATCACTCAGAAGCATTCTGATTCTGAAGGTAAAGGAGTGCAGGTTTTCTTTCCAAAAGGGCGGGGATTTAAGGTTTGAGACCTTTCTTGATTCATATATTATAACCTACAGTTTATGAATATGCATCATATTATCTCTTTTGAACTTTTTTGAGACAAATTCTCATAAATAAACAAGGAATGTACCATGCTAACTGACAGACTCATTTAAAGTAGATGTATTGTGATAGTGGAGTGAAAAGAATAAAAATTTTCTAAGACTTCAACCCTCAATTTTAATAAATTTCATGGAAATTGGATCAAGTCCTAATTGCTAGTTCATCTGAAATTATTAAAAAGATATTTCAATTACATACCACCATTGAATTTTGATGTACCAAATTAAATTAGGACACTAGATTGTATCTTTTCTTAAATCCAGACCTATTTAAACCTTTTCCAGTAAATTCTGAAAAGGAACTTTGTGTTCTGTTATGTTGCTTAAAAAAAAAATCCAGTATTAGTACAAAATAGTAGGTTAAATCTCTTAGTGAAGATTTTTAATGACATTTCAGTGTTCCTCTTATAATTACTCTTCATCTAAGATATCCCATAATGATGTTGGACACTCTTGGTTCAGGCTCACTGGCTTGCTTCATTAGCATGTCATTCCCATTCCACATCACAAGATTTAATTGTAATGCCGGATATGCACAGCTCTCCACAGAAGTCTAATCAAAGTGGATTCACTTGTATTATTAATATCAAAAATCAGTCCACTTGCTATTTTTATAAATAAAAGAATCCAGATACATAAATCAGCTGTCATTTATTAGCATGTTACTGGCATATCTGCCAGACATATGAGCGGCCCTATCACAGTTCCTTAGGATTATTTTCATCAAGATTAAAACCCTTCTACATTAAATATACATACTAATTCCTCCATAAAGTAATCAGATTACAGAGCAGGTGACATTGTGTGCTGGAATTCAAATGATTTGCAGTAATGAGCAGGAAAGCTGTGCTTGGAGTCGGGCAGAGAAAAGGAAGAGGAAAGACAAGGGAAGAAGGAAGACTTTGGTTTTGTATTTGGGCTTGCACATCTGTTGTTTTGTTTGTTTGTTTGTTTTGCTAACTTTTACTTATTTATTTTTTTTAATAAGTAAAGAACTCAAACAAGCATCCAGGATACTTGGTTACCCATAGTGTAAATCATTTATATTATCAAATACTGAATGTTCCTAGTTTATAAGCTTATCTTACATTCTTTGTCCACACTATTTATAGACAGGGAGGGGAGATAGTTCCTGTGGTCTGGTGGCTCTCAGAAATCAGTGCCTGTGGACATCTCTTCTGTCCAATGGAAATATTTTATCTCTTTACAATATCCATCCTTCTGCTTTTCAAATTACAACCTCATGAAAATTCAGTAAACACTAATCATACACCATACAAGATATACAGCTCATGTTCATAAAAAAAAAAAAAAGATAGAACTATACTTTGAAAGTGAAAGAGAATAATTACAGGTAGACATACTTTCACTCCTCGTCGTACTATGAAAGCATCACTTTGAAACTCCCTTCTTAAGGTTTTACTGATTCAAAAATGTGTGAAGATGTGTGGACAATACATTGATTTCTACCTTTCTTTCAAATATTTTTCTTGGCATGCTTTGAAAACAAGTTACCCCAGATGACTTTAGATGAATACATAAACCCACATACACTTACACTCAGGCCATACATCCTCCAACAGTCTGAAAGGAAACTGAACATTTGGTGCCAGACTACTTGAGAGGCTGGAAAGTCACTCAACCCCTTGAAGCCTGTGTTTGTTGACCTGTGTATAATTTTTGTTTTCCTTTTCTAAAACTGAGCTACTTCTTCTTTACTATATAACGACAAAATATATATTTGATTTTTATTTATGATTTTCAAATATCTTCTGTGAAAGGTTGAACAATATTTACATTCATCTTTTAAATTACAAAGTAAATAATATTATTAAGCCATTTTGGGATGCATATATTGTCTTACCTTCCCAGAAGAGCTGTCATGAGAATTGAAGTAACAGTACATAAGAGAAGTATTTTAAGGTACAAAGATCTTAAGTAAATCAAATAAATAAGTAAAGATTTTAAGTGATACTATGACTAGGATAATAGAAATCTGTGCTCCTTTAAATATCATTTGTGACCCATGTAAATGTAAATAGAATAGCTTTACTGCATTTTGATGTTAAGTGGGACAGTTTACAAATAAACCATTCTAAATATCCAGCCAGTTAAAATATTAAATGAGTATTAACAAGAGATATATAAGTAAATATTTTAAATTTATGTAAAGCAACATCTGTACAAGCATAGGCACTATATATATATATATATATATATATATATATATATATATATGCTACTACATGTAGCAATTGGGGCTTCAATTTATTATTCAATAAGAATGCATTTGACCTTAGTTGTGTTGATGACTCTTTTTTCAGAAACTATATTCTGCAGCTAGGCTAATCAAACTGTGTACAGTTCATTCGGAATAATTTCTCATCTAATTCCTTTAACTGTTTGGAGACAGAAAGGGGGTCTGTCCTTTGTAGAATAAAAGTAAATAGCAGCTCCCACTGTATGATAAGCAAATACAAAGGCTAACAGTTAGTATGCTGATTTAATAACAATTTCTATATTATCCTTTTAACTTATATACATTCTCAGTATATTTTAAATTATTTTCATCAGGGACTCAGGCATGACTCAGAAATACAATAGAAAAAGAAAACCTAGAAATAAGTTCTATACCATTTGTAAAGAATGAATTATTTTATGCTGATTCCTATAAATGATCCAGAGTTTAAGAGGGTTATTCAATAATGGATGTGAAATCCTATCTGGTGGGAAATAGATATCAAATAAGAAAGACCATCAGCATCTTCTATGCTTATCCTGTATGTATATATTATTAACTTTACCACCAAAGTATGCAATCACATTGTATGTGTATGTGTATACATTCACTGCCATACTTGCCTTAGTTCACAATTTCTCATGGAAATTAAAGGGAAACATTCTAGTTATTATGATGGTCTTTCAAAAATGTTTTGTTTCAGTCTTCCAAAAATTAAATATTGGGGGTAGTACCAGCTCAGCAACACAATTCTATCTATGACAGTATAGTGAGTTTTGTATTTCCAGAAAGTTTTTTTCCACTATATTTTATATGGAAAATTAATTGTCACCCTTGGTCAGTTTTAGAATAGAAATGAGAGGGGGAAGTGAATGTACTTCCATGATTGAGGGCATGCAGAATGCTTTTTTTTTTTTTTTTAGTCATAATGATTACTGAACAGTACCAAAGTATATAGTGCCTCCTAGGAACAAGCATTTACAAGGTAAGCCCTTATTACCAGGATGTCATCTTCCTAGTGGAAAAATCTATATGTCCTATCTTTAATTTCTGTAGTCTCAAAATAATTGGGAAGAATTTCTGAGTCATCCAAAAGATCTAAACACTGATCATAACCAAGACAACCTTTTCCTTGTGCTGTTAGTTCCACTGTGCAAGTCAGCAATGTGTCCCACCTGCCCCTATTGGAACAATTCTGAATGTGTACCCCTGGCACTAGCTATTTGTGACAAATGATAATCCTCTTCCTGGTGGCAAGAAATGTCCCACAGTCACAATATACCAGTCATGGGACTCACTAACTTCAGGAAACTGTAAAGATAATGCAAGTGAAAGCATAGGAGTTGAGACTCAAATGGCATGTAGAACCTCCCTTTTCCCCTGCCAAATCTACCTGAGAGTAAAGGGGCTTAGCAAAAAAACAAACAAACAAACCAAAAAAAACCCCAATATTTATATATATATTAATATTGATACAGATCACTAAAAGCATAAACTTTAACAGGAAGATAAATAGGATGAACCAATCAGAATAAAACTCTGGACATAAATTTCTCATTGCACTTACACCAAACATCTTGGTCAATCATTTCTTGACACATTTGAAGTGTTATGCCTGTGCTTCCTTTTCTAGGAGGTGTGTGTTGGATAATTCTGCTTTTTAGAGGGACTAGTTTTATTAAAATCTGATTTAGGGTATGGACTTGGTTGTAAATTCATTATTTTAATATAGGGAAGAGGCGTCAGGACTTCATCACTGTTAGTGAAATTTTTCAAGAAGCTTAGTATGGCACTAAACTTCCCAAACCTGGGAGCTATTGAAATTAAAGGAAGTTATACTTGTAGTTTTCCAATCTTATTCTGCTGTTGTTGTTAAGGTCAGATAAATTGCTATGACTTCTGTTTGGTTACATTTTCTTTTAATATTAGTTTTTAAGAGGCATTTTGTATGAATTCATCTCACAAAGATACTTGCATTTGTAGCTAACTGTGCTTATGCAATACACCCTGACGAAATGTATTATGTATTTGATTTAATCAAATGCTTGCCCACTTTGGAAGGCATTTGGCTTATATACTTTAATTTCTTAATCTGCTTTACATATCTATTACTGTATTGCTTAATATTTATTATTATACTTGTAAAATGAAAGAGTTCAGAAAAATGTTATTGAAGACATTATTTTATAATATTCTGATTAAGCTACATATTATTTATAACTGTTTTTATAATGCTTGAGTAGTACTATAGCTTTTTTTAAGATGAAAATAAGTTATTTTTATTTTTCTGTAATAACAAAAATTTCAGATCTGTTTCTTCCATAAATTAAAAATTAGCTGCACTAATAAAATATAGATTCTTCTGCAAAACATATGACCATTAGAATCTCAGATTAAAGTCATTCTGATAAAGACATATATATTCTGATAATTAAGTGAAGCTAGTTCTCCTGAACATCTCTCAGAAAAGAATACTACCACTTCCCTGTATTTAAAGTCATCCTTACCTATAGGGAGGTAGAGGCTTTCCAAATCAGTCTTAGCTTGAAGTAGCTTCTGTGATTTTTTTTTTTTTGGTTGTACTACTATAGCCTTTTTTAAAAAATTTTTTTATTATCTTTATTTATTTATTGGACAGAGACAGCCAAAATAGAGAGAATGGGGGAAATAAAGAGGGAGAGAGAGAGAGACAGAGAGACAGCTGTAGACATGCTTCACTACTCACAAAGCTTTCCCCCTGCAGGTGGGGATTGGGCTTTGAACCTAGGTCCTTATGCATTGTAACACATGTGCTTAACTAGGTGTACCACCACTTATCCCTGTAAAACTATATTAAAAATGTTTCCTCCAAACACAGGCTTAAAGTGAAAGGATGAAAAACTATCATATGGGCTAATGGACCACAAAAAAAAAAAAAGGCAGGCACAACCATTCTCACCTCTGACACAATAGACTTTAAGTTAAATAAAGTAGTAAAAGATAGGCTAGACCATTACAAAATGATTAGGGGACCAATCAACAAAGAAGCTTTAACAATTATTAACATCTATGTACCCAATGAGGGACCATTTAAATATATCAAACACCTACTGAAAGAACTACAAAAATACATTAATAGTAATACAATAATAGTGGAAGATTTTTAACACCCCATACTCACACTTAGATAGATCAACGAAACAGAGAATCAAAAAACAAAGGAAAAATAGAGTTAAATAAAGAAATGGACAGACTAGACCTCCTGGACATTTTCACAGTTCTTCACACATTCTTTTCAAATCTACATAGCACATACTCAAGGATAGACCACATGTTAAACCACAAAGACAGTATCAACAAATTCAAAATAATTGAAATCATCCCAAGTATCTTCTCAGACCACAGTGGAGTAAAACTAACATTTAACAACAAACAGAAAATTAGTAAAAGTCACAGAATTTGGAAACTCAACAACATGCTGTTTAAGAACCACTGGGTTAGAGAGACATCAAGCAAGAAATTCAAGTGTCCCTGGAAACAAATGAAAATGAAGACACAAGCTATCAAAATATTTGGGACACAGCTAAAGCAGTACTGAGAGGGAAACTCATAGCCATACAATCACATATTAGAGAACAATAAAAACTCAAATAAATGACTTTACTGCATGCTTAAGGACCAGAGGAAGAGGAACAAAAGAACCATAAAACAACCAGCAGTACAGAAATCACTAATTAGAGCAGAAATAAATCACACTGAAAATAAGAGAATCATACAAAAGATTAATGAAGCCAACATTTAATGAACCAACATTTGTTGGTTCTTTGAAAAATTAAACAAGATTGACAAACCCCTAGCCAGACTCACTAAAATAAATAAGGAAGAAGACTCAAATTATAGCATTGTAAATGATAGAGGAGATATCACAACTGAAACACAGAAACCCAGAAAATCATGTGAAACGTCTATGAAGAACTATATGCCACCAAGCTAGAGAATCTGGAAGAAATGTAAGAATTCCTAGAAACATATGCCCTTCCAAAACTGAACCAAGAAGAACTACAAAAGCTAATGCACCAATCACAGACAAATATATTAAAACAGTTATTAAGAATCTTCCTAACAACAAAAGTCCTAGACCAGATGACTTCACAAACAAATTCTAGAAAACCTTCAGGAAACAGTTGATACCCATACTTCTAAAGCTTTTCCACAAGATCAAAGAAACAGAAACACTTCCTTCTACCTTCTATGAAGTCCTGACACCAAAAACAGATAGGAACAAAACAAAAAAGGAAAACTACAGACTGCTATCTCTGATGAACATAGATACCAAAATATTAAACAAGATCCTGGCCAACCGGTTGATATAGTAGTATATCAAAAAAGATTGTTCATCATGACCAAGTGGGATTTATCCCAGGAATGCAAGGCTGGTTCAACTTATATAAGTCACTCAATGTCATTCACCACATCAATAAAAGCAAAACCAACAACCACATGATTATCTCCACAGATGCAGAGAAAGCCTTTGACAAAATCCAACACCCATTCATACTCAAAACACTACAAAAAAATGGGACTAGATGGGAAATTCCTCAAGATAGTGGAGTCCATATATAGCAAACCGACAGCCAACATCATACTCAACGGACAGAAGCTGAAAGCATTCCCCCTTAGATCAGGGACTAGACAAGGGCTGTCCATTATCACCATTATTCTTCAACATAGTATTGGAAGTTCTTGCCATAGCAATCAGGCAAGAGAAAGAAATCAAAGGGAGACAGATTGGAAGGGAAGAAGTCAAGCCCTCACTATTTTCAGACGATATGCTAGTATACACAGAAAAACCTAGAGAATCCAGCAGAAAACTACTGGAAATTATCAGGCAATATAGCAAGGTGTCAGGCTACAAAATCAATGTACAAAAATCAGTGGCATTTATTTATGAAAACACTAAATCTGAAGAAGAAGACATCCAGAAATCACTCCCATTCACTCTTGCAGCAAAATCAATAAAATACCTAGGAATAAACTTGACTAAAGTAGTGAAAGTCTTGTGTACTGAAAACTATGAATCACTATTCAAGGAAATAGAAAATGATACCAAGAAATGGAAATGGAAAACATCCCATGCTCATGGATTGGAAGAATAAATATCATCACAATGAATATTCTCCCCTGAGCCAAATACATATTCAATGCAATACCCAACAAAGTTCCACTAAGCTTCTTTAAGAGAATAGAACAAAAACTACAATAATTTATCTGGAAGCAGAAAACACCTAGAATTGCCAAAACCATCTTGAAGAAAAGAAGCAGAAATGGAGGCATTACACTCCCAGATCTCAAACTATATTATAAGGCCATCATCATCAAAACAGCATGGTACTGGAACAAAAATAGGCGCACAGAACAGTGGAACAGAATTGAAAGCCCAGAACTAAACCTCCACACCTATGGCCATCTAATCTTTGATATAGGGGCCCAAAGTACTAAATGGAGGAAGGAGGCTCTCTTCAATAAATAGTGCTGGGAAAACAGGGTTGAAACATTAAGAAGAATGAAACTGAACAGCAATATCTCACCAGAAACAAAAATAAACTCCAAATGGATCAATGAAGTGGATGTTAGACCAGAAACTATCAAATACTTTGAGGAAAACATTGGTGGAACACTTTCCCACCTACACCTCAAGGGCATCTTTCATGAAACAAACTCAATTGCAAGGAAGATTAAAGCAGAAACAAACCAATGGGACTATATAAAATTGAAAAGCTTCTGCACAGCCAAAGAAACTATCACACAAACAAAGAGACTCCTCATAGAATGGGAGAAGATCTTCACATGCCAGACATCAGACAATAGACTAATCACCAAAACATACAAATAACTCAGCAAACTTAGCAACAAAAAAGCAGATGACCCCATCCAAAAATGGGCAGAAGATATGAACAGAAAATTTACTACAGAAGAGATCCAAAGGCTAACAAACACATGAAAAATTGTTCCAGGTCACTGATTGTCAGAGAAATGCAAATAAAGACAACACTGAGATACTACCTTACCCCTGTGAGAATGTCATACATCAAAAAGGACAGCAGCAACAAATGCTGGAGAGGCTGTGGGGACAAAGGAACCCTTCTGCACTGCTGGTGGGAATGTAAACTGGTCCAGCCTCTCTGGAGAGCAGTCTGGAGAACTCTCACAAGTCTAGACATGGACCTTCCATACAACCCAGTAATCCCTCAACTAGGGATATACCCCAAGGACTCCATAATACCCAACCAAAAATAAATGTGTATACCTATGTTCATAGCAGCGCAATCTGTAATATCTAAAACCTGGAAGCAATCAAGGTGCCTAACAACAGATGAGTGGCTGAGAAAGTTGTGGTATATATATATATATATATATACAGAATGGAATACTATGCAACTATTAAGAACAATGAACCCACTTTCTTTGACCCTTCTTGGATGGAGCTAGAAGGAATTATGTTACGTGAGCTAAGTAAAAAAGATAAAGATAAGTATGGGATGGTCACACTCATAAACAGACATTAAGAAAGAATAACAGAAAGGGAAACTTGAAGCAGGATTTGACTGAATTTGGAGTAGGGCACCAAAGTAAAACCCTCGGTTGAGGGTGAGGGTGGATGTTCAGCTTCACAAGGCAGGGTGGGGGTGGGTGGGGGGTGGTGGGAGTGAGTGGGGATGGGATGGGGCACAGTCTTTTGGTAGTCATTATTGTGGTTATGTATACTCCTATCAATTTATAGTCAGATGAATCACTATTTAATTAATATAAAAGGGGAAAAATTTATTGAATGTCTCAAACTTTTTAAATCACAGACTGAGTCTTTTTAATAAATAGGCTAAGTCTTTGATATGTTGACTCTCTTAAAAGCTTAGACCAGGAGAACAGCAGCAACCAGTGGCACAGCTATATACAAACAATGTGAAAGGACATACATTATAGTTATGTTATGTATTATACAGAAAATCCTAACAAAGGGATATTTCTCAGTTAACCCAATTTCCCAATAACGTGATTATAACAATAACTATTTATTGCCTTCTTAAATCCTAAGACAGCAGGAACCTCTCACCTGCTTTCTCAATAAAGCCTATATTTCCCCCAGTCCTGGAACCTCTAGGGTGGGGCTCACTTTCCTGCGTGCTTCTCTCAATTCATACCAAATAATATTGCATCCATAACCTAATCAACACAACGAGTACTGCCTCAGCATGCTTCACTTCAGACTGTGTCCAGAGATGTCAGGTATGGAATGTCGACCCTTCAGCTTCATTACTCAGGTGAGAGAGCTTTCCTTTCATAGTATTCTTTTATTCCATTCCTGGAGTTTCACTTCCTAAAAAAGTCCCAGAACCTAGATATAGACCAGTTCCCATGAGATAGAGCATATGTTCACATGTATTCATAAATTAGAGCAAAGTATATACCTGAAAGCAAAAATACACAATAGTCTTTAGTGAGTCAGTTTAAGTTCATAATAAAATAGTGTCTACATAGTTACCATCCTTACCTACTTCCTATTACAGTTCTCTCACTCACTCCAAAGCTAACCTCATCAAAGCAAAGACTACAAAAGCTGAATAAGGGCAAGAGACTGGCATACTTTAAGCATGACTCTTTAGTCACTATCAGGTCACTCCATCAGCTGGGGCCCAAGTCAGGGAGTCCTGAGATTCTCAAACAGACATGAGCCTATACCTCAAATAAATCGCTCTCTCCATTTTTACTGGTCATCTCTATAAGGAACAACACAATAGACCCCTTTGGGGTGCCCCATAAGACCTTGCCCTCAACTTGGATTAACAACCCTAGAGAATCCTCCGAAGAGTGGCTGGACAACATACTTTATGTTCCACCTGAGGAAGATGGGTCCTGATATTGGGGCAGCTTAGAACGTTTCTACTTAAGACCACAGAATGTGAGCTCAGATCTACAGGGATTCAGAAATCACATAGGCTCCTAACCTGAATATGGGCCCCAGATCACATCAAATCAATGGGGTTTACAATCAACACTATTTATACAACTTTCCCATATTTCAGACCTACTCTCTTCCCTGATCCAGCTTTATGGTCCATTTCCCAGCCATGACATCATCTCCCCAGGCAATAATTAGGATACACCTGCATATCAGATTTCAGACTTAGAAAAAAAAAAGATGTTTTGAACAATCATATTTTTGTGAGCATGTACTTTCTTTTCTCTTCAGTAAAGTCCAAAGACTGGAATAACTGCATTGTATCAAGGGTTCTTTTAAGTTGCACTTTTAATGAGAAACAACACACTGGGTCTCATTTTATATGTTGTGTTGTCAGAATCAGTAGAGCACAAAACATCTTGAGTAGTGAAATGGAGTGATTACTTCATCTACTTGATACTTCCATTATGAGAATTACATTTGCTATAGACTGATGATATTTTTTCCTTATATTTGATAGGGCAGAGAGAAACTGAAAGGGATGGAGAAGAGAGAGAGAGAGAGACAAAGAGAGAGAGAAAGAGAGAGAGAGAGAGAGTAAATGCTTACAGTACTATTCTGCTACTTTTGAAATTTCCTCCCTCAGGGGGACTGAACGCTTGTGGGTTCTTGCACATAGTAACATTGCACTCAATTGAGTCTTCTACTACCCAACACCTATATATAATTTTATCAGGGGATTAAGACAAAAATTAAAAATATGTATTAACCCAAATTCCTCCGAAGTTCCTTCCTGCCTTATCAAGCAATATTAATTCTAGGCTCCTAACAAATGTTCGTTTTGCCCTAAGTATTACCCAGGATCTCTGAACTGATGATGTTCACCTCTTAAGACTCTTTATGGTTATTAGAAATTTTGTGTTGTAAGATGATGATTGTTGGGCTAGTGACACGAGAGAGATGACCAAGGAACTGAGTTGGTGGTGACAAGGCAATTCAAGTCTTTATTCATTCCTGTGCCCCAGCTCTTAAAAGCCAGAAAACAGAAGTGGCAAGTTGGAAACGGAAGTGGCTTGACAATAGCATACATGGCTAGGAAAGGGGTGGAGAAAGGTAAAAAGGGCTGGGAAAGGTAGGAACTTCCTTAGCAACTGTTGTGAGGGGCTTAACTGCTAGGATTAATAATACCTTGCAGGATAGGAGGGTCTTGAGTGTAGGAAAAGAATATATCAAATGAACAGAATGGGTTGGGAAATAGGGAGATCTTAAGTTATTTGTTAAACAAAGCAGAACATTGATATGTAGATAATAAGAGAGTGGGCCATTGTATCAAGGAATGCAGAGCTGGCTTAATGTTTAAAAAATACTGAGCCCCTGGAGGCAGAAAAATGCAGGATTTCTGGAGACAGGGAGTAACTATCACTTCTGGAAGGATTTTAAAACCATTCCTAAACCATTTCTGATTTGCAAATTTCAAAGACTATACTTACTATTCTTTGTGCTAAATTAGAAAAATTTAAATATTCTGTCCAAGCACAATGGACAGAATGTTAAAAAAAAAGTTTCTATTTTTTTTACTTTTTTTTTTTTTTAATAAAAGGTGAGAGACAAAGAGAGTTAAGGAAGCTTCCCCCTACAGGTGGATGGAGACTGGGGGCTTTAACCTGGGTCCTCAGGCATAACTTGTATGCTCTACCAATGTGCTACCAACTAGCCCCAATATAACCATTTTTATTGTAAAGACCATTCATTGGTTAGTGTATTCATTTTTTTTCTCTATCTGCTCTTACTAAGGGTTCCACCTAAAAATGGTCTCCCCACATTTCCAAATGTTGTATAGTCCTAGAGCTCCCAGAAGAAGCCATTGTTAGATTCTCACTAAGTCCTCTTGAATAGTTCCACCCACTTCTGAATCTCTAAACTTTACCCATCTCATTTTATCCCATTTTATTTCTTTCTACAACTAGAAATAATATCTTTGACTTGGGGAGACAGTATGATGATAATGAAAATGATTTTCATGTCTGAGGCTCTGAGCTCTAGCTTCAATCCTGAAAATAAACATAAACCAACTTCAGGTGGGGATAGTAGCGGTGGTGGGGTATTATATATATTAACTGTGAACTATTTTTTATTTCTTTGAAGTACTGTTTTACCTACAACATATAAGACTTTTTAAACATGTTTAATTCTCTGCATATACAAAATTACTAATGAAAATCAAAACATACAGTTTTCTTCTCTTTATTCTACGTTATTTACAAAAAGAATTCCAGTTTTAAGATTAGGACAGTAAAACTTCTAATTTTTGTTGTCTAGTTAACAAAAGCAAAATATTTTTTGGAAAGAATACAAAGGAATATGATATTCAAGCATTAGAAACACTTCAAAAATTATTTTCTCTTTTTAATCTATTTTTAAAATTGTTTTCCGTTACTCTTCTTTTTCCCTTTTCTTTTCCTTTTTTTCATTCCTCTTTCTCTTTCTTTTTTTCTTGTTTCTTTTTTATGTAAGTTCCCTATTCTGCATGATCAGAAGCAGAGAAAAATGTACAAATTTAGGATATAATAAAGGTAGTCTTACAAACTATCATAAAGAAAATAGATTAGTCAGTAAAGGGTATTTAAGCAACTGGTTAGCCATTTGTTTTTAAAAAGAACTGTAGGGGTCTGGAGGTAGCACAGAGGGTTAAGCGCACTGGGCTCAAAGCTCAAGGGCCTGAGTAAGGATCCTGGTTAGAGCCACTGGCTCCCCATCTGCAGGGGGGTCGCTTTGCAAGCTATGAAGTAGGTCAGCAGGTGTCTGTCTTTCTCTCCCCCCTCTGTCTTCCCCTCCTCTCTCCATTTCTCTCTGTCCTATTTAACAACAATGACATCAACAACAACAATAATAATAACTACAACAAGCATAAGAAGGGCAACAAAATGGGAAAAAATGGCTTCCAGAAGCAGTGTATTAGTAGTGCAGGCACCAAGCTCCAGTTATAACTCTGGAGGCAAAACAAACAAAAAAACTGCAGTTTTATCCAACTTCTTATTTAAAATTAATTCTGGTTAGTTAAAAACTTTGAGCATAAAAATGAAATCATTACAATTTTAAGTAAGTTTTGTGTTTGATATATAAATTTAAGACAAATGATGAAACAAGATATAGGTAATTTATTGACAGTTTAGAGAAAATTTAAAATGAATATTATATCCTTAAATAAAAACACTGGAAAATAGAAAGAATAACAATAGATTGGGTAAATATTTGTAATTCATAAGGTAATAAAATAATTTATATAAGTCATTTAGCATTACCAATCCACTGGAAAGTAGTCATGAAAAGCTAATTTGCAGAAAACTTCAAATGGGCCATAAACAGATAAAATATGTATTTTAATTATTGAAAGTAACAAGTTAAAAAAAAATAATATGACCACGAGATGTCTTTTCTTTCTTTCTTTCTTTTTGCCTCCTGGGTTATAGCTGGGGCTTGGTGCGTGTACTACAAATCCACTGCTCCTAGAGGCCATTTTCCCCCCATTTTTGTTGCCCTTGTTGTTATTACTTTTATTGCTGTTGTTGTTGGGTAGGCAGAGAGAAATAGAGAGAGGAGGGGAAGACAGAATGGGGCAGAGAGAGGGAGAGAAAGACACCTACAGACCTGCTTCACTGCCCTTCAACCAGCAAGAATGGCATCATTTCCTATTTTTCTCAAGTTTCTTTAATGGATAGCTAAATAAAAGACATTATTAGTTCTGCTTCTGCCTTCAATCTCTTGAGTAAGTTATATTTCTTAATTATACAAAGCAGTTCAGCTTTGCAGAGATATAGTTGAAAAAGTGAAATACTGTGTTAATCTTTTCTAATAATTGTGAGCATTCTTCTTTGATACTGCACTAAAACTTGACAAGAGATAGTTTCTTAAAGATTGGTTGTAATGTTTGAATCAAAATCAGGTCAATGAAATTTTTGTACTATGTTACATTGAAATTTAATGGCCTTATGGGTTTTGTATACATATAATTATGTTACATTAAATATTTGTGATTTGGAAAATGTTCATGTAGAGTTATGTAGAGCTCCCAAATGATGACATTTTTTCATCATTAGATATTATATATGTATATATATAATTATACAATGTATACACATGTACATATGTATATGCATTAATATATATGACAAATTTCATTAATTGGTAATGTTAATATATCAACAATCTCTTCAGAAATGACTTTTAATATCAGAAAGCTTTCAAGCTCATTGTATTGAATATAAAATTTCCAAAAATCCTAATTTTCATTTGAAAGCTTAGATTTGTATCCTGGTCAGCAAATAATGTCAGATATTTTCTATGTAGTATCAGACTCCTTTAGGGCATTTGTAGAAAATACCTGCCAAAAATTTATATCTGCATGATAATATTTAGTATGATAATTCTTCCTGCAAATAAAACAATGTTCTTTGGAAAGGCCAATATGTAAATTCACAGTAGCCACATGGGTCTTTTTCCTTGAAATCACCAACATGAGCAGTAAAGGTGTTTAATGTGTATTACCCATTTCATCACATAGACAGTACATAATGGTTGATTAAGCTGTCAGTGGGTGTTTAAGGAGAGGTACAGACACTCAGATTGGGGAGATAAGAAACTATATACAAGTGACAACTAATACACTGAAAATCATTATTTTTCTGAAAGAAAGTGAATAAAATAGAAAACTAAAATTCATGTCCTCAAGTGTGGATTTAGGTTATTAATTCAAGAAGCATAAAATTATTGTTACTGCTTTCTTTATCAAAGACATTCTTTTTGTCTTTTTATTTTTATCTAGTGGAAATAGTGAGAGAGAAAGAGATTGAGAGAGAGAGAGGGAAAAAGAGAGAGAGAGAGAGAGAGGGCACATGACTATATCATCATTCATGGAGCTCCTCTGGTGCTGTTCATGGTGCTGTTAAGTAGTGCTAGGACTCAAACTTAGAGCATACACAGTTTAGGTGAGTACCAAGGGCATCTTTAAATAAAATTAACCTTTTTGCTTATGCAATTTACTAGGACAATTTTTTAAAATGTTGTAGTAACTACTGGTATCATTGGTGCCACAACCTTGATTTGTGCCAGAAATTGTAATCATCATGAGTGCTAGAAACTTAGGCATAACCCTATGACATTCCCTTTTTCTAGTCACAAACATTTAAAATGTTGGCATATTCAATTACCTTGTAGGTTAAGAATGTTCTCATGTGTCACCAAAGTATTCCTGGATAACTTAAGAGAGCAAAGAAACCACACCTGTAACAGCTCTTTATAAACTCTGAAGCCCTGCCTTTACTTCCTCTCTAAGCCACACCCACACCTATTACCATTCTTATTTCCTTCCCCTAATAGCATGGGAAACATATGTGCCTGAGGAGCATGTGTTTTGGGGTGGTGTAGCTGTGTCTGTATTGCTCAGGTAGTTCATTTCCTGACCTTAACATTTCTCCCTCTAGAAGTATGGACCAAAATTATTTTAATGGCTCTCTCTCTTTTTCTCTCTCTCAGTCTCTGCCCATATGTACTCCAACATATAGGTGTTCCAGTTTTCTTGAATAAAGTTTAAAATTACTGAAAATAAAAAAAAAAGAATGTCAAGTTTCGTACTGTATGTATTCTATAGTGTAAGTCAGTTTCACATATTTGTTTGGTTATATGCTGTGTGTATTTAAAGATGATTTCAGTTCCCCTTTGAGTTCTTTAGACCAAAATTAATGGAACCAATGATGTATACATACAGATATTTTTTTTAATTTATTTCCTTTTGTTGCCCTTGTTATTTTTAATTGCTGTAGTTATTATTATTGATGTTGTTGTTGTTGTTGTTGGATAGGACAGAGAGAAATGGAGAGAGAAAGGGAAGACAGAGGGGGAGAGAAAGATAGACACCTGCAGACCTGTTTCACTGCCTGTGAAGTGACTCCCCTGCAGGTGGGGAGCCTGGGGCTTGAACCGGGATCCTTATGCCTGTCCTAGTGCTTAGCGTCACCTGTGCTTAACCCGCTGCACTACCGCCTGACTCCCATATACATACAAATCTTATAGCACCAAGGACCCACTTCCCCCCAATAAGAGTTAATTCTGCTTCCTAAAATGTACAGTCATGCCAATTTCTTTTGCATATATAGGAAATAAAATGAAATTTTTATTCTTTCCCAATATTTCAGGTGTTGTTTTCTATTTCTTACATACAGAAGTTAAGGCTATTACAGAGTAATATTACAAAGACACTGCTTCAATACTCCTTATGCCAGACAAACCACTTTTATAACAAATTGCTTCACTCTCTATTAAGCATAGTGAAAGCAGTGAAATGTCATGTAATCTTCTAGAACTAATAAATGACACCATTTGTGCCTCTTTTCTCTCTAGCACCACACTGCCTTTGGTCTTTAAACAATTGACACTCTTTATTCTTTTCACTATATCTAATGTTTCCCCTCTAAAGTTTTGTTTCAACATTGGTATTTCACACTTTGTCTTAGAAGTATGAAGCTGCAGATGATATAAATAACCTCACATAGATTTTTTTGGATCAATCTACAAAAAGTCTTCCAAAACTGTTAAACTGCTGACTTATTTTATTTGGTCTTCAGGGGATAGTAGATGAATGATACATCTATTTAAAAATAAGTTGACCACCGCACACATATTTCCATCAGTGTTAATAGTTATTAAGTTAAATGCATTGTGGGCAAGGAAAACACAAGAAGATTGAATATGCACTGACGTTATCTCTATTTTCTGACATTTTAATCATTGGAGTAATATATTTTCTTCTTACAATGTCTTTTGCAATTCAAGTCTGAATTTCTATCTCAACAAAGCTGAAGAGACTTCTTACTACTACATCTAAAACAACAGACTTCTTAAATTTGGGTGAGGATATAAGAAAACTGTTAACAAAAATTTTACTCTTCTGTGAGTTCATTCTGAAAAATGCACTTATCATTAGGATTACAGAATGTGATAAAACAATGATGCTTATCAGATATCTAACTTCTAACTTTTTATAACATCAAATAAATGTTTATGCCTGCATTTCAAAATATGATTTTTAAAAGACTACAAAGCACCTTGGGAAGAAATAAGAAGCTATTATAATTAAAAATTCTTTGACATTGCTCTCTAAACTTCATGACCATGTTTTTGGTAGTAATTAAATTGTTTTCCTAATATTTTATAGAATATTAAGTTAATGACAAATTCAAGCTCATCTAAACTTCTCTGAAAGTAGATGTCAGTGAAATTAACTCAGCAGTTTTCTTTCATCACATCAAGAATCTGTCATAACAGAAAAATTGGTAGCACTTATACACATAGGTTTCTAATTACAGAATATACCTGAATTCATGAACTGAGAACAAATGAAAAGGATATTTCAAAATACGTACCATGTGGTTCAGTAGTGAGATTATCATATTAAGCCTTAAATATCTATGTGTCATTCATAGGGGTATTTTATAATACTTTGATGTTTATTTATTGAAGACTAATTGGGCAGGCAATCATCTTGTTATTTAGAGAAAATTAGTGTCAAAAGTGTCTGGCTATTGGAGTAAAAGTAGATGGAAATTCTGGTCAATAATACTAGTATAATATACTAGACAAATCTCATGGACTCATAGACTCATTTTGATCAATAGACCCTTAAAGCAAAACTTCATCAACACAATTTATTTTGAAATATGGAGATCTCTTTACTCTGTGAGAAGAAACTTCTCACGTGATGAGCAAAAGGCTCAACAGGCCCCAACGTGCTAAGACAGAGACACCTTCAACAGCAATAAAAAATAGAATCCTTTCTTGGTTCTTTTTAGCTCCCCTTTGTGTTAAGGCTATTTGATTTTGCTATCAGTGTGGCGTATAATGTTCTGAGTGAAATGAAAAATAATTCTGTAAATCTGTGCTCAATATCTAAAGGAGTCTTCAAATTGACAAAGGCAAGGGGTATTTCTCTCTCCTTTTTAATTGTATGGGAGATATGCATAAACTGTTTAGAGTAACTATAAGTGATGTATGCAGAGAAAAATCCCTGTCAAGTGTTCTGCACTTTGCTATTTGCCCATGGCAATGGACAGTCCAGAGATAAAGGGGGGAAAAAAAGCCTAAAATGCATCAATCCCAGAAATCTCTTGGTAAGCAATATCCAAGGGCAAAATAACATGCAGCTGACAGATAAAAAGTGAAGCTACCTAGTGAATTTAGGGTCCAATTCTCTTTGCCCATCTCTAGTTAAAAAAAAAAAAAACAATTTTTTTTCACATAGATTCCAATTGCTGAGCCTGTTGAAAACTCATTATCTTCAAATAGGATTACATTCTGTTAATATGAGAACATGCATATTACAATATCTGGTAAAAATCAAAAGTTCCAATTTGCTCACTACATGTAAATCCAATTCAAAATATTTCCATAACATATATCTGCTGGATGTTATACTATTTGTGTGTCACTCTGGAATGGATTAACTCCATGACAGGCTAGGCTCAGTTTTTTTGCATTTGGTGTTTTTAAACAGTTTATATTTGTTATCATATCAAAGACAGGCTTGCAGTTTTCAAAAGGAAGAAGAGAACACAGCGCCCAGGGCTCCTCCAGCATTACATTTCTTATTCCATTTTATCTTTCTTGGTTTTGACTAATGTCAGTAACAGCTACTGGTAATAAACTGCTTGTTACAGCCTGCTGTTGCCTTGAAGCCTGGCTTTGATACATTGTTAGCCAATCGGAAGCATTTCCTGATTACATTTCCAAATTGCCTGTTTATTGATCAAGAGTTAATAAAGCAAAAGACAACTTTATGGTTTAAATTAAATGAAAGTTTCCTTTGATGTTCAAATTACCCAATCAACCAATATGCAGTGAGATGTAGGCATTTCAAAATTTTATCTGTAAAGAAAAAAATACATGAGTTAAATCTTAGTATAGACACAGTAGCTAAGTGCTAATGAAAAATATATGCAACTTAGCATACTGTGATTTCATTTAGGCAAAAGAAATGATGTTGTTATTCAATTCATTCTACTTTCAAAACCTGAACAAGGAACAATATAGGGTATGTGTTTTCGGTTGACAATAGTTTCTTAAAATGAGAGCCATTTTAATAAATATAATGCATATGTGTCTTTATGAATTTACTAGAGTTTTAACTTTCCAAAATGGTAACTCAGCTTAAAGGAGAAACCTGGAATATCAAATTGTGGTTGTTTGGCATACATGGTGATCTCAGATGTGTAAAAGAAACTGCTTCTGAAATATTTAGTAATTTTTTTATATCCCCTTCTCAGGGCAGCTGTTGTTTAGGATCACAATAGGTACTCAGACATTTCTCTAACTGATGAAATTATATAAATATCCAAAAGGCTTACTAGTGCCAGGACTGACAGACCAGTATTTCATCATATGAGACCTATAAGCCAAGAAGTACAAAAATAACAAACTTACTTGAGATATTGGATAAAGTAGTAAACAGAAAATTTTTATTTCTCATGATTGTGTTTAAATTTCAAATGAAAAGAGAAATAAGAAAAAATGTATAATAAATCCATAAAGAAAGGAAGAGGAGAAAACTTAAGAAATGCACATGAGAATCTATTTGGAGGGGCTGGGTGGTGGTGCACCTAGCTGAGCACATGTTACAAGGCTCAAGGACACAGGTTTAAGCCCCTAGTCCTGGAGGAAAGTTTTGCAAGTGGTGAAGCAGGACTGCAGGTGTCTCTCTGTCTCTCTTCCTCTCTATCTCCCCCTACTCTCTTGATTTCTGACAGTCTCTATGCAATAAAGATAATTTTAAAAAATTTAAGTCTATTTTGAGAATTCACCAAAGGTATTTTTTTCTTCTATTTAATTTCTACATATACTAATTTTTACAATGAACATGCATTATATTTAAAATGAGGGGAGGCATTATTTTTTTTAATTAAATGACCAAAAACTGGAATTTTCTTGGTTTTTTCTTTGATTGATAGAGAAATTGCAAAAGGTTTATTTCAGTGGTAGAGAACTTGAGAAGTTTTCAGTATATTATCTAGGTATTTGAAAGTGCATGCCAAATAAGTGAATCTCTTGTTTATATTGTTACTGTCTTTCCCCTCCCTTCCTCCCTTCCACTTTCTGCTCTGTTCTTCCTTATTCTTATTTTTATTATCACTCAAAGCTTGCTAAAGACAATAATCCAGATTGTGTTCTATTTCTAGATTGTGTTGACAATGTTAACTAGCTGCAGAGTATATGACCAGGTGTCAACCTTTGACCATCTTTCTTCTTTAAGGTTGTCATTTGTCACCAGCAGTCAAATTGATTCCTACCAGGTACAATCTGATCTTGTCCTGCCAAATTTAAAACCTTGATTTTTGTCAGCCTATAAGACTCCATAAATCCTGCTTCTGACCCACCTTTCAGCTGTATCTCAGCACTGTCCACTCTAGTCCCTGTATTTCAGCTGCAGACTTTCATTATCTGAAATTACTCATCCCAAAATCAAGCTTTCATGTACTTGGTTCAAGAATTTCCTCCTCAGAGAAGCCCTCTTTAGTTCTTGTAAACATCAGAATCTTTGGTCATTTACTACCATAGGACCCCTTTTCTGCCCTAGCTTTGGCATTGTGAAAGTAACAAATCTGCTAAGCATAAGTCTGGTACAGAGGAAATACTAAATAAATACATAATGATGGAATAAATGAGAGAATGGAACAGTTAGTGACTTAACTACAGATACCCTATAAGCTCCCAGAGAATTTTCTGAAGTACTGGAATAATTCACTAACTTATTTTCATTCATTCACTCACTCATTCACTCATTAATCCATTCATTCATTCATTCATTCATTCATCCATCCACTCATTATTTTCTTGAGAATATATAGTGCAATAGCACATTTAAGCACATTAAGAAGTGAAAAGATGAATTGGCATGGACTTTGTTCTACAAGTTTATAGTATGAATCAACATTTTCATCTGTCAAGGTCAGTTGCTCTTTTGTCAAAACATAATTAAACGCTTCAAAATGGAAATGCACTTTCAATAGTTACATTTATGTTGCAATGTGCCTGATATTTGAAAAAAAATTGGGAATTATTCCTCACTTTTCTTCATTACTCACTCCTTTTATGCTAAGAAAATTCTTAGCAAGCCTTGCCAACTCTGAAACAAATTTTGAATTCATCTCACCCATCTAAGTATGTATGTTGACATGGTCTAAATGACTTCTGATTTTTTTTTTTCTTGCATGTATCCCTGCTTCTCCTTCAGTTCCCACAAGACAGCTAGTGTTTAAACAAGATTCAGGTTAAGACATGTGTCATTGTATTGTCTAGATAGCTCCTCTTCGTTCTTGCAATCAGATGTAAAGTCTATCCCTCAGCTTAAGTGCCCTATCTTCACTTACCTTACCTAATCCCATGACTAAGTGTCACTCTTTCTCTTGATCAATATTTCCAGCCACAGACCAGGCTTATCTTTGGAACATAATCTTTGCCTTCATTTTTTTTTCTGCATTCCTTAAATGCTTCCTAAGATCATTTCATAGGTGACTGGTTCTTTTCATTCAGGTCAAAACTCACAGGTCAGAACTTAGAAGGCCTTGTCTAGAGTTGCTATTTTTCAGTTTTTCATTAATAATAGCACTTATTGGTTTTCCCTCAGAACATTTACCACTGTCCAAAATATCTGTTTTATTTTATTTTATTTTAATTCCTTTTCAGGGGTCAGGTGGTAGTGTACCTGGTTAAATGCACACATATATATATATATCATGTGTAAGGACCCAGGTTCAAGCCCGTGGTCCCACTTAAAGGAAAAGCTTCACAAGTGGTAAAGTAGGGCTGCCAGTGTCTCTGTATCTTTCCCTCTCTATCTTCTCCTCCCCTCTCAATTTCTTTCTATCTATATCCAATAATAAATAAATAAAAATAAGTTTAAAACAGTTATTTTCAGGGGCCAGACTCAGTAGGGCTCACATGTTAAGATGAACAAGATCCAAAGTCCAAGACCCTGTCCCTCATCTGCATGGGATGTTGGGAGAGCAAGGGAGGAGGGAGTTTCAAGAATGCTGGAGCAGTTGTCTTTCTTCCTTCCTCCCCCTTCTCCAAACAGTGCTTTATAATAAGTATGTACTCATCAGATATTTGTGGAATGAGTAAGTGAACTAGATAAGATGAAGCATTGTACCTATGTGACAGCAACAGTATTGTAAACCACTAGTACTCCAATATAATAATAAATGATAACTAGATATAAAGAACTCCATTTTTTGGTATCATTTTCTATTTCCTTGAATAGTTTTCAGTGTACAGATCTTTCACGTCTTTGGTCAGTTTTATTCCTATGTATTTTATTGATTTTGCTTCAGTGGTGAATAGGAGTGATTTCTGGATATCTTCTTCTTCAGATTTAGTGTTTGCATAAAGAAATGCCACTGATTTTTATACATTGATTTTGTAGCCTGACACCCTGCTATATTGCCTAATAACTTCCAGTAGTTTTCTGCTGGATTCTTTAGGTTTTTCTATGTATACTATCATATCATCTGCAAATAGTGAGGGCTTGACTTCTTCCCTTCCAATCTGTCTCCCTTTGATTTCTTTCTCTTGCCTGATTGCTATGGCAAGAACTTCCAATACTATGTTGAAGAATAATGGTGATAATGGACAGCCCTTGTCTAGTCCCTGATCTAAGGGGGAACGCTTTCAGCTTCTGTCCATTAAGTATGATGTTGGCTGTCAGTTTGCTATATATGGACTCCACTATCTTGAGGAATTTCCCATCTATTCCCATTTTTTATAGTGTTTTGAGCATGAATGGGTGTTGGATTTTGTCAAAGGCTTTCTCTGCATCTATTGAGATAATCATGTAGTTCTTGGTTTTGCTTTTATTGGCATGGTAAATGACACTGATTGACTTATATAAGTTGAACCAGCCTTGCATTCCTGGGATAAATTCCACTTGGTCATGATGAACAATCTTTTTGATATACTGCTATATCGACTGGTTGGCCAGAATCTCGTTTAATATTTTGGCATCTATGTCCATCAGAGATAGCGGTCTGTAGTTTTCTCTTCTTTGTTGTGTCCCTATCTGCTTTTGGTATCAGGGTGATGTTGGCTTCGTAGAAGATAGAAGGGAGTGTTCCTGTTTCTTTGATTTGTGGAAGAGCTTTATAAGTATAGGTATTTTTTAAAAAAGTATAGGTATTAACTGTTTCCTGAAGGTTTTGTAGAATTTGTTTGTGAAGCCATCTGGTTCAGGACTTTTGTTGTTAGGAAGAATCTTAACTGTTTTAATATATTTGTCTGTGATTGGTGCATTTAGCTTTTGTAGTTCTTCTTGGTTCAGTTTTGGAAGGGCATGTTTCTAGGAATTCTTCCATTTCTTCCAGATTCTCTAGCTTGGTGACGTATAGTTCTTGTAGAAGTTTTGCATGATTTTCTGAATTTCTGTGGTGTCATTTGTGATCATTGCTCTATCATTTACAATTCTATTTTTATGATTTCCATACTTATGGTTGCTTTTAATTCCTTATTGTATGGCTGTGTCATCTAGAAAATATTGTCATAAGTGGAGGTGATTATGCTTGACAAAATTTGTAAAGAGATGAAAGACAACTAGCAGATGGTTTCACTCATGTGGAATTTAGAGATCTGGTTTACATGAACTTGTAAACAACAACAACAACAACAAAATCCAAATAAAGCAGAAGCAAGCAAACTATTTCTAAGACTTGTGAGAACTACAGTGTCTATCTTTGGGAGATGGGAAGGTGGGGATATGGAACTTTGGTGGTGGGTGTGGTGTGGAAATATACACTGTAATCTTAGAATGTAACAAACTATTAATAACAATACAAATTGTTTAAAAAGACATTGTCACGAGAATCTAGGGAAAGTAAATACTGAGAGCCTTTGAGAATGACTATTTAGATTTCACTTGGTCTCTCATTGTGGAAAGGTTTCATGCCAAAGTACATCATTTGAGATTACTGATTACCTTGACTAGAATAGCTAGCAATATTTAGACAAAAGGCTTTTTTCCCCTTCTATAACAAAAAAATACTAGTGGTAGGAACAGTTAGTTGGTCAGCAACTCCATTGATGCCAGAGTGCTGGATAGGCATGACTGCAATATCTTACCTTTCTATTCTGACTCATATAATTGCTGCTGGGGCATCAAGCAAATATCCACACACATCAATTAAAGGAAGAAGAAAAGGGTTCTTTCTCAGGGACTTCCTTATTATGTAAGAGAGGACACTATCTCCTAGAAGCATTCTAACTGAATTCTCCTGGCAACATCTTATCTAGAGTTTTCTAACATGAATATCAATTAGCAAGGAGACTGGGGATATAGGCACTGGCACCGGGTCAAAAATATGGGTTTAGATTGACGTTGACCAATCAAAATTCAGTCCATACTGTTGAGTTTAATGCCACCTAAAAGAAATACCACCTGATGCTCTCTGTGCAAGAAGGTGACCAACAGTATGCTATACCTAAACTAATGAGATCAACATGGCTAGAATGCAATGCATTTTATATTTCATAAGTGATTGAAAGGAGGGTTACAACTTGCCCAAATCTGTATAGACTCTTATGATCAAATCAGAGTCCTTTGGCTACATTAGTGATTTTCAAACTGAGTCCTAGACTTTCTTTAAAATTTTTTTTCATTATCTTTATTTATTGCTTGGTTAGAGACAGAAATTGAAAGGGAAAGGGCTGGGCGATGGCACACTTAGTTGAGTATACATGTTACAATGCACAACAATCCAGGTTAAAGCCCCCAATCCTCATCTGCAGGGGGAACAGCTTCATAAGTGGTGAAGGAGTGCTACAAGTGTCTCTCTTTCTTACTCCCTCTTTATCTCCCTCTTCCTCTTGACTTTTTTTTTCTGCCTCTATCCAATAAATAAACATTAAAATATTTTTTTAAAAAAGGAATGGGAGGGGAGATAGAGAGGAAGAGAGACAGAGAGACACCTCTAACACTGCTTCATAACTTGCAAAGCTTTCCCTCTGCAGGTAGGGGACCTGGGGCTCAAACCTGGGTCCTTGTGCATCATAACATAACATGTGCACTCAACCAGGTATGCCACCACCTGACCCCAGTCCCATGGCTTCTACAAAAAAATTATATGACTATCATTTTCAAAACTGGGGTGTTCACATGAATAAAGATTTGTGTTGATTTGCGGCCACAATCTTCATCCCTGGGTCATCTCTCTCGAGTGTGAAGCTAGCCCGACATACATTAGTGTTCTATAAAACTCCAGGTATCTATGCACGTTATGCATATTTATGGTAGGTTGGGTTTTATTGAATATTATTTATCTAATATCAGTACTTGAAAAATTAATAATGAAATAACATGAATTTTGTATGACTTAGATATAATAAAATATGACTTATGTGCAAAAGGTATGATTAGAAATACATACTTAGAGGGTCTGGGCAGTGTACCTGGTTGAGAGTACATGTTCTCATGTTCCTGCATCTGTATCCCCACACACAGGAGGAAAGCTTCATGAGTGGTGAAACAGTGCAACATGTGCCTTTCTTTCTCTCTCCCTCTGCTTCTCCTTTCCTCTTGATTTCTTTCTGTCTCTATTCAATAAATAAATAAACAAATGAAATATTAAAAAGAAAAATACATGCTTAGTTTTCTCATGTATCATAATTGACGCAATGCAATCTCTACTACACAAAGCATCTTAGCTTATGCTGTTAGTTACCTGGGTTTTTATTGCTGCTGTTTTTTTTTCAGACTTGCAGTAAGTCATCTCCTGCCATCTCTACTTAATCATAAAGTCTCCTGAGATTGCTTGGTATACTATTAAAAACTATTTCTAATCATTTGTCTTTGTTAATCTGTATCAATACTGGACAACCACTATAAAATAATCAATTGAGTGTTGACAGTGATGTAATACTTGCAGCAATTCCAAGTAAATTTGAAATAATCTCTCATTTGAAGTTATGTGCAGCAAAAGTCTTCATTATGTTCATTGACTGGCATAATATTATTCTGGGTTCTGTTTACCACTCACGCCACCTTCCTCCTGTTTCCCTTGTTCTAGAAGTATCTGTGCTAATGCTAGGAACACTTTTCTTGCCTCAAGGCATTCACCTGTGCTGTTCTCTCCAGCAAGCATCCCTTATCCACTTCCAGTCAACCCATTCTTGATGTCCAAAACTGTACTTTCTTCCCTGACTTTTAAGATTAGCCTGCTTCCCTGTGTCAAATTCCTTTTAGCACATTCCTTATGTTATAATTATTTCTTGTATAGCCTTCTTTCCTGCTAGACTAAGAAATATCTGAGAGACTAACCATGGATGCCTCACTATTTTTCTTTCTTTTTTAAAAAATATTTTATTTTATTTATTTATTCCCTTTTGTTGCCCTGTTGTTTTATTGTTGTAGTTATTATTGTTGTTGTTGTCATTGTTGGATAGGACAGAGAGAAATGGAGAGAGGAGGGGAAGACAGAGAGGAGGAGAGAAAGATAGACACCTGCAGACCTGCTTCACCACCTGTGAAGGGACTCCCCGGCAGGTGGGGAGTCGGGGTTCGAACTGGGATCCTTATGCCGGTCCTTGTGCTTTGCGCCACCTGCGCTTAACCCACTGCGCTACAGCCCAACTCCCGGATGCCTCACTATTCATTCAGCTCTCATTACTGGCTTCATGGAAATAATTAATTATGTTTGAGACAAATAAATGTAATTTGATTAAATGCATTTGAAGTTATATGTAATAATGATAAAAGACAGACGGATAAAATGAAAAAAAAAACTGATCCCATAAGAAAGCTTAAAATATTGGAGAATAATGCAATATACAAATACATTGATTTTAAACATTCAACTAGATGCCTGTTTACATATATATATATATATATTTTTTCTTCCTTTCATGACTATCTTTAGTACCCTATCTCTCTCCCTTGCAATTTCTCTTAGTTATAATCACTCCCTTTCAGAGGTAACCACTTTTTAGACTCATTACTATTATTTAATTCTTATTTATTCTTATGTTTTATAAAAGTGTCAAATATTTTTCTTAACTTTCATATAAGTAAACTTATTCATAATATTAAAACCAATTTAATTGAATAAGAATGCTTTAAAAGTCAATACATTTTATTGTTTGCATTTTGTGCCTAATTTCTTCCATCCAATATATCTGCTATATTTCTATTTTTTTTTTTCTTTTTGCCTTCAGGGTTATCCTGGGGCTGGGTATCTACACTATGAATCCATTATTCCTGCAGGGCATTTTTTCTCTTTTGGATAGGACAGAGGGAAACAGAGAGAGGAGGGGAAGACAGAGAAGGGGAGAGAAAGACACCTGCAGACCTGCTTCACTGCTTCTGAAGTGACTCCCCTGCAAGTGGGGAGCCAAGGGCTCAAAACCAGATCCTTACATCAGTCCTTGCACTTCATACCACGTGTGCTTAACCTGTTGTGCTGTGGCCCAGCCCCCTATCTGATAAATTTCTCTATTTGTATGTACCATACTTCTCAATTGTATGAATCTTTCATGATATAGATACTCATATTCTTATTGATAAGTGTTTTTTTTTCTAATTTGGAGCTGTTATAAAAAAAAGAGATGTGATAAATATTCCTTTACAAGCCTTTCTTTGGGCACATGGTTGTTTTAAGAGCTCTGCCCTCTGTTCCCCTAATTAAAAGAAAAAAATAATCTCATTAGGTTCAGAATGGTCTTTTCAATTCTTAAGAAGCAAATATTAACTAGAATGGCATAAGATGCTACTGAAAAATAGATAAGAATTCAACTGGTGTCTGTGATAGAAGTTAACACTGTTCCCAAGAATTTTTTCTTTTTTCTTTTTTTTTTTTTTTGGGAATCCATATTGTTTTAATACAAAGTCTGTATTCTTAATCATAGCAGACTTGGCCATTAACAATTGCAGTTTAATCAGCTTTTTCTCCCCTGGAATTAATTTTCTAGGCAGTAAAAATTAGTGCATGTTATTATCTGAAAAATAGCACAGAAATACTCTTGTAGTATTTGTAAATGCCATAGAAGTTCATTTGGCTCAGTACTGGGGTCTTTTAGTCTAACAAGGCATGTGACTATTTTGGTAGAGCCCCAAGTTTCTGATGCCAATCAGTCAAATTCACTGCCACCATATTGCTGATGTGTTCATTTCCAATGAGAAAATACTGTCAAACAGTCATGATGGGGATGCTGGAGGGTCAAGCCATTCCCTCTATGAAGGCAAATACATATTGGAGCAAGACTAGGAGCAGAAATTTCCTTAGTAAAGATGGGATAAATGTGGGAAAATACGAGGAAAGATACTGAGGGTGGGGCCGGGAGGTGGCACACTTGGTTGAGCGCATGGATTACAATGCAAAGACCCAGTTTGCAAGAGGTGAAGCAGTGCTGTAGGTGTCTCTCTGTCTCTTTCCCTCTCTATGTCCTTCTCCCTTCTCAATTTACTTGTCTCTAGTCAGTAAATAAATAAATAAATAAAGATTAATTAATAAATTAAGATACTGACAGCTGGGAGTTGGGAGATTGCTCAGCCGCTTAAGTGCACGTGGCACAAAGCACAAGGCCTGGTGTAAGGATCCCGGTTCGAGCCCCAGGCTCCCACCTGCAGGGGCGTCACTTCACAATCTGTGAAGTAGGTCTTCAGGTGTCTATCTTTCTCTCCTCCTCTCTGTCTTCCCCTCCTCTCTCCATTTCTCTCTGTTCTATCCAACACCAACAACAACAATAATTAGAACAATAAGGCAACTAAGGGCAACAAATGGGAATGAATAAATAAATAAATTTAACAAAAATTAAAAAAAAAAAGATACTGAGAACTGGTGCATCCTGGTTCTTCCCCAACTGGAAGCTGGAAGCATTAGTTCTTTTCAGCAAAACTGATGGATGTGCTCAAGATTTAAATACATCCCAACAACATGGAAATCTAATGAGGACCCGAGAGAAAACTCACCGGGTAGGGCATGTGCCTGGCCACATGTACTACATAGTTTTCAGCACTGGCATCACAGGAGAGGCTTAATAGATGGGGGGATGCTCTGGTGCTGTGGTGTCACTCTCTTTCTCCATGACTTTCTTTTACCTGAATGAAAAAGTAACCCCGGAATAATGAACTAGTCTCTTTGAGAGGCCTCAGCTCCACGCAAAAACAAACAAACAAACAAAAAAATTCAACGAAATGTAAAGCTAATTAAATATGGTAATGCACCTAACAAAAATGGATACAAAGGCACACACATATGCTTTAGTCACTTTGACCCCAAGCTGAAAAACAAAATAAAACAATACTCTTTAAAATATTCTGCACATTTTACTTGAAAGTTCATGTATGAATTCTGGTGTAGTAAGAATATACTTATAATTCCATGATTCTTTTATATTTTAATATTGCCCTCCATTTATATAGAACTACAAAATCACAAATTTCACATAATATCACATAGCTAATAACTGGCAGAGCAGGAACTCAAAGCAGGACTTGTGATGCTAACTTTATTGTGTTTCCCCCATCACATCTTGATTACACCTCATCAGGAAAAGCAACTCTCAACATGATTACTTATGACAAAGTGTATTTAATTTTTTACATTTTTAAAGCTGTGTCTTATACTTTGGAGGGTTTTTCTAATTAGAAATAATTAGTTGCATACGCATCCTGATCTACCCTTGTCAGTGGATCTCAACCTTAGCTACCATGGGCCTTGCCAATCACGGTATCAAAGAACTCCGTATCATATTCGTGAATATATTCCATGCCAGCCAGATTGTTTGTTGATAAACACTTCATTCATGCAGTTTTTGTTCATGGGGAATTCAGCACCCCCTTCCATTATTTTTCTTTGTTGGTAATTAATTCTCAGAGCTTTGATATTTAAAAATGCTTACCTGGTGTAACAGAGGTGCAAGTGAAGCGGTTCTGTGGGAGAGCACAGGACTTGCAGGCACAAGGCCCCAGATTCAGTCACCAACACTGCAAATGCCATGGTGGTATTGTCTCTCCATGTACCCATGTACCACTCCCTTCCCCCTTTTCTCTCACTAAATAAATAAATGGAAAATAAATAAAAATTTAAAGTAAATTGGACTTGAATAAAATTGAGACAGTGTTAACCTCACATTTATTTAAATTATTTAAATTATAACTGGCAAAGTAGGGTTGCAAGTGTATCTCACTCTCCCTCTCTATCTCCCCAGTCCTTCTCAAATTCTCTCTGTCTCTATTCAAAATAAATAAATAAAAAATTTAAAATAATAAACATTTCTTGGGAGTCGGGCGGTAGTGCAGCGGTTAAGCGCAGGTGGCACAAAACACAAGGACCGGCATAAGGGTCTCGGTTCCAGCCCCCGCTCCCCACCTGCAGGGGAGTCGCTTCATAAGCAGTGAAGCAGGTCTGCAGGTGTCTATCTTTCTCTCTCCCTATCTCCCCCTCCTCTCTCCATTTCTCTCTGTCCTATCCAACAACGAAGACATCAATAACAACAACAATAATGACTACAACAATAATGACTACAACAATAAAACAAGGGCAAAAACAAAGGGAAAATAAATAAATAAATATTTAAAAATAATAATAATAAACATTTCTTTATTTTCTTTTTTTTTTGATTCAGTAAAAGCACCATTGCTACTAAACTATCCTAAAGGACAAAATTTCATTCTTCACTTTAATAGCCAAGATTGTCCGACTTTATATCTTGATAGGCATAGTCAATAGGGAAATTTGCTTTCTACACTATGAGTCTGTATGGAAACCCCCCCACACACACACACACATACCATGATTTTATCCAGAGTTATTTGACAGAAAGAATTAAATTGCAAATATTGGGTTATAGAAAAAGTCATAACTCATTTTTTCCACAGAAAAATATGTCATGACTTTTCCAACCACCCAGTAGTTTTCTTTATATTTTCAATCCTTGAGACATCATTCCTCATTCTGCTTACAGTAAGAAATTTGTAGTCATGTCCACTTCAGCAAAAACTATCTGATTCTTTTTTCTTATTTGCCTTTTTCTCAAGTGTACAATGGCTCCTTTTATTTTACCAGTAGAACTGAATTCTTTTATTTCAGTCTGGTTTAATTAGATATAGTGATTCCATATGGATATGTACTTTAAACTACATTATTGCCTCTTAAATATGTAATTAGAGACATTTCTTATCCTAATCCTTCAATTTTATCTGTGGCAAGAAGAAAAGAAGCACTAAACATATTTTGTTTAAAAAGCCATACTGAAATTTAGCCATACTAAAATCATTTTAGTATAAATATTACTATACTTTTGAATATTTTTGTGAGTTTCAATTTGTACAAAAAGAAGACTGCATTTACAAGCATACAACTGCACTTTATGTTTAGAATTATTTTTACATTTACCTGTTTTTATTTCAAAAACAAGAAATGCATTGAGAGTTATTAGTCAATGTCTGTAAGTTAAATGAACTTGAAGTCAGTTTTATTCTATTTTATGAGACCAATTATTTCAAGTAGTCAGGAAGGCAGTATTAACAGTAGGTTTAACAGTCTAGAACTGGGCCATTTAGGATTACATCCTGGTTCCACTGCTTACTGACTAACTTGTTAATTTGGGACTGGGTATTTAATCTTTTTAGGCTTTAGTTTTCTCATCTGTAAAAACAGAATAATTATGGATTCTGTCTCATATGGCTGCTCTAAGGATTCATTAGATTAGTACATATAATGAACTCAGAAGAGTTGCTCTACACAGTAAGTCAAATATTATAAAATCATCATAATCACCAGTATCATATAAAAAAATGTAATAGCCAAAAACTGCTCCACATATATGACTAGACAATTTACAGAATGAAAAACTCAAGAGTAAGTATATGAAGAGACATTAGTCTCTATCATAGTAATCCAGGCCATAAACATATAGTTAATACCATTTGTCATGAGCCAGATTGGTGATAATTAAAAAGTCAGGCAGCTTTAGAGAAATGCAGGAAACATGAATATTTGTATATTTATAAGAAGATTGTAAATTGTTACACTTAATTTTCAGTATCTATCAAAACTGAAAATTTTCATAGTTTAAAATACAGTATTTTACTTTAGATATGAGTATATAGAGTGAACATTACAAATAAGTAAAAGGAAGCAAAGGCATACATGAATGTTTATTTTAACACAATATTTTTCTCTTTTTTGTATTATTTATTTATATATTTTTAAAGATTTTTCTTAAATGAGGAATATTCTGAATGTTTATTAATAGGTATTACTAAATAGCCTTAAGAAAAAATTAACTTCTTATAAGATGAATCTCTCTTAAAAACATACATAAAAAGCAAGTTGTAGGGTAATACCTATGTAAACCAAGGACTCCATAACACCCAACCAAAAAGAGGTATGTACTCCTATGTTCATAGCAGCACAATTCGTAATAGCTAAAACCTGGAAGCAACCCAGGTGCCCAACAACAGATGAGTGGCTAAGAAAGCTGTGGTATATATATACAATGGAATACTATGCAGCTATCAAAAACAATGAATCCACCTTCTCTGACCCATCTTGGACAGAGCAAGAAGGAATTATGTTAAGTGAACTAAGTCAGAAAGATAAAGATGAGTATGGGATGATCCCACTCATCAACAGAAGTTGACTAAGAAGATCTGAAAGGGAAACTAAAAGCAGGACCTGACCAAATTGTAAGTAGGGCACCAAAGTAAAAACCCTGTGGTGAGGGGTAGACATGCAGCTTCCTGGGACAGTGGGGGGTGGGAGTGGGTGGGAGGGATCGGTCACAGTCTTTTGGTGGTGGGAATGGTGTTTATGTACACTCCTAGTAAAATGTAGTCATATAAATCACTAGTTAATTAATATGAGAGGGGGAAAATTAATTGTATGTCTCGAAGTTTTTCAAAACACAAACTAAATCTTTTCAATATATGGGCTGTGTAATTGATATGCAGACTCTCTCAAAATCCTAGACCAAGTAGATCAGAAGCAACCAATTGTATGCTTTACATTGGTTTGTTCTAGCCCTCCCCCGTCAAGAGAATTGGATCAGTCCAGTTAATTTTGCGGGCCCACTTGGCCCCTCCCCAAGGAACCCCGGGAGAGGGTTCCTGAGTTCGAGAGTGCCAGAGTTCCAGAGTTGGAGAGTTCCCGAGTTACAGAGTAAGAGGGAGTGCTTGTGCCGCCGCAAAGAGACAGCCGAGTTCTGTTTGGTGATTAGTTCGTCTTAGTTTGTGAATCGCTTTTCCTGAATAAAGAAATACAGCTTCCCTGCCCAGCCTTTGTCTCCGCATCTCTGTTACCCGCCCGTGAAGCTAGCCCTGCCGGCAAGAGCCTCCGAAAATTTTAACAACAACCAATAGCACAGCTATATACAAGATACTGGGTACTGTACAGCAAACCCTAACAAAAGGACTTTTCAAAGTTAACCCAATTACCAAATAATGTGATGATAACATTAACTATCCATTGTCTTTTTGAACCCTAAGACAGCAGGAACCTCACATCTCCACTATAGAGCCTCTACTTCCCCCAGTCCTGGAACCATTGGCTAGGGCCCACTTTCCCATATGCCTCTCCCAATAAATATCAAATAATATTGCATCTGCCGATCACAACCTAACCAACACAACGATTGCCACCTCAACATGCTTCACTTCAGACTGTGTCCAGAGACTTCATGTGTAGAATGACAACCCTTCAGTTTCATTACTCTGGTGAGACCTTTCCTTTCATAGTATACTCTAATTTCATCTCAGGTGGTTCACTTTCTAACAAAGTCCCAAAACCTAGATATACACCAGTTTCTGTAAGAGAGAGCATATGTGCACATGTATCGGTAAACTACTGCAAAATATATACCTGAAAGCAGAAGTATACTAGAGTTTGCAGTGAGTACCCCCCTAACACTTCCTTTCCACTATTCCAAGCTTTGGGTCCATGATTGCTCAACAATTTGTTTGGCTTTGTATGTTAACTCTCTTTTCAGTCACCAGGTTCCAGGTGTCATCAGGATGCCAGCCAGGCTTCCCTAGACTGAAGACCCCACCAATGTGTCCTGGAGCTCTGCTTCCTCAGAGACCCACCCTACTAGGGAAAGAGAGAGGCAGACTGGGAGTATGGACCGACCAGTCAATGTCCATGTTCAGTGGGGAAGCAATTACAGAAGCCAGACCTTCTACCTTCTGCAACCCACAATGACCCTGGGTCCATGCTCCCAGAGGGATAGATAATGGGAAAGCTATCAGGGGAGGGGGTGGGATATGGAGATTGGGTGGAATTGTATATGGAGATTGATGGAATTGTACCCCTCCTACCCTATGGTTTTGTTAATTAATCCTTTCTTAAATAAAAAATAAAAATAAAAATAAAGAAAAAGAAACTCCCAAAATGATACTGTGTATTAATCAAAATCATTTTGAAATTTTAATTAATTAATAAACTGGAATAATAAAAGTCATATTGCTGACACTGTTTAAGAAGTGGTATCAGCAAAAAGAATTGGAAAGGAAAGAGGAAAAAGGAGAAATTTAGATATTTTTCTTTTGCTACCGTAAAAGGTCTTAACACAAATCAATAAGTAAAGTAAGTATTGGGTTTTTTTGATTATATACGTAGGTCTTTAGTGGATATCACTAAATACTTTTATATTTTCTAATTTTTCAAAATGTGTAACAATAAAATAATGAGTTTTTCAAAAGGATATTCTCCTAGAGAGATAGATGTACAAATGTCAATGGATTTGTTGACAGGAGGCAAAATAATTTTCCTTTATACATTAATAAAAAATATAGAAATAAACCATATTTAGTGAGTTCCCTAAGGTTAAAATCATGCTTAATTCATCACTGCACCTCTTAGTCCCCAACATAGCACATGGTTTGCAGAAAGAGTTCAACAATCCTTTATGCAATACCCTGGACTATAACTTATCCAAAACATGAAAAAAATTCATTCTTATTAATTATTAAATGAATAAAAGAAAAGAAAACATAATAGAAAAAATGTATTTTAAATATGTTAGTAAAAATTTAAAATGAAAAAGATTTTAGCAATATATACATTTGGAGAGAAAAATGTTCTTTCATCCAGTAGTATAAACAGATAGTGGTAATATTTTCTTTTTTCTTTTATTTATAAAAAGGAAAGACTGACAAAACCATGGGTTAAGAGGGGTACAACTCCACACAATTCCCACCATCAGAACTCCATATACCATCCCCTCCCTTGGTAGCTTTCCTATTCTTTTTTTTTTTTGCCTGAGCCTGAAATCTGATATGCAGGTGGATCTAAGTTATTGTCTGGTAGCTTTCCTTTTCTTTAACCCTCTGGGAGTATGGACACAAGGTCACTATGGGATGCAGAAGGTGGAAGGTCTGGCTTCTGTAATTGCTTCCTGTTGTTAAAATTTCTGAGGCTCTTGCCGGGCCGGCTAGCTTCACGGTGGTGAACAGAGACGCGGAGACAATGGCTGGGCAGGGCAGCTGTATTTCTTTATTCAGGAACAACGATTCACAAACTAAGACAAACTAATCACCAAACAGAACTCTGCTGTCTCTTTGCGGCGGCGCAAGCACTCTCTCTTTTACTCTGGAACTCAGGAACCCTCTCCCTTACTCTCGAACTCAGAAACTCTCGCACCCTCGCACTCTCGAACTCCGGAACTCAGGAACTCTGTCACTGGGGAACTCAGGAACTCTCGGACTCCGGAACCCTCTCCCAGGGTCTCTTGGGGCGGGGCCAAGCAGGCCCGCGAAATTAACAGGACTCATCCAATTCTCTTGGAGGGGGAGGGCTAGAACAAGCCAATGTAAAGCATACGACAATTCCCCCTTTTCTTTTTAACTAAATGACTATAGTATCAAGGGTGTGGGGTGAACAGAAACATATATAACCAAAACCAGCATGTTGTCAAGGGAAGGCCTGAGGGGGCCATATCTGAAAAAAAAAACATTTCTTGCCTCTGGGGGGCTACTTGCCTCGACGGGCATTTGCATGGGGGCGGGGAACGGCCTAGGGTCCCAAAGGCAGCTGGCTGCAACTTACTTACTATGAAACAAAACTTGTTATTAGCATATCTACTGCACGATCTAACATTTCTAATAGAGAAGGAATTTGAGACTTTTACATATCAACAACGTCTTTTAACCTTTTGTTACACCCATTCAAGATGGAGACACACCCTAGGTGTGGGCCTGAGAGGAAACCTCAGGCATGAGAATAATTAGCATAGCCATTGTGCGACCTACCATTTCTAATAGAGAAGGTAGTGTTTTACATATCAACAAGTCTATTTAACCTTTTGTTTAGACCAACTTAGTTGAAATATATTGATTGTTAACTAATTTTTACCTCAGACTTTAAATGTAAGTTAATTTTTATCTTTATGAGAATTACGTTGAAAACCTTTTTCATTTATCTTTGACTAGTAAGAATTTAGCCTTAAAGCTACTGTTTACCAAACTTTAAACATACACATAAACATAGTCATTAATACACGAGGAGAGAAACCTTTGTTACGAAGACATGTCATTTTAAACACGAATTTAAATCTGTACTGTCTTAGTTGTTGGGGGGGGGGTTCACCATCCGGAGGTGGCTTCCCGCGCAGCTCCACTTCTAGGAATTGCAGGTTGCGATCTCTGCACAAATCTCTGCATACTCCAGCTTGTCTGCCTTCAGACCTGACCGGCGGCTGGACATCTCGTGTGCCCAGTTTCGGCAGGGAGCCCGGGGGTCCGAGAGGCCCGGGATGGTTCCAGAATTCATAGAAAGAGGGCAGGCAGGCCAGCTTTGCAGAAGGCGTGAGCCTAGGTGCCCAGGGGTGGCGGCCATGATGGGCCGCCGCGGCCCTGCTCCATGGCCCTGCCATGTCTGCTGCCCTGTTCGCAGTGGCCGAGCAGTGTGGAGGGATCACGCGTCCAGTGCCCTGCGTCACGCGGTGGAGAGCCGGCTCCTGTGGGCTGGCCTCAGGCTCCAGCATGTTGGCATCGGGCTCCAGCATGTTGGCCTCAGGCTCCAGCATGTTGGCATCGGGCTCCAGCATGTTGGCATCGGGCTCTAGCGTGCTGGCATCGAGCTCTTGCATGGTGGCGTAGGCCTCCTGCGGGCTGCGGGGCTGCGGGGTTGCTGGCGCGGTGCGCGGGGTTGTCTGGGCGCAGCCGGCTGGCTGGCTGTTTGACCAGGTGGAAACAGCAGCTCCGCACCTTGCCTCCCGCCCGCTGGCTCTTCCCGCTGGCTGTTCTGAGTTCGCCCGAGCGAGTGGAAACCACAGAGTGGTCCAGAGATATATGTTCCAGAAACAGCAAAACAGTCTCGTGAAGAAAGAGCAGAGGCCTTTGGAGATCTCTTCACAAGCAGAAGAGAAGGCCATCGTGCATAGGTAGCCAAATTGTCTTTACTTATCTGAGAGATGCGCAGGTCAGGTCCACGTGGGCGCCATTTGTTGTTAAAATTTCTGAGGCTCTTGCCGGGCCGGCTAGCTTCACAGTGGTGAACAGAGACGCGGAGACAACGGCTGGGCAGGGCAGCTGTATTTCTTTATTCAGGAACAACGATTCACAAACTAAGACAAACTAATCACCAAACAGAACTCTGCTGTCTCTTTGCGGCGGCGCAAGCACTCTCTCTTTTTCTCTGGAACTCAGGAACCCAGGAACTCTGTCTCTCTGGCACTCTCTCTTACTCTGTAACCCTGAAACTCTCGAACTCAGGAACTCTCTTTTCTCTCGAACTCAGGAACTCAGGAACTCTGTCTCTCTGGCACTCTCTCTTACTCTGTAACCCTGAAACTCTTGAACTCAGGAACTCAGGAACTCTGGCACTCTCGAACTCAGGAACCCTCTCTCTTACTCTCGAACTCTGAAACTCTCGCACTCTCGAACTCCGGAACTCAGGAACTCTGTCACTGGGGAACTCAGGAACTCTCGGACTCCGGAACCCTCTCCCAGGGTCCCTTGGGGCGGGGCCAAGCAGGCCTGCGAAATTAACAGGACTCATCCAATTCTCTTGGAGGGGGAGGGCTAGAACAAGCCAATGTAAAGCGCCCGATGCCAACATGCTGGAGCCCGATGCCAACATGCTGGAGCCTGAGGCCAACATGCTGGAGCCCGATGCCAACATGCTGGAGCCTGAGGCCAGCCCACAGGAGCCGGCTCTCCACCGCGTGGTGCAGGGCACTGGACGCTTGATCCCTCCACGCTGCTCGGCCACTGCAAACAGGGCAGCAGACATGGCAGGGCCATGGGGCAGGGCCGCGGCGGCCTATCATGGCCGCCACCCCTGGGCACCTAGGCCCACGCCTTCTACAAAGATGGCCTGCCTGCCCTCTTTCTATGAATTCTGGAACCATCCCGGGCCTCCTGGACCCCCGGGCTCCCTGCCAAAACTGGGCACACGAGATGTCCAGCCGCCGGTCCGGTCTGAAGGCAGACAAGCTGGAGTATGCAGAGATTTGTGCAGAGATCGCAACCTGCAATTCCTAGAAGTGGAGCTGCGCGAGAAGCCACCTCCGGATGGTGAACCCCCCCCCCAACAACTAAGACAGTACAGATTTAAATTCGTGTTTAAAATAACATGTCTTCGTAACAAAGGTTTCTCTCCTCGTGTATTAATGACTATGTTTATGTATATGTTTAAAGTTTGGTAAACAGTAGCTTTAAGGCTAAATTCTTACTAGTCAAAGATAAATAAAAAAGGTTTTCAACGTAATTCTCATAAAAATAAAAATTAACTTACATTTAAAGTCTGAGGTAAAAATTAGTTAACAATCAATATATTTCAACTAAGTTGGTCTAAACAAAAGGTTAAATAGACTTGTTGATATGTAAAACACTACCTTCTCTATTAGAAATGGTAGGTCGCACAATGGCTATGCTAATTATTCTCATGCCTGAGGTTTCCTCTCAGGCCCACACCTAGGGTGTGTCTCCATCTTGAATGGGTGTAACAAAAGGTTAAAAGACGTTGTTGATATGTAAAAGTCTCAAATTCCTTCTCTATTAGAAATGTTAGATCGTGCAGTAGATATGCTAATAACAAGTTTTGTTTCATAGTAAGTAAGTTGCAGCCAGCTGCCTTTGGGACCCTAGGCCGTTCCCCGCCCCCATGCAAATGCCCGTCGAGGCAAGTAGCCCCCCAGAGGCAAGAAATGTTTTTTTTTTTCAGATATGGCCCCCTCAGGCCTTCCCTTGGCAACATGCTGGTTTTGGTTATATATGTTTCTGTTCACCCCACACCCTTGATACTATAGTCATTTAGTTAAAAAAAAAAGGGAGAATTGTCGTATGCTTTACATTGGCTTGTTCTAGCCCTCCCCCTCCAAGAGAATTGGATGAGTCCTGTTAATTTCGCGGGCCTGCTTGGCCCCGCCCCAAGGGACCCTGGGAGAGGGTTCCGGAGTCCGAGAGTTCCTGAGTTCCCCAGTGACAGAGTTCCTGAGTTCCGGAGTTCGAGAGTGCGAGGGTGCGAGAGTTTCTGAGTTCGAGAGTAAGGGAGAGGGTTCCTGAGTTCGAGAGAAAAAGAAAGAGTGCTTGCGGTGCCGCAAAGAGACAGCAGAGTTCTGTTTGGTGATTAGTTTGTCTTAGTTTATGAATAGTTCCTCCTGAATAAAGAAATACAGCTTCCCTGCCCAGCCGTTGTCTCCGCGTCTCTGTTCACCACCGTGAAGCTAGCCGGCCCGGCCAGAGCCTTCCCGAAAATTTTAACAACAGCTTCCCCTCTGAACATGGCATTGACAGGTCTATCCATACTCCCAGCCTGCCTCTCTCTTTCCCTAGTGGGGCAGGGTTCTGGGGTAAGCGAAGCTCCAGGACACATTGGTGGGGTTGTCTGTCCAGGGAAGTCTGGTTGGTATCATGCTAGCATCAGGAACCTGGTAGTTGAAAAGAGAGTTAACATACAAAGCCAAACAGATTGTTGACTAATTATGAACCTAAAGGCTGGAGTAGGGCAGATGAAGAGTTGGGGATGGGGGTCTCCATTTTGTAGATAGCTAGTAGGCCTATTTTAGTTATACTCCAAAGGACCTGGGGCTATACTAGTGTTTTTGTTTTTGTTTTTTCCCCTGAGCCTGAAATCTGATATGTAGGTGGATAGAAGTTATTGTGTGGGAGATGATGTCATGACTGGAAAAAGGACCAGAAAGCTGGATCAGGAAAGAGAGTAGCTCCCAAATATGGGAAAGGTGTATAAATAATTGTTGATTATAAACCCCATTGATTTGATATGCTCTTATCTGGGGCCCATGTTCAGCTTAGCAGCTTATGTGTCCTCTGCATCCCTGTAGATCCAACCTCACATTCTGTGGTCATGAGAAAGAACATTCCAAGCTGCCCCAATTTGAGGACCCATCTTCCTCAGGTATAGCATAGAGTATGTTGTCCAGCCTCCCTTCAGAGGATGAAACATTCTCTACCGTTGTTGATCCAAGTTGAGGTCAAGGTCCTATGGGGCCCACAAAGGGGTCTGTTTTGTTGTTACTGATAGAAATGAATGGTAACAATGGAGAGAGTGATATTTTCAAGGTCTAGGCCCATCATGTCTGTTTGGGAATCTGAGGACTCACTCAGTAGGGTTCCAGCTGATGGGGTGTCCTGATAGTGACTAAAGAGTCATCATTAAAGTCCTGGGATGCATTGGATCGACCTTCTTGTGGTGCATCCCGTGAGTACCCATTCATTGGGGAAACTGACGATCCTTCCTAGCTGACTGAATCCACATGGATCCCAGTCACTTTCAAAGCCAGCAACAAGCAGCTCCTGACAGCTTTCAACCTGACGCTGTTGACTGGCTACTGAAGAAGGGCAAACGCTAGAATAGAAGAATTAAAGTCCTGGCCCTCTCAACTTACATTGAAAATGGATTCCAGAAGAATTTAAAGATGGGTGCTGTCTTTGTTGATCTCACAGCAGCCTATGACACGGTCTGGCACCATGGTCTTCTAGTCAAGATCTCAAGATGCCTGCCTCCATGGGTGGTCAACACTATATCGTTTCTTCTCCAAAACAGAAGATTCCGGGTGCATCTGGGTGACAAGTCTAGCAGATGGATACTTGTCTCAAGTGGCCTCCCCCAGGGCTCTGTTCTGGCTCCTGTGCTATTTAATATTTACATCAATGACCTCCCAGAAATTTCTTCAAGGAAGTTCATCTACGCCGATGACATCTGCTGTGCAACTCAGGCATCCAAGTTCGACATCCTCGAGGAAACACTCATGAAAGACATGTCTCTGATATCTGATTACTGTAAAAAATGGCGACTAATCCCTAGCACTGCAAAAACGGTATCATCTGTTTTCCATCTATACCATGCCTCGGCCTTGCATGAGCTTAATGTGCAGCTTGACGATACGAGAATCCAGCATGAAGCCCAGCCAGTCTATCTTGGCATTACTCTCGATTGCACTCTGTCATTTCACAAACATCTCATAAAAACTGCAGCAAAGGTGGGCGTGAGGAATAACATCATTGCAAGACTGGCCAGCTCCTCATGGGGCGCGAGCGCTTCCACACTACGATCATCATCCCTGGCATTATGCTATTCCACTGCAGAATACTGTGCCCCAGTATGGTTCCATAGCCCCCATGTCCACTTGGTCAATTCCAAATTATATTCCTCCATGAGGATAATTTCTGGAACCATCCATTCCACCTTGGTTCCATGGCTGCCAGTTCTTAGCTACATCGCCCCACCAGATATTCGTCGGGATGCGGCATCATCTAAGTTCATTTCCCACGTCTACGCTCGACCGGACCTGCCAATATACGTGGATATCTTTGCCCACCCTGTCTAACGCTTGATGTCTCGTCACCCAATCTGGTCCCCTACACCTACACTGAACTTCTCTGTTCCAGACTCTTGGAAACAGAGTTGGCAGTCAGCTGAGGTAAAGAACAAACACCTCATCACAGACTCCTGCAAGCGTCAACCCGGCTTTGACCTAGCACGTTATGATTGGGCCCTCTTCAATCGCTATCGACCGGTGCGCCGCTATGTTCCATCGCTGGGGAGCCAGAGACGACCCGAACTGCCCCTGCGGCTACAGACAGACTATGACCCACATAGTCAAAGACTGCCACCTCTCCAGATTCAAAGGAGGTCTCGAAACTTTACATCAGGCTCAACCTGATGCTGTTGACTGGCTATGGAAGAAGGGCAAATGCTAGAAGAGGAAGATTAAAGTATGCCAGTCTCTTGCCCTTATTCAGCTTTTGCAGTCCTTACTTTGATAAGATTAGCTTTGGAGTGAGTGAAGGAAGTGTAATAGGAAGTTTTAAACCTTTTTTTTTTCCTCCAGGGTTATTACTGGGGCTTAGTGCCTGCACTACTGCTATGAATCCACTGCTGGAGGCTATTATTTCCCTTTTGTTACCCAGTTGTTTATCATTGTTGTCATTCTTGTTGTTATTGCTGTTGTTGTTGTTGGATAGGACAGAGAGAAATTGAGAAAGGAGGGAAGACAGAGAGTGGGAAAGAAAGACATCTGTAGACCTATTTCATCCCTTGTGAAACAACCCCCCTGCAGGCGGGGAGGCAGGGGCTTGAACCTGGATTCTTATACTGGTCCTTGCACTTCACACCATGTGCGCTTAACTTGCTGTGCTACACCCCAGTTCCCAAAGGTAAGATTTTAAAATTTCTTTGTAAAGAGATTTTTGTCAGTCATGAATGTTTATTATTATTGTTACCATTAATATTTTAATTACCACTAGGGTTATTGTTGGACATTTTATAAAAGAATAAAGAATCTGCTATTGGAATAGCTACCAAAGCAACCATTACATACTATCATAAAATTTAATCATGATAAAAAATAAAAATAATGCTCTCATTTGATAATTTAGCACTTAATTTGGAAAGTAAAACTGAGGAGAATAGCTTTTCATGATTAAATTTACCGTGGACAAATAAACTAACAAATCTTAAAGTTGATTAGAACTTCAATTTTTTTCTTGACCGAAAATGACAAGTTGGGAAGTGTAGTTGTTATTTTTGCTTTCTGTATGTTTAATTACATGCAGAAATCAGTACCCCAAATTCTTTGTAAATTTTTTTTCTACTTGGAATGTATTTGTTCATAACAATTTTAATTTTTTGTGTGGTTATTGTTGTCATTGGGCTTTACCATTCTTGGTTGACATTTCCAGATGGAAGAGACAGAGGAAGACACCCACCCACCATGGCATCAAAACTTTCCTCAGTGCCATGGGTACCAGGGACTTGAACTTGGCAAAGCAGACACCTTCTCAAGTAGGCTAACTCACCAGGCCAGTTTTGCTTATTGATTTTTCACAGAATAAAAATCTCTTTCATAAAAAATGTCCTGTAAAAAATCATGTTGAGTGAAATAAGTCAGAAACAGAAGGATGAATATGGGATGATCTCACTCTCAGGCCGAAGTTGAAAAACAAGATTAGAAAAGAAAACACAAGTCGAACCTGAAATGGAATTGGAGTATTACACCAAAGTAAAAGACTCTGGGGTGGGTGGGTGGGTGGGGAGAATACAGGTCCATGAAAAATGATGAATGAAATAGTGGGGGTTGTATTGCTAAATGGGAATCTGGGGAATGTTATGCATGTAAAAAAAAAAAAAAAGAAGTAGAAACGCAAAGCAGAAATTGACTGAGTTTGGAGTATGGCACCAAAGTAAGAAAGCAGAAGTATACTAGAGTTAGCAGTGAGTACCTCCCTAATACTTCCTCTCCACTTTTCCAAGCTTTGGGTCCATGATTGCTCAACAATTTGTTTGGCTTCGTATGTTAACTCTCTATTCAGTCACCAGGTTTCCAGGTGTCATCAGGATGCCGGCCAGACTTCCCTGGATTGAAGACACACCAATGTGTCCTGTAGCTCAACTTCCCCAGAGACCCATCCTACTAGGGAAAGAGAGAGGCAGACTGGGAGTATGGACCGACCAGTCAACGCCCATGTTCAGCGAGGAAGCAATTACAGAAGCCAGACCTTCTACCTTCTGCAAGCCTCAATGACCCTGGGTCCATGCTCCCAGAGGGATAGAGAATGGGAAAGCTATCGGGGGAGGGGGTGGGATATGGAGATTGGGCGGTGGGAATTGTGTGGAGTTGTACCCCTCCTACCCTATGGTTTTGTTAATTAATCCTTTCTTAAATAAAAAAAAAAATGTCCTGTAATAAAATACCAAATGTTTGTGATACACTGGCCAGCAGGACTAAATAAAAGATAGAATTCTTCCCAGCCTAGGTAATATAAATATAATTTAAATTATAGTGGGAAAATGGTTTCACTTATGTATTGAGAGAGATTGCTAGAGAAAACATTGTTATACAGAATTAGCCAAAATAGAAAAATAAGAGAGAAAATGTGTGCTTTATACTTTAAATCTGAAACATAGACCAATCGAGATGTTCAGATTTTTCATCCCTGGGTGCTGCCTCTCATTTATACTTCACCTGGGAGAGCTTCGTGCGGCTGCATATTCTCAGCTGTTGAATGTATTCTACTTATTTTCAGGCAGGGAGAATGAACGGGTTTAATGCTTCCTAGGCAGTGTGCATTTTTTTCCACTTCTGCTGTTTCTGTTTACCTGTCTTCTGGCTTATTTATTGTTTGCTTTTAAACTTGCTCTGCAAGTTATTTTGATAATTGTAGGGTGAATGGGTAATACCTGTGCAGTCACAAGCTTGACAAATAAATCTGTCTTCAGTTATAACACTGGATTGGATTGGGGTAGAAATTTCATTATTTGTATCCTCTCTTTCTTATGATGAAAGAACATATATTCCACTAAATTCTTCTCAAGGAAGTTAAATACTCACCAGCACAATAGTTTACTTAGGAAGGTGCTTGCTTGATTAGATTTGAGCCCAGCCCACACTGCACTAGAGAAACATCATCAATAGAGTGTCTTTCCCTGTCTCCCTTATCTTTATTCTCTGTCAAAAAAGTCAGACTGGATGAAAACAAACCAACAAACAAATAATAAAAGGTTGAATACTAATGATTCACTCTATCCACATTTAAAGCCAATTCCTCTTTATACTTATGTAAAAGATAATGGTACTCCTAAGGCCATAGGCAAATCACTAACTGCCCTTTCAGAATCTTCTATAAAATAAGAGAATTGAACAACAAGAAGCCAATGGTTGAATGAAAGTTCAATAATTTTCAAACTTTTTAATTTCACAATATTTCCAAATAATAGCTACACAGACAATTAAACTCTCAGGGATGGTGCTCTGTGAATAAATACTTTGCAAACAATTGGAATCAGGCATGGGAAACAATCATAGCTCTGGTTATATCAATAGCCTTGGACCACATTAATCATTTTGGACAGAAGCTCAGCAAAATGCTAATTTATTTAATAAATATTTAATACTATATTATTTCAATAAATAAATTAGTGTTTACATAGTAAAGAATACAAATGTGTTATGCACACATTCTTGACCCACTTGCATAGTCCTTGGATTTTCCCAAAGATTTATTTAAAAAGAGGATGAATATCAAAATATTTCTGTTTATAGGAGTAGATGATTGATGGTTAAATCTATAAAATAATCTTGTGTTTTATCCCTCTTATCTTGAGAATGTTTAATTATCTTTGATATTTGCTTTAAATTTGCACTGTCAAATGTACACTTATATAAAATCACCCAAATCATGAAAGATTTATAGTTTGAAATGTATTTGGATTATTCTCTAGTTAATCAGCTGGGTAAAAATTAGGAGTACTGTAACTAGAACAATTAATTGAGTTGAGCTGAGGAGTATGAAAAATGAAAAAAAAATCATGGTGTGCTTTGGTTACTAAATGAAGCTAAAAGTCTATTCCCTATCACAAAATTGGTGTGATAAGAACCACATGTGTCCTTTACAGGGAAGTCTAGGTTAATAATCAAAGCATAGATCAGAAGAAAAAGGGTCAAGAGTGGTGTATTATTGCTATTAAGTCTATTGCTGGCCCTTTATATACTGATGTAGGTTAATTACCTCTGGAAAGACTGAGTTACCACTACTGAGAAGTCTAATGAGAAATAGCCCCATACCATTCAATTCAGCAACAAGGTGTAAATACTGATTATAGTGGGGTGTGTAGTGGTTATAGCAAGGCCCTAGATGCTATAGATGCTGACAGGCTAAGGAGAGGGCAGGAATACCAGGATAGCAGAAAAAGAGGTGTATTCATTAACAGTGATAACACCACCACCAGGTTAGGCAGCATACTAGGTAGCTTGTGCTCAGCCAAGCCTCTCCTTTCTATGAAGACATCTCGTTTCAAGTAGTCATACTCCTTGTGGCCATGCTTTTCATGGGAGACATTTTTTTTTCTTTGTTCATTGAGGCAGGGAAAACACAAACTGGTTCTATAAGTACAAAGCCAACAGAGGGTGAGAAAAAGAGCGAGAAAGAAAGCCTCTTTATTATCTTTAATACCTTTGGAGGCTTCTAGGCAATATAATCATGCTTTAGGCGTTTTGCATCTGAAGCTAAACAGCCTTAGACTAAGGAGATAGCATATGTTTATGTAGATTACTCTCATGCTTGAGGCTCTGAGATTCCAGATACAATGCCCACCACCACCTTAAGCCAGAGCTAAGCAGTGCTCTGGTAAGGAAAAAAAAAAAAAAGAGAAGGAGAAGGAGAAGGAGAAGGAGGAGGAGGAGGAGGAGGAGGAGGAGGAGGAGGAGGAGGAGGGAGAGGAGGAGGAGGAGAAAGAGGAGGAGGAGGGAGAGGAAGAGGAGGAGAAAGAGGAGGAGGAGGGAGAGGAGGAGGAGGAGTAGGAGGAGGAGGAAGAGGAGGTTAAGGGTCTAAATAAAGTCCTTAAGTAGAGAATTTGACTATACACCCAGAAATCCTGGGTTAAATATGTAGTTCTGTGCTGAATATGAGCCCTGGATAAGATTGATAGGATTTACAGTTAATGATATATATACTTTTCCCATACTTGGGTACTACTTTCTTCCTTGATCCAGGTTTCAGGTCCTATTTTCAATGACAATACCTTTAGCCAGCCTGCGTTATCTGTGGGGCTCCTGTAAAAGTTACAAAAGTCATGGGCCCCTTGGAATATGCCTGAAATAGACTTCCTAGCTTTTTCCAAAAATGGAGATACCAAATCTCATCTGCTCTATTCTTACTTTTAAGTTCTTGATTTTTAAACAAATTGTTTTGCATTATATCTTAATGCTTTTCAGCCACCAAGTTGCAGATCCTAACATGAGGCCAACTTCCCAGGGCAGACAACCGCACCAATGTGTCCTGGAACCCCACTTCTCCAGAACCCTGTCCCAGGAGGGAAAGAGAGAAACAAGCTGGGAATATGGATCTACCTGCCAATGTCATATCCAGCAGAGAAGCAAGTACAGAAATTAGACCTTACTGGGTCCATACTCCCAGAGTAATAAAGAATAGGAAAGTTTTCAATGGAAGGGATGGGATATGGAACTCTGGTGCAGGGAATTGTGTGGATTTGTACCCTTCTTATCCTACAGTCGATCATTATTAAATCAATTAAAAATAATTATATAGTACAAAAAATTTAAATTAGTAGTACAGAGTACTACTGTACTCTGAAAAAATCTTGTAAATTATTTCTAGAAATAAGAGAAAAAGTTAAGAGGATAAATATGACTTGAAATAATGTACATTGAAGAATGGATTTACAAGAACAATAAAACTATAAGGAAGCAATAACATTTGAAAACAAAGGAAGAGCTAAAATGGGAGAAAATAAGTAAAAACTGTCTGGTATGGCCTTAGATTGATGAACAGCTTTGAAGGAAGACTATGGCTGTGAATGCTTTGCTAGAAGTTAATATGCTAGAATTAAATTTGGAAGATAAACCCCTTTGGGTTCCCTGGTCTTTTAAAAATAATGAAGAGAAATTTAAGACCTATTATCTCAAACTTGGAGAACCCTTTGTCTGCCAACAGTCATTTGGGTATTGATACCATTTGTGGCCATACAAAAATCAAGTCAAAAAGTTGCACTTAATGAAACTGTGAAATGAGTTCCCAGATACATAGGCAACTGCTGTTGTCTTGACAGGACCAGACCAAATGATTTGGACTGGTCTATTCTGACTTTGGGTGAGATTTCTCCCACCCCCACTTTATAAGCTTTGTTTTAGGAGGAAGTCTCAGAAGGTCACATTTTGGAGGAGGCCATGATCCCAGAAACAGAAAGATCTGAAGTCCTAGCAGACACCTCCTCTTTTTACCCTCTGAGTCTCCTGTCCTACCAGAAGACATAACTTAATCTTCTCAGGCCAGCAATGTGCAGAGGACCCAAGAGAGTGAGGCAACATGCAACAGAAGTTACAGAAAGTTCATTAGGATAGAGAAATAAATAATAAAATAAAATAAAGATTCTACTGCTCAAAAGCAAGATGGAGGGAGTCATATCAGTAAATGAGGAAACTGATTGCCTCTCCTTTAGGCTAGAGTTTCTTGTAGGCAAATAACATCTGCCTGATGCTGTATCGCCAGTTGACCAATAAGAACGCGTTTGGCAAAGGACAGCCCCTCAACATTAAGTTGGAGGACTGTAAAGTTGGAGGACTGTAAGTTGGAGGACTTGAAAGCTGTCAGGAGCTGCTTGTTGCTGGCTTTGAAAGTGACTGGGATCCATGTGGATTCAGTCTGCTAGGAAGGATCCTCAATTTCCCCAATGAATGGGTACTCACTGGATGCACCACGGGAAGGTTGATCCAATGCATCCCATTATTATATTATATTATTATATTAATTATATTAATTATATTAATTATATTATATTATATTATATTATATTATATTATATTATATTATATTATATTATATTATATTATATTATATTATATTATATTATATTATATTATATTATATTATATTATATTATATATTATTATATTATATTCCTCCATGAGGATAATTTCTGGAACCATCCATTCCACCCCGGTTCCATGGCTGCCAGTTCTTAGCAACATCGCCCCACCAGATATTCGTCGGGATGTGGCATCATCTAAGTTCATTTCCCACATCTACGCTCACCAGACCTGCCAATATACGCGGATATCTTCGCCCACCCTGTTCAACTATTGAACAGGCCATGGCCGGTGCGCCGCTATGTTCCATCACTGGGGAGCCAGAGACGACCCGAACTGCCCCTGCGGCTCCAGACAGACTATGACCCACATAGTCAACGACTGCCACCTCTCCAGATTCAAAGGAGGTCTCGAAACTTTACATCAGGCTCAACCTGATGCTGTTGACTGGCTAAGGAAGAAGGGCAAACGCTAGAAGAAGAAGAAGAACCAGCTGTGGAGCCTTGTCTATTGTTATTCTTATGTAGAATGGCTAGAGGTTAACAGCCATTCTTTGCATTTGCAAATGCTTTAAGCTCTGTCAGAGAGTTGGGGGTTTTCTGGTCTAACTTTTAGACTGTTTCATTTCATCAGCTTGGCAAAAGAGCCATATATAAAAATTATATATAAATCTATCACTATATATAATTTTATATCTATATGTATTTTTATATATGTTTAATATTTATAATTTTATGTCACAGCACCACTTTTACCTATATAGAAACTCCCTGAAATGGAAGAAGTAATAATGCTTGTCTTCACTGTGGGTTCAAATAGGAACAAATGAGCTTTTTTTTTTTTTCCCCTTTGCCCAAGAACTAGTGGGACTGTGTTCCAATTTGTGTGACACCAGACAGTGACACTATATTGATTTTTCTTTTCTTCTCCTTCTCTTCTTCATCCTCTTCTGCCTCTTATTCTTCTTCCTCTTCCCCTTCCCCCATATCTCTTCTCCCATCCTCCCTTCCTGCCCTCCTCCTCCTCCTTTTCCTTTCAGTCTGGATTGAATATAGGAGCTCAGAGTCCAGTTACATAACTATTATGATGGGTCCTCAGCCCCCAATGTTCACTTTAAACTGGAATTGGTTTATTAATTGAGTAAGATTGGAACCAGAAAACACTTGAAAATGAAAATAAGCAAAAGGACATCCTTACTGGACAGCTCAGGGGAGAGAGTGTGCTCCACAGACTGGAGACATTCTGCTTCTTATTGATTTCCTCAATGTAGTTTTTACCTTCCTCTAGTTTACAAGTGGTTAATTCATATATGTATAGATATGTAATTCAGTAATGTAGCTAGGATGATCTTGAATAGGCACCTCTGGTTGCTTGCAGTAGGTCAAAGTTTCCCAGGTAACTTATTTTACCTGGATGCCCACCATTCTAATGTCATTGTTGCCACATAGCTTTCTGTTACCATCCAGTTTCCATAGTGCACTTTTTTTTTTTTTTTTATCTAATAAGCTTAAACTTTCTCACAATTCTTTGTTGAGTTTATGTGTGATGAAACTTTAAACATGTGGATAAATTTCTTGGCCTGAATTTTCCCCAATACATAAAGTGTATGGTGTCTTGGGTGAGCTATTTCAATACCAGCTTCCTCCACATAAATTTTAATATCATTTTGTTGACACACAAAACAATTACATATATTTTGATTGGGATTAAGTAAAAAAAAATAAATAAAGTAGATTGTAGATTAACTTGGGAAAAAATTAACTTTTCATAATAGCAAATCTAACATGAATATTCATGCTTATATTAATTAGATTACCTTACTTTCACTCAATATTCTTTGTGTAGGTCTTGATATTTTTGTTAGAATTGTTTTTTTCTAGGAGTTTTTTTCTTTTATAATTTAAGTGGCATGATTATTTTTTAAAATAGTTTTAATTAATTCTTCTTTAGGATTTTTTTATGTTTTAATTTTCCAACTGCCAGAATAACATTTATATTAGACAGACATATCTTATTACAACCTTAACAGAAAAACTTTAAGATTGAGTTATTTTTAAAAGAGACATTGAGAGAAAGGAAATATTCTCTTCTGGCAGATGTGGTACTGGGGATGGAACCTGGGACTTCAGTCTTGTCCTGTGCTCTTTGACTAACTTATCCACATAGCTGAAAAGCTGTAAATATTAACTTATACTGCCTACACAGTATTTTTTAAGTTTAAAAAATTTAGTTTTATATTTTATTGTGAATATATATATATATATATATATATATATATATATAGAGAGAGAGAGAGAGAGAGAGAGAGGGGGAGAAATTGAGAGGAACGGGGAGACAGAAAGGGAGAGAGTAAGAGATACCAGCAGTACTTCTTTATTGCTTGGGAACCCCTCCCCCCCCCACACATGGGGGCTGTGTGTATGGGGTCCATGGTTTGAAACATATTCCTTGTACATGGAATATGTGTGCTCTAAAAGATGTGCCATTACCTTGTCCCAAATGTCTGGTTTTGTGTAATTTTTTAGTCATGCAATATGTTGTGAGCGTTTGCAATGTAGCATTTATACTTGAAAATTATATCAATTCTGTTATTGTTGATTGCAATGTCCTCTACCTGCCAATTAGACTAAATTTTTTTTCCTGCTTGTTCTATCAAGGTAAGTGGATTCAAAATCTACTGAAATATTTCTGGCAAAATATAGTTTATGTATAGAAAGATTAACCAAGTAGCTTTGGCAAGATCTTCTAATCAAATCCTAGGCTATTAATTGCAAGAGATTCGTTTGGACTCCTTATTAGTTGAGATTGTATTTTCCTATTTGACTACAGAATATATTATATAAATTCCTTCTATATGAAACTCTGAAAGGGAAAAAAAATTAGTGGAAGATTCATGACTCTAAGTCTCCCTGGGTCCATAACATTATCTTTACAGGAATATTTTTCTGTTTATTAAAAGTTTATTTATTTACCAGTCTAACTCTTGGTTTGCTTCTTTTTGGAAACTATTTGTGGATAAAATCCCCAGGGACATTCTAAATAACTGCCATCTGGAATATTGAGCATTGTCAGCACAGCACTTCACATAGATTTATTTGCATGCCCTATCACTGGCACCAAACAAACAAAGCCAGCTGAGAGCTGGCCCCAGGAGTTCTTTTAACTCTGTAAGAGGGAAGTGGTATACAAACTGAAATAACTAGAAATGCTACCACTTTGAAGTGATACCATTTGATGCTCATAGAACATCTTGATCTCCATTAAACCTTGGAGAACAATACAAATATTCTGATGAATGTGTACACTTGTACTGCATAGCATCCTTTTAACTCATTGATCTTTACATTAATGTGTATAATGCATGAGATATTCAAAAGCTCATTTTGTTAAAAATATGGAAGATACATGTATCTATAATGTAGCTAATATTTTAATAAGAACTTTAATATAAGGTATTGATTATTTGTATTTTAAAAATTGTTATGAGTGGCCAGAAACCATCTTACACAGTAGAACATACATCTTACTGTACATGAGGACCTGGGTTCAAACCCCACCACTACATGGGAGCACCATGGATAGCACCAGCAGAACACAATGAATAGTAGAACAGTCCTTTGCTATGCTATTTTTTTTATTAATACTGTGAAAAAGTGTTATTTTTTAAAGTTTGTTTAATAATGACTCAGTTAAGAAATACAATCAAGAGTGGAAAAGAGTGCTCAAAAATGTTCTTTGGCATTCCTGGAGTTTTCACAGTGGCTAAAGCAATGGACTTAAAAGCATGGGGTACTGAGTTTGACATGAACATTTATTGAGGCAAAGAGGGAAAGAAAAGAGAACAAAATACACACTTTATAGAGGTATGCAGGTGAAAGAGAGAGAGAGAATGAGAGAGAGACAGCAAGAGACAGAGAGAGCAGTGAGGGGCCTCGAGTTTCTCAGACTTCTTATTTTTAATTTAAAAAATATTTATTTATTTTCCCTTTTGTTGCCCCTTTTTTTTATTGTTGTTGTTACTGATGTCATTGTTAGATAGGACAGAGAGAATAGGAGAGAGGATAGGAAGAGAGAGAGGGGGAGAAACCGCCTGTGAAGTGACTCCCCTGCAGGTGAGGAGCTGGGGGCTCCAACCAGATCCTTACTGAGGTCCTTGCGCTTTGTGCCACATGTGCTTAACCTGCTATGCTACCGCCCGGATTCCCAGTCTTCTAACCTTTATAGTAGGTTCCAGGGATGCACCAGCCCTGAGGGTATTTTTATCAACCTTTATCTTAAAGTGCTCACTTGTACATTCATTTTGTACTTTATCCCCTTAGCAGTCAGGTAAGGGTGATCCTGGTGTAGGATACTGGCACTTCTGGCGCTTTTCCTGGGTACTTGCAAGAGGCAAGGGGTGCCTAATGTCCTTTTTTTCAGGTCTCTTCCCTAAGCAGACCTCTAACAGTAGTAAACCTGGGCCCTTGCTCACTGTAAAGTATATGCTCTACCAACTGATGCACTTCCCAGCCCCTGGTTTCATTTTCATTTTTTAGTGTAAACAATACTTTTGAAGACTTTCTCTTGTATTAAAGTGGGCTAGTTGGATTATAGGAAAGCTTGAAAGGAGAGAAAAGTACAATGACAATAAATTCACTGCAGCCTCCAGAGATAAGCACACTTAATAATTTGTAATACACACTATCAATTTTTCTATATAAATATATATATGAATTTAATAAATGACTGTAATAATACTATACACAGACATATCAAATATGAAGTAATTTATTTCTCCAAAGTGTTCTGATCCCTGCTTTGAGTCTTTCTTTCTACCTTGCCTCCAATTTAGGTAACAAGAAATAAATTTTAAAAAAAAATTACTAAAACATTTAGTCTCTTGGGTTTCTTGTTCCCTTGCCCATCTCCTTTCCTGACCATTTTATTGGAGATTATGTGTTTTCTCATTACTGTGCTACTATCTTGCTTTATCTTTAACTTTTCCCAGACTTAGTTTCAGTATCTACTGTCCTTTATGTGTTGCTACTGTTGCTGCTTCTCCTCCTCTTCCACCTTCTCCTTCTCTTTCTTCTCATTTTGTTCCCTTCTTAACTGAGATGACATTTCCAAGAGGAAAGAGGTTTTTAATAATTTTTTCACCCTCATGTCCCTAATACCAAGATTGGTGACTTTTCTAGGTCTCACTCTCCGTTCATATTTGTTGAATAAATGAAGTGCTGTGGTGGGAATTTGGTTTATCAAAGTAGGGAAAAGTCTTTAACTTTTTGTCTTCTGGGCGTTGAGTGGTTCTTATTGCTCAACTGAAATCACCTTTGCTGGCAAAATCAGCTAATTGTCCTGACCTTGAAACTGCCAACTCTGAATGCCCTCTTGGTTTTAAACCAGACATTTTGAGTACTGCTAAATTACCAGCCTGCTTATATTTGGTTACAGAGACAGGGGAACATTTAGGTCCTCTGACATTGGCAAGCCCTAGCGGAGAGTGCTGGACAAGTTGTAGCCTTGCCTGAAGACCTTTTTTATTTGCCCCCAAAGACCAGCTTTGTACTCTCAGTATTGTGTCATTGAGGTCACAGAACCAGACTGAGGACTGGCACATTCCCTATTTGTTTATAATGTTCTAAATCTATACTATCCAAAGTGGTAGCCACTTATCACATTTGTTTATGAAATACATGAATTATGTCAGACCTGAGATGTGATGTATGTGAAAAATGCACACTGAATTTCTAAGGCAATATTTAAAAACATATGGAATATATTAGTAATTTTTGATTATATATTGAAATGTTAATGTTTTGGTTACATAGCAATAAGCAAAATATATTATTATATTAACTTCACTTGCTTCTTCACACTTATTCATGTGACTAGAACACTTGAAAGTATAGATGTAACTCACATATACTTCTGGCGTGATGCTTTTGTTGGCTAGCAAAGTCTAAAGTGCCCTCACCCAAAACTGGGTGGGAATAAACAGTGTTGTGGTTTTGACTAATGTGTACACGCTATCCCTCTGAGAATGCTTTAGGACAAGACATGACAGGACAGGATTTGCTTTGGCCTCTTCCTTGTTTCTGAAATCTACTTCCTCTCCTTAGGACAGCATGGCCAGAGGCTTTTCCAAGCAAACTAATTATCTTCTCTATGTTTGTGTTTGTGTATGTGTGTGGGGGGGAGTATGATTTCAGTTTTAAATTTGCTCATTTACATTACAGGGAATGTAAAAGATTGTGTTCCCCCCCTCTTTTTTTAGCCTCCATTAAGTACTGTGCCCCAGCCAGTGGGGCGTGAACAGGGGCTAGGAACCCACGAATCTGGAATGAATGGAACAGGAGACACGAGAAATGACAGCAAGACAGGATTCTGATCAAGCTGCAAAATTTTATTGTGTTCACAGGCATTTATAGGCTTTGGGGAAGGGGGAAGTGCTGGAGGAGGAGGAGGAGGGGGAGTAATCATCAGGGTGGAATGTTCCTTGCAACATACAATGGCCGAAATCATGTTTGTTACCACAACTATGTGGTGTGTCATTTGCTTTCTGATAAATGGCCTACCTGAGGGGAAATGGCCTGCCCGTGGGGGAAATGAAAACTTGTCTTGAGGGCTTCCATTGTTTCAAAGCTTATCAAGCAGAGAAATGGTTCCTGGCAGTACTGGAGTGAAAGTTTTGTTGCCTTTGACAGTCAAAGATTTGTTTGTAGTGCCTAGGTCCTCTAGCACCCAGCTGCTGTGTTTTGAAAAGGCCCAAATCTCTATGGTCTATGGTTTCTTTTTCTTGAAAGTCCCCTGTCAAACATGTCTATCTATGTGCCTATCTATCTATTTTTCTTTCTTTCTTTCTTTCTTTCTTTCTTTCTTTCTTTCTTTCTTTCTTTCTTTCTATCATCTTTCGGTCATCTATCTTATGATAAGAAAACATATCATAAGGTGTTGTGCAGTGGAGGAGCCAGTAAAGCATAAATGTTAAGAGTGCAAAAAGACCTGTGTTCAAGCCCTCAGTCTCCATTTGTAGGGAGGAAGCACTACAAGTAGTGAGACAGAGATGCAGTTGTAGTTGTCTCACTCACTATCTCCTCCTACCCTCTCAATTTCTCTGTCTCTATTCAAAATATAAATAAACGAATAAAATATTTTAAAGAGACCATATGTCTCTTAGGATATTGGAAGAAAAACACTGTCCTTAGTATGCTTTAATCCAGTTTTTAGTAATGAGGTTCTTGCCATCTGTATTTCCCTCCTACAGTGTGACTGAAGTATTGAATCACGATGCTTTGATAGAATAAAGCTGTAAGTGTAAGTGAATATAACTATTATAAAAGAGGAAGGTTCATACTTGAAACTATACCTCTTACTCCTCCCTTACCTCACCACAAAAGGAATATATATTTCAGTCTCTATACCTTCAACAGCTCTCATCTATGAGTGTTGCTTGTTGAAATAGCATACCAAAGACACCAACCTAGAAATGATTTATTTTGTGCTTGATTTGAACAGCTTCAAACACTTTCTCAACCCCATGCATGTGTCTTAAGGGTGAAACACTTTGCTTTGTGCCCATAAAAGTTCTTCTTCAAAATATAAACACCCCAGATGATTCATGTGTTTTAGGTAGGCTCTCAGCTGCTCACCTCGTAAAGCTCTCTGCACCATGAATGAGTTATTTGATCCCTTCCTTCTGTCAACAGAAATCAAAATTTGATTGGCAGTGGAGAGGGCACCCAAAGGAGGAGGAGCTAAACTGGGCATGAATAGAACATACTAATCCCATCCTAGGGCTGACAGAGGGCAGAATCACAGGCCCGCCTTTCTGAGCAGAGGGGTATGGAGGGAGAATCATGAAGAGAAGATTGCATGAGGACAGATAGCCACAAGTCATGATCTTTCTCAGGTCTGGTGCTTGTTCCCAGTTACCAATTCATCCATGAATGAGAAACTACTTCTTTTGAATTATATGAAGTAAATGCACATCCAAAAAAAGGTTTCTAGCAGAAGACAGAATTAAATTTTCCAGGGGCTATAGGGAAGAAGAGATAGGAAGTTATATAATAGATACAGAATTTCCATTTAGAATGATAAAAAATTTTGGAAGTGGGTAGTGATAAGTGGCACACAAGATGCAAATGCATTTATTGATGTTGGTGAATTGAATCTTTACAATTTGGTAACATGGCAAATTTCAATTATTTGTATTTAACCATAGTACAGTTACATATTTAAAAAGGTCATATACACATAAAAATAATAAACTATGTTTATATGATGCATACATATGTTCAGTTGTGCACAAGTTTTATGAAAATAAAAGTTATTTTAAAGCTGTTGAGGTTTTTTGATGGCTTATGCTCAGTGGTCAGAAACTTGGCAGCTGTTCCTATGGAAGGAATGGGAATTGCAAAGGGGAAATGATATGAGAAGAAATGATGCAGCAAAGGCTTACACAAGTGAAAACAGCAGGACTTGCAGTGAGCAAGTGACGCTGTTTCTACCCCTGGAAGTATGCAAGCTGGAACTACTAGAGAATTCCCCTTTCATCAGAAGTATTTAAGGAAATAATTTGCATGTTATTAAATATGGCCTGGAAAACATATATACACAAACTTTGACTATAAATTGTATTTGTAATACTCCGACATATATACTTATTTTTAAAAAAAACAACACCAGAATTATGTAAAAACAGCAACACCAGCTATTTCTGCATTGCTAGCTTCTAACACCACTTGGTCAGTTTCAGGTCTAGGAGGCAATGAATCCATGAGTTCCTTTAGTGTCTGGCCCTGGTGTCATACTTTCTTTCATACATTGGAGAATTAATAAAGTAAAGCTTACCATTAATTCAGAAAGTAGTAGTTCTAAAGGTGACTGCTGAATCATTCAACTTCTGTCCCCAAAGTGTAAGTAGCCATGTATGCTCAACCAGTAATAAACAATCACTAAGTGATGAACACGTATAAATTAAAAAGGAATGGTACGGTTATTATTTTTAAAATGACCAAGATAATAAAAATACATGGAAGAGAAATAATATCCATTAGTCAAATAGAGTTTTCATGATGGTGGCTCCCACACCAGGCAGTAACTCCTTAATGATTTTAGGAGTCATGTCTTCAAGAACAACATGAAACTTCACCTCCATGGTTTTATCAGGAGTCACTACTCTTAGCCTGAGGCTGTCCAGGGCTCACAAATGCCTGAATCTTACAGGGAAAATATTGGTTTCCTAAAAGATTGTTAGAAGGTTGGCAGGGTCAGGATTGCTTGACAGAGAAATTCCCGGTTATAAGCCCAAATACTTAAAAATTCCAGCTACAAAATATGTTGATATAAAACTGACAATACTGGAAAAGAGATTCAGAGCAATCATTCAGACACGATGACCTGGGACATGGGGCATTAGAAGACTGACTTGAATCTGACTAGCTAAAATTGAGAGCACCTTTCACTCCCTCTAATCTTCACCTCTCTCCCTCCTTCAATGGCATAGTCATGAAGGTCTCAAAAGGAATTTTAGATGCTTATAGTAATTGGACTAATGGTACTGAAATTATTGGATGGATTTATATATCTGTCCAGTGCTTGATGTTAACAACTACCCTTTCCCCTCACCTTCCCTCCTTCACATGCTCTTCACCATCATCCTCATACCATACAAGATCTCAGATGTTCCCACATCTATTTTACCTTATCTTTTCTTCCTTTTCCCTCTCCAGGTCATCTATCCATAATATGTGACAGCCACAATGGTGACTACCTAGCTCCTCCTATTTCTACTACTCCTAGTTCATAGTATTAGCTTTACATAGTGCTTTTTTAAAAAAAAAAACTAAAAAAAATTTTTAAAAACTTTTAAAAATTTGATAGGATGGAGGGAAATTGAAAGAGTAGAGGAACAGAGAGATAGAGAGACACCTGCAACACTATGTCATCATTTGTGAAGCTTTCTACCTGAAGGTAGGGACAGGGGCTTAAACCAGCTTTTTGCACATGGCAATGCACACTTACCCAGGAGAGCCACTCACTGCCTGGCTCCTCAGTTAGGTGTTTTTTGTTTGTTTGTTTGTTTGTTTTGGTAAATTTATTGTTATTGCTATCAGGTTATCACTGGGGCTGAGTTGTAGCACTATGAATCCCCTGCTCCTGGTAGCCATTTTCCCCTTTTTCTATTTTACTGGATAGGGAAGAGAGAAGTTGAAAGACAAGGGGGAAATAGAGAGGGAGGGAGAGAGATAGACAGTTGCAGACTTGCTTCACCACCCCACCTCAAGTAGGAAATGTAGCCTGAACCTGGGTCCTTCTGCGTGGTAAAATGTGTGCTTAACTGGTGGTGCACCACCACTTGCCCTACCCTATATAGATTTTTTTTTTTTTTTTTTTTTGCTTCCAGGGTTGTTGCTGGGGCTCAGTGCCTGCACTATGAATCCACTGCTCCTGGAGGCTATTTTTTCCCTTTTGTTGCCCTTGTTGTTTATCGTTGTCATTATTGTTGTTGTTGTTATTTCTGTCATTGTTGGATAGGACAGAGAGAAATCGTGAGAGGAAGGGAAGACAGAGAGGAGGAGAGAAAGATTCTAGACACCTGCAGACCTGCTTCACCGCCTGTGAAGTGACCTCCCTGAAGGTGGGGGGCCAGGGACCTGAACCGGGATCCTTACTTCGTACCATGTGCGCTTAACCCACTGCACTACCATCCGTACCGCCCCCCACCCCAGTCCCATTTAGGTTTTATATATCCTAACTCCCCCCACTCCAGTCCCATTTAGGTTTTATATATCCTAAATGCTCTTGAAACATAAAAGCAATGGTTAGACTTGGAAATGTTAGCATCACAAAACTCAATTACATGCTTCTCATCAGTGCTGTGTTGAGTGTTCACTGTATGCCACAAGGACACATCATATAGCTCTGTGTTATGGCAAACGGTAGTCTCTCATGTTAGGCTAATTTCCTTTAGGAAAAAAAAAATCCTTTTACATTATCTCTCTTATTTGTTTTGTTGAGTGGCTGTTTCTAGCTTCCTCAACCATCTTCATGGTTATTGCCTGGTTGGCCAGAAAAAAGCAAGAAATCTTTTTTTTTTTTTTTTTTTTTGATCAGTTCTTCTTGAGTAGCTTTCAGCCCCCTCCTCCAACATGTTAAACTCGAAAAACATAGGTCTTCTGATTCACAGCTGGATGTGCTTAACCCAACCTAGAAGACTGTGCTTTGTGCTTTTAAATTATTTAGACCTGCCAGAGAAGTCTGAATCTGTTTCATCTTCACCTTGTCTTTTATAATATATATTTTTTATCTTACAGTGTTCCCATTAGTCCTCATGGGCATGCTTATGGGCTAATATAGCCCTCGAAATCACCTTCTGGCATTGAAAATTCTGCCTTGGGGCTTCTAAAGCACCAGAAAGTCTGCAGGGACCCCTCTCCTCCAGGCCAGTTGATTCCCTGGATCTTTAGAGGAATAAGAAACACACCCTGACAGTAATTCTCTCCATTGGGTATGCTGGGGCTGCATTCTGGTGATTGAATGTTACATGTGGATTTTAGTTTCTATTATTTAAAACATACACTTCCATATGCTCAGAATGTCCTTTTTGCTGTTGGTGCAAAGGTGATATGTGTTAAGTTGAAAGTGACCTGTGTTATATCGAAAGAAAGCTAGTTCAGTATGATGCTAGTGGGACAGAGGCTTTGTGGTTGTTAAGAATACACTGGCATGAGTGCCCTTAGCTGTGTGACCTTATGCCTTGCTCGGTACAGTATAAACTCCAATTTGAATATCACATTCCTCTTATTCTAAGCATGGAGTCTTAAGGTATTCTGTATTTTCTTGTAAAAGTTTTTATTTTACACCTACCAATCTGACTTGAGATGAACATTTCTGATTTTCAGCAACAAAGAAACTAACTTTAGGAAAAATAGAGTTGCCTGTGGCTTTTTATCAAAACTTTGAAGAAAGACACTGCCTAAGTATAAAACATGACTGGAATCCCTCCTAACTTTCCCACTGCTGGAGAGAGAGAGAGAGAGAGAGAGAGAGAGAGAGAGAGAGGTTGAGAGAGGGAGAGAGAGGCACAGCTGCATCACTGCTTTAGCACTTCTAAAACTTTCCCCCTGCAGATGGGACCAGGGGCTTGAGCCTGGGTCTTTACCCACTGTAATATGTGTGCTTCACCAGGAGCATCAGCATCCACCCATTTAAATATTTAATACGTGTGGAATTTGACCTAGTCAAAGTATGAATATCCTACTATAATATATGGATTCAAGTAGTTCTTTTCCCAGATCAGCTCCCAGTTGTGCCAACATCAATTGAACTTTCATACATTAATGATCTATTACGATGAAACAGAATATTCCAAAAGTTAGCAGCTTGAAACAAAAATATATATTATATCATATTGTTTCTGAAGGTCAAGAATTTCAGTGATTTATCTGAGTGGTTCTGACTTGGGGTTACTGTGAAACTATTAGCATGAAATGCAAGCATCTGGAGGCACAAAGATCTCTGAAAGTCTTATTCTTGGTTGTTGGCAACCTGAATTTCTCACTGGTTGTCTACTGAAAGCTTCTGTTCTTCATTGTTTGGTCAACTCCACTGGGTACTTGAATATGCTCATGATATTGTATCTGGCTTCCCCAAGTTGAGTGAGTTAAGACAAAAAGAGGAGTGTCTAGGGATTTGTAAAGATATTTTAATTTGTTAAATATATATTTATTTATATATTACCTATGTAAAAGATATTGAGAGAGGAAGAAAAGACAGAGGGAGAAAGAGCACCAGAGCATTTTTCAGCTATGGCATACAGTGGTAGTAGGTATTGAACCTGCAGCCTTTAGGGCCTCATCCAGACAAGTTGGTGCTTTTACAGGCTGAGCTCTTTCTATCCTGGTAGACTTAATTTGGAAACCACTTTGCAGTGCTTTGTTGTACTACTTCCTTCATTTACTAGAGTCCTATGTAGAGTATGCTAATTTCTATAATTAATTTTCATGGTTTCTAAGAATCTCTTTACAAGGAGATCTTAAAATTTTATCTTTACCTATTTGCAAGGCTTATGTTGACATTCACAAATTATATTCAACTAGCCTGGTGGATTGAGTAAGATTAGAGATATGAAAGTATTTTTACAAACTCTAAAAAAAGTAACTATTACTGTTTTTTTCTTTGAATAGTGAAAAATTCCATATTCTATTTCCTATTTTACCTTTGGAAATTGGGTCTTGAACTCAAGCTGGAATGTAAGTTATCAGCCAGTTTCAAATATTTCCATCATAACATTTCCTGTGACCACAAACTGAGCTGAAACCCAACCTAGGAAACAAACATAAAATATGTCAACTAGTGTATATTCAGAAGTCTTATCGGTCACTTCCGCAGGTGTTAGTTTAGCCTCTGTGCTGCTATTTGGATAATCACAGTTATTACAGGTGTGTGATATGTGTGACTCTGGTTATGAAAAGAGGAATGTGTGACCCGTTTATACTAAAAAATCAACAGGAGTTGTTCAAAAATCTACTTTATGATATGAAATGTGTTGCCCATAGCCAGACTGGTCAAATCCCACTGCTAAAACTCAGCCTGTAGAGTCAATCCTTAATTTAAAGGACTTTAAAAATATATATATATAGCTGAGGTTTCTCTATGTATAAATAATCCTGGGGTAAGAAATACCTTAATTCCACCAATAGTTGAAGTTGAAGTTAAACAAAGAAAGGAAAAGACAAAAGATATGAACATAGTGATAAGCAAGAAGCCAAGAGAGGAAAAATCAATTAAGAAGTAAAGGCAAACTTTTGTCTGTAAAAGGTCTTTCATGACAAGTTTTAAAATATGAAATCTCCAATTGGCAATTCATGTACTGGATTCACTCCACAGGCATGTTTTGTCTGAACAAAATATGTCTAAAAGTTTGGAATTTTCTTAAAAGTAGCTGTTTTTTCTCTCCTGAAAGAGGTATACTATCTCAGAACACTAGGCCTGCATTATAACGGCTGACCAGAGCTGAATAGTATCTGTGATTTTTTAATGGATTAAGAATTCCCCAATTCACCACAGTTTCCACTGGTCTTCTATATCTCACCATTATTTATAAATTTCCACTGATATCTTATTTGAATCATTGTTAAGTATGTAGTGGGAAAAACATATATATTAACTAAGATTCTAATGAAAATGGGATTAAAATGACTGAAAGGATTTATTTACCTTTCTTTGATAGAGGGTGAGAGACTGAAGTAGGGAGGATAGTAAAATAGAGAAGGAGATATATCTGCTTCACTGTTCATGATGCTTCTGCCCTGAAAGGGGGGAACCCCATGATTGAGCCTGGATCCTTGTGCATGGTAAAATAAGTTCTCTACCACATGCTCCACCATCAGTTCCCTGAAAGAAGGAAATATTTTAAGAAAAAAAAATTAACATATCTAAGATGGGCATCTTTGCTGAGGGCATTTGAAGGTGCATTTTCTGAATGAGACAAGGCTGTAGTCAGTCAGTCAGCCTGTATGTTCCTTTTTCTACATCCGCTGCTGCGGAATATTGCAGCAGCCTCTTTAGTCTCTGATAGCCTCCACACTTTTCCTTAGAATACTTATCAGACAGCACCTTGCTGCTATCAGACACACGCAAGAGGTTGTATTTAAATTATAGGACAATTTGCACTAAATGATTCACGTTCTTCATCACATTCTCCCTTGGTCCACTGCAACTGACCTATGCAAGCATACTGCCCTTGGCTTACAGATAAAGGTTTCCGGGTGCTGTCCTCAGCAGCAGATAGCTACAGGGAACTCATCCATTTCAGGTGCCATGATTGAAGTCACCTTTTCACATGCTTTCCAGCCCTGTACCAGATTGCTTTATTAAGGATGCTGTAGACAACATGAATCAGGGAGCAGCTTTTGTATGAATGCTTTCAGCAGAGCATGTGTGTGAAGGCACATGTAGCACCACTCCAAAGAGTACTCAGAAGAGAGGATGCTTTCAGTCCGCTTCTGATCAGCCACCAGAGAGGAACACAGTATTGCTTACATTACTGAGAGGCTAATTACCCCTGAGGGAGTTCCTATCACCTATGTGTGAAATATACCCACTTCTTCAAACCTTTCTCCTCATCTACTTAGGATTTGGTGCACAACTAATAGTTTTGTGCAGATCGAAATCTTCATGTGTGCTCAGTTATGGCCACAAATAGCTCTGTACTTGAGCAGAAGATAAGAAATTTAAACAATGGCCAAACAAAAGCAAATATCAGGACATTTTGAGAGAAATTGGTGCAACTCAGAATGTCCCTACTCATGACCACAGAGTGTGAGTTCGGACCTACAGGTCTGTAGAGATTTTACATAGGCTCCTATGCTGAATATAGGCTCCAGATTAAATCGATGGGGCTTACAATCAATATTTATACAATTTTCCCATATTTTCCCTGATCTTGTTTTCTAGCTTTTTCCAGCTATGACATCATCTCACCAGACAATAACTTGGGTCCACCTGCACATCAGATGTCAGGCTCAGGCAAAAACTATTAAAGTCATGGGACCTTTGGAATATACCTAAAATAGACCTACTACCTATTTCCAAAATGTAGACTCGCAAATCTTCATCTGCAATATTCTTGTCTTTAGGTTCATGATTAGTCAATAATTTATATGGCTTTATATATTAACACTTTTTCAGCCACCAGGTTTCAGATGCTACCATGATGCCAACTGCACTTCCTTGGGCAGATGACACTAACATGTGTCCTGGAGCTCCCCTTCCCCAGAGTCCTTCCCTACTAGGGAAAGAGAAAGACAGGCTGGGAGTATGGAGTGACCTGTCAATGACCATGTTCAGAGGGGAAACAATTACAAAAGCCAGACCTTCCACCTTCTGCACCCCATAATGACTCTGGGTCCATACTTCCAGAGGGATAAATAATAGGAAAGCTATCAGTGAAGGGGATGGAATACAGAGTTCTGGTGGTGGGAATTGTATCCCTCTTATCCTATGTTTTTTGTCAGTGTTTCCATTTTATAAATAAATAAATTTTAAAAAAGCAAATATCAACCAAAACATTAGGTAAGTACAGTTAACCTATTCATAAAACTTATCTGAATCCCTCATTACAGAGATTATGAAAGCATTTCATTGTGGACCCACAGATGTATTCTGCTTTTCTGTTATGTTTTTGTTTTTACCCTATGCATCATTAATAATTCAGCTCATGTAATAGAAACTCAATTGCAATAACAACCAAATAAGGTTTTACTTTTCTGCCTTACAAGAAAACAGATGTTGGGGTAGTTGAGTGGCTCATTAAGTAATATAGATGTTATCATATGAGAGGACCCATTTTTGAACCCCAGGCTACAATATTGGAGTATGTGAAGTAGGAGGGGTGGGTAGAGAAGCTTTAAGAGTAGTGGATACCTCTCCTTTTTTCTTCTTCTTCATCTCTCTCAGCTTCTACCTAGAGAAAGGAAGAGAAAAAAATAGACTTCTGAGAGTGGTGGAGTCATATAGGCCCTGATTTTTAGTGATAACCCTGCCTGCAAAAACAGGAAACAGAAAGAAACAAAAGCAAACTGATGCCAGAATTCCCAATGACCTATTTTTGTTCTTCTTTATTTTAGTTTTTAAAATATTGGTTTATTTTAGTGGTTGAGAGAACTAGAGAGATCTGAGTCCTGCAGAATGAACCTGGAGCTTCTGGGGTCTCGGGTGTAAAAGTCTTGTTTGCTAATGCTGCACTATCCCTATACTTCTTCTCTAGCTTTACCATACAGTTTTCATTCTTGCATCTTTTGCCTCATGATCACAAGAAGACTGCTAACTATTGCATTCTAAGCAGAAAAGGAAAGCAAGAAGGAAGAAGAAAGGCTAGTGCTTATGTTAGTAAAATCAAATCATCCCAGAAATCCTCAAGAGATGTTTGCATAATTACATTTGTATTTATATCTCCTCCCTCCCTCCCTCCCTCCCTCCCTTCCTTCCTTCCTTCCTTCCTTCTTTCCTTCCTTCCTTCCATTCTTTCTTTCACTGCCACCAAAGTTATTACTAGAGTTTGATTCTTACTTGTTGAATCCACTGCCTCCAGCTGCCATTCTCCACTTCCACTTTTTTTCATTTGACAAGATAGAAGTAAAGTGAGCGGAATGGGAGATAGGAAGTGAGAGAGACAGACACCTGCACCATGGCTTCACCATTCATTTTTCAGATGGGGATAGGGGAATTAAAATTGGGCCCTTGTGCATAGTAACATGTGCCCTCAAGTGGCTGTGCCACTTCCTGTCCCCATCACTATAAATATGGCTTACTAACTATCCCTAAGAAGCTGGGAATTTATTAAACACAAAGTATGTCACTTATCTATTTATTTTAAATATTTTATTGGAAGTCCAGTGGTTTGTAGTACAGCTGTTGTGAACATAAAATATTTTGATAGTCAACATAAAGTATTTTAATTGTCCTTTCATCATCATCCACCTGTGTCCTAGGAGGAAAGAATTAAAGAGAAATTGATAATGGGCACACAACTAACAGAATCAATTCTTATTGATTTCAGAAAAATGTGTGTGTGTGTGTGTGTGTGCGTGCACACATGCATGTTTGTGTGTTGTAAACTATTTTCCTTCACTATGAATTCCATATTACTTAATACCTCTTTTAAAAGAGCAAAGTCAGTGATCTGTAGAGGTATTTAGAAGGTGAAGTTGGGGTGCTTCTGGTAATCTGGTAACTTTAACAGTTAAATCTGGTATGCTTGGGCGTGAGTATTCTTCTGGCATAAGGACGTGTCCCTGTAGACTGAAGCAGAGTGAAGCTGTGCAAATGCAGTTGTCTATCAGGCATGCTTTGATTTTCTCTGTGCTAATTGCCCATCTCTGAGTCTCCCAGACATTTCCATCACCTTATTTTCAGATCAGTCAAAGGCTGAGTTGTATTTTTTTTTTTTTTATTAGTATTGGACTTTGGGACTATAGCCTACTGCATTGTGCAAACACAAGCAAAGCAAATACATGACAACATGAATAAATTCATTTAAAGTAAACTACACTCTTATAATTACTTTCTTTGATATTCAGCATAGTTTCCTCTCCTTAGGCAGCATGGGCAGTCTTGACTATTTGTCATAACTGCTCATACCATTAATATTAACAATACTAGCATTTATTGAAGACCTTCAATATGTCATAGCTCTGTAAAGAACAGAGCTGGGACCCTGATGATAGGCTTCTACTTTTAAATAAATGTACAGAAGAGACTTTAAAATCTCAAGGGAGGAATAAGAATTCTTTTGTAGGAATTTCATACTCTGCTTGCTTGCAACCATTGGAATGAGTTCTTGAATATTTTCCAAAAATTCGGGTATGTACATTTGAGCTGTATATTTAGTTAAAGCCTTAAATACCTTGAAGACAGCCCCTCCCCCGCACAAGGTCTAAATATTAAGTCATTAATATGAGTAGATTAATTAGATATTTTGTTAAGGCCTTGTAGTGAATAAAGGGATAGCATGTATGGGAAGGTGGATGTTGCAAAGTCAAAAAGACTTGGAGGTGGTCATTATCTAGATTCCATTGAACTCTAGGTATAGAAGTCTCCCCATTTATTGCTGAAATTGTATTTTATTATGTGTGTGAAGCCATTTTAACCAACAATAGGAAAACTAAGAGCTCTACTGAAGAATGTTTATTATCCGTCTTTGATTTCTAGTGCGTATATAAAGAAGCAACCACAGACTAATATTTGGTCAGACGGATAAATGAGTGGAAAGGGAACTCAGCATTTGAATTTCATTTGACTTAACCAAATGATTACTCAGACACAACATGCTTATGGACTGATATATTAAATGTATCACATTAAATATTTCCTCATTGAAGAATAAAAAGGATAATTACTGGCAAAGAAGGAGAAGCACAATAAAATGACATTCTGCATGACTTTAGGGAAGTTATTTAACCTTTCTAACTACGGACATTGCATAACACATAGTTATTATTAGGGTTAAATAAAATATACTACCAATTTACTCTAACACCTTCTAATGTGTCACTTGATGTCAGATAATAAAACTGTTCTTTGATTTCTTCTGCTGATGAGGAAATTCTGGACGAAAGTTTAGAAAGATCATGCTATCAGTAAATCTTGAGGTTTGTAGGACCTGCTATTTTACAGAAATGGTTCAATGATCTGGCTATTGATATTCCTCAAAATAAAAAAGAAGAAATTCAGCACTGAAGCTAGGCTCACCTAGGCATATCAGGTATAGTTTTGTAAGGAAAAGATGTTTGACTGAGAAATTGCAGTGACAGTGGTGAGTTCGGAGAGGGAAACTGTCCAGGGAAAGTAATATTTTATAAAGAATACTAGGGTAGGGGTGGAGGGAAATTATCTTGGAAGATAAATTTGAATAAAATTGATAAAATTGAATTCATCTAGTGATGATAAGGGAATCTTTCCTTGATAAAACAGAAATATTTTCTGGAAAGATTGTTAGTGTTTTACATAAAAAAGGAGTCCCAATTTCATGATTTTCAGGAAAATATTTTAACAAAATTGAATATAGTGCATAGTACAAAAAAAAAAAAGGATGTCCCTGAAGAAAGCAGTTTGATTTGAAGGTTTTTTGTTTGTTTGTTTTGCTCTTAGGGTTATTGCTGGGGCTCAGTGCCTGTAATACAAATCCACTGCTGTTGGTATGCTTCTAGTTCTGCTTCTGGGATCTAGTTCTGCTTCTGTTACATTGCTTGACATTGTGGTCTATTTACATGGTCTTTTCTGTTAACATTGGTTTGGTCTCACTACCCCCATCTCTGGGAGATTTGGTTTAGCTAGTTTCATGGTTCTTCCTTCTCCCCGCCCCCTACCCTACTACTTCCTGAGTTCCTCTCTGCCACTGGAGGAGAAAGATGGAGGAGCACATGGTGTGGTGATTAGGTGTTGGACTGTTTGCTCACTCTGAATAAAGATTAAACTGCGTTCTCAGCTCAGCCATGTGTTTCTGGTCGTCTATTACCCGCCTGTGAAGCCAGCCCGGAGAAAACGGCACACTGCTCTTGCTGGCCAGTGTTTCCATCTTCTTAGATAAGATAGAGAGAAATTGAGCAGGGAGGGAAAATGTGGAGAGGGGGAGAGAAAGACAGACACCTGCAGACCTGCTGAACCACTGTGAAGTGTCCTTCCTGCAGGTGGTGAGCGGAGGCTCCAATCCAAACCCTCGTGAAGGTCCTTGTGTAGTTCCCACTGCTAATATTAGTGGAAACTGAGAATGCTGAGGAGAACTTCAATATATCTAGCTTCCACTTTCTGGGAACGTAAAAATTTACCATGCCTTTTCAAGTATTCTGCTTTGGGTATTATGCATTTACTTTTTAATTATTAGCATTTATATCTTTTCCCTATCTTTACATGTTATTTAAATGTTCAAAGGAAATATTCCCGCAATGCCAATCTGAAGAGTTTCTTTTTGAAGATGTGATTAGCATGGGGAGTTCCAGCATATGCTGAATTGAGCCAAGCTAAGTAGTTGGCAGTTGGCTGCTGTCAAAAATAATTTTGAATAATATTATATTTGCTTTTCAAAAGCAAGTTAAACAAGTGTCAGCAGCCATTCTTCACACAAACTTAACCAGAGTCTTTTAATTTGTCACTATCACTATCATTTTTTTTCATTTTGTCTCTTAAGTCTTCCTTTATAGTATCTTTCTAGAAACTTCTGTAATGCGCCATAATTAGAATTTGAGGCATATCTTATAAAAATGTTGCACTTAGGTTAAGTGTCAAATGCTTTGGAGAAGAATGATCATTAATATATCACCTCAGATCATGAAAATACCCAATAAACTTGTGTCTTTATAACCTTGTGTCTTTATATAAACTTGTGTCGTTATAATCTTTCTTTCTTTCTTCATTTCTATCACTCTTTCTTTATTTCTTTTATTTTTTTGTAAGGCATTTAAAAAAATTTATTTATAAAAAGGAAATATTGACAAAACCATAGGATAAAAGGGGTACAACTCCACACAAATCCCATCACTAGAACTTCATATTCCATCTCCTTCCTTGATAATTTTCCTTTTCTTTAACCCTCTGGACCCAAGGTCATTGTGGGATCCAGAAGGTTGAAGGTCTGGCTTCTGTAATTGCTTCTCTGATGAACATGGGCATTGACAGGTCAATCCAAACTCCCAGCCTGCCTCTCTCTTTCCCTAGTGGGGCATAATCCTAGGGAATCAGAGCTCCAGGACACATCTGGTGGGGTCGTCTGTCCAGGGAAGTCTGGTTGACATCATGCTAGCATCTGGAACCTGGCGGCTGAAAAGAGAGTTAACATATAAAGCCAAACAAATTGTTGATAATCATGAACCTAAAGGCTGGAGTAACGTAGATGAAGAGTTGGGGGGGGGGTATCCTTTCTGTAGATAGCTAGTAGGCCTATTTTAGCTATATTCCATAGGGCCTGTGGCTATACTAGTTTTTTTTTTCTCCTTCCTTTTGAGGGTAAAATCTTCCTTTTATTTTAAAAAAAGAAACACTGACAAAGACCATAGGATAAGAGGAGTACAACTCCACACACATACCTCCAGGAGAACTCCATAACCTATCCCCTCCCCTGATAGCTTTCCCATTCTTTATCCTTCTGGGAGTATGGACCCAAGATCATTATGGGGTACAGAAGGTGGAAGGTCTGGCTTCTGTAATTGCTTCCCTGCTGAGCATGGGCATTGGCAGGTATATCCATACTCCCAACCTGACTCTCTCTTTCCCTAGTGGGACAGGATTAAATCCTTCTTAGTAAGGGGCCAGAAAGGTAGATTACCAGGTAGTATTTGCATGGCCAGAGGCCCATATTTGAGCCCAGGTACCACATGGAAAGTACCATGGTAAAGGATGAAGCTTTGGTATTTTCTCCATTTCTGTTCATATCTATCTATCTATCTATCTATCTATCTATGATTTGGAAAGAGGAAGTTTTTCAAATGTGAGACTCCCTTGCCACCAAAACTAAGTAAAATAAAATCCCCTATTAGAATAAAAGAAGCATATCCATTTACAGACAAATAGTAGCACAAATGGGATGAAACACCTAATAGTTGTCGTTGTTACCATATCTCTTATTTTTTTCTTAGTAATTCTGTTTCTAGTCTCAGAGCTTAACTTTTGGATATGAGGGAACCCAGTTATATCTTAACATCTAAATTATACTTTATAATTTATCTGGTTAAAGAATAATTTTAAAAGCTAGACAGTTTTTGTTGTGTGGGGGAATAAAGAGAAATATAAGCTAATTATGCTTTGAATTAGGTTCATAATCTCATGAAATTGATCATTCCCATTGCAACTAAACTATTTATTTTTTTAAATAGTGATCAAAAGTTTGTCAGAAGCTAACTAGCAGGTCATATTAAATAGTGTAGTAGGCTACCTCAATGTTTATTTCTGAGAAGCAATTATTTATTTATTCATTTTATTGCCACCAGGGTTATTGCTGGGGCTTGGTGCCAACACTTAGAATCCACCACTCTGGTTGCCATTTTTTCTTTTTCTTTTCTTTTCTTCTCTTTCTTTCCTTCTTTCTTTCTTCTTCTTTTTTTTTTTTTGATTTCTATTTTATTTGATAGTACAGATAGAAACTGAGATGAGAGTAGAGAGACGTAGGAGAGAGTAAGAGAGACACCTACGTTGCAGCTCATGAAGTGTCCCCCATGCAGGTGGGGAGTAGGGCCTCAAACCATGATCCTTGTGCTTGGTAATGTGTATACTCCACCCAATGTGCTACCACTTGGCTTCCACATCAATTCATTTTTTAAACTTAAACCAAAATGAATCAGGATTAAGTATAGATGTTTGCCATGTGTCTATTTCTGATAGGAAACATGATTATTTTTAAAAATACAATATATGTCAGTAAAAATGGGCCCAGCGGATTTGATCAGTTCAGAGTAATTCCTTTCCTGGTGACATGTGACAATCACTAACATGTCTCCTGATATCTTTATATGTTGATGAATTAGCCAATTTGCACTGGTAAGTCATGTCTGATTCGGTTATTTCAGTAACCTTAATAATCAATGCAGATCACTGCATGATCGATTCAGCAACAGAGATGGGAATTAATCATAAAGACAGTTCCTAGACTATGGTTAAATGCAGTACCCATAAATAGATGTGGCCCTTTGCCAAAGACTCTTTTCATAGAGCTGTTTATCAAGCCTTGCAGTTTTGTTCTTCCTTCTGTAGGTTTAAGTGCAATTCTGATCCAAGTCTGAAAACTTCATAATCCACTTTTTGTTTATGATATCACACAGCCTTGATAAGTGATTTGCACTTTAAGACAGATAAGTTAAAAAAAAATCCAAAATGATAGCTCAGAAATTAAAATGACTCAGCAGGGCTTTACCATGTTGGTTCTGTTAAAGTAGTTGAGAGGAATAGTACTTGCTAAATGTATATGCATGTTTGCACAAACACACTCGATTTGTCAGATAATTTCTAAATTTCACATATTTTCTAAAAAAATACATATATTCAAAAACAGTTATAGTCATTCTCTATTATTTTCCCCTCAAGTTTGTAGTCTTTCTAATCTATAGGTTTTCTTGTGATGTCTGCTTAATACTGATTCCAGTGAAATGAACATTTATTTTCATCCAGGAGAAGTTATGAGCTTCCCTTACCTGCTGATAGTTCTTGCCTGAATCATTGCATGGTAATGTATATTCTGTCAGGTGACCTTCATGCCCAATGATAATCATAGAACACAACTGGATTTTACTCTTTGCTAAGTTTAAAGCTAAAGGATTATGAAGCTTAATGCCATCTGTGACTATAATGACACATGACTTAATAATACTAATTCTGCAATGAAGTTGAGATAAATAAAAGTGAGTTTTTAAATAATTTTCATAATTAATGAGTAAAATATTAGTAAAAGAAAATACTTTATGGGAAAAGAGTATCACAGATTGCTTCTTCAAAGTTTAATATTTTGTTTAACAGTTATAGAGAAGGTGAAAATTTTCTAGAGAGAGCTGAAAACTCTTTTGACTCTAACCTAATACTGTGCTTTACATAGTGTCATTCACCATATCCAAGTTTAACAATAGGATATGAATTGACTTTTCAGTGTGATATGAAATCAGTTGTATTCTTTGGAATAAAGAGTTTGCCATAGTATAAGAAACATTCTGATGTGCATAGAGATTTATGGAGTAGTTTATTCAGGCTTTTGGTGGCAGGAAAAGATTCAACTTGGGAACTAGGAGACTCTCAATAGCCTTGCTTGATGATCTTGATTAGTGTACCTTCTTATAAGGAAATGTATTAGTAGCTTGACTTCTGTTTAGGTCTTGAGTAACAGTAGTATATGACAACAATGAATATAATATGCACTAAGCCCCTTCTCCATGCAAGTACAAGGTTTAGACATTGATACCCACCTGCCCCCTCCACCACCACTCTTTTAAAGAAATAATGCCAAAGGACAATCACACATTTAACTGGGGGAAAGTCTTGACCCAAGAAAACTGAGTAGTTTTGTACAAAAATTTGTAAAAATTTCCTGAGAAATGTGTCTTTTGGTAGGTATATTTATCTTATTCTTTATTATTATTATTATTGACTTAATAATGATTGACAAGACCATAGGATAAGAGGAGTACAAGTCCATGTAGTTCCCACCACCAGAGCTCCATATCTTATCCCCTCCATTGGAAGCTTTCCTGTTCTTTATCCCTCTGAGAGTACAAACACAGAATTATTATGGGGTGCAGAAGGTGGACGGTCTGCCTTCTGTAACTGCTTCTCCGCTGGACATAGGCATAGCAGGTTGATCCAGTTTCTCTCTCCTTAGTGGGGCAGGGGTCTGCAGAGGTGGGTTTCCAGTATATACTGGTGAGTTTATCTGTCCAGTGAAGTCAGGTGTCACAGCATCATCTTCAACCTGGCGACTGAAAAGCATTAAGATATAAAACAGAACAAGTTGTTTAATAATCAGGAATCTAAGGGTAAGATTATAGCAGATGAAATTTGGGATCTCCATTTTGGAAAAGGCTAATAGGTCTATTTTAAGTATATTTCAAGGGGCCCATGACTTTACTAATTTTTACCTAAGCACGACAGCTAACCTACAGGTGGGGTAAAGGTATTGTTTGGGGAGATGATGTCAGAGTTGAAAATAGTACTTCTTCTTCTAGCGTTTGCCCTTCTTCCGTAGCCAGTCAACAGCGTCAGGTTGAAAGCTGTCAGGAGCTGCTTGTTGCTGGCTTTGAAAGTGACTGGGATCCATGTGGATTCAGTCGGCTAGGAAGGATCGTCAGTTTCCCCAATGAATGGGTACTCACGGGATGCACCACGAGAAGGTGGATCCAATTCATCAGGGAAGAGAGTAGTTCCCAAGTATGGGAAAAGTATATGAATACTGTTAATTATAAACTCCATAAATCTTATCTGGGGCCCATATTCAGCATATTCTAGGGCTGAAGTTTCACTACATCTAAACAACTATTCTTTGTACATTTTGTAATTTTCTGTTGCAGGTAAAGCCTAACAGTATTACATATGGAGATATTTATGTAAATTTCTCAAAAGATAATTTGCATTGTTTTGAATGAATGTTCTGAAGTACTCTGAACTTGTGAATAATTTATGTTATATACTGGTTTGGAATTTTCTAAACATAGGATAATATATAAAATTGATCTTCAAAATCCATTAAGGGCAGAGCTACAGATATAAATTCTCAGGAATTTCTCCCAGGACACTGGTCTCATCTCCACTTGACAGTGTTTTTGTTTGTTTGTTTTTTCTGAATCTACCATTTCACTGACTTTCCTGTCTTTGAAGGTCCCAACTTTATGTGGGAATCTCAGATCTGGCACCTTGCTTTCTGTGATTGGACAAGGAAGTGTCTAAACCCCTTGTGATTATTGATGGTTAGAACTGGCAAGTGTCTCAAGAATAGCTATTGAACAAACATGATTATGGGTTTCTAATTATTATATGGATTGCAGTGCCTTCTTAAATTTTGTAATAACTTTTATTCCTCTCTTGATTAATTTAGTAAAATGCAATAACATATTTAAAACTTTATATTGCTGTGCTGTCAAATTTACACAGTCATTGCCAGCTGTTCATTTTATACATTAGGATTTTCATTGCGTCTTTCAAAACCTGTTAGGCATTTAACCCTTGATTTCTATCAATTTAATTCTAATTAATAATAATTATTAATGATAATAATATAATTTCTTTGTTAAAAAGCATATGCCACATATTTTTACTTAACTTTTATTTTTAAATGTAAAATCAATGCACTGTGTGGTCATAGGGTATTTCCATGTCTTTATAGGAATTCTCCAAATCTTTTCTAGAGGGTCTAAATCAGTTTATATTCCCACTAACAAAGTTTCTATCTCTACATATTCCAGCCAACAATTATCATTTCCTGTTTTCTTTACATAGACTATTTTCACTGATGGGAGGTGGTATCTCACTGCTGTTTTAATTTAAATTTCTCTAAAGATAAGTAATATGAAGCAAGTTTTCATATGTCTTTGTGCCATCTGGTAAAATAATGTAAAATCTCTAATAAGAACATAAATCATTAAAAAAACAAAATTTTATCTGAAGAATAAAATTTTCCATTCATCACTCTGGTTTAAAATCTTTATCTCAGAACTATGGGAATTTTAGATACTTTCTTTAAAATATTGCAATCTCAGTTCTGCATTTAAAGTGATAGTGCCATATATATATATTTTTAATTTTTTATTTATAAAATGGAAACACTGATAAGACCATAGGATAAGAGGGGTACAATTCCCACCACCAGAACTCCATATCCTTTTTCATCCCCTGGTAGCTTTCCTATTCTTTAACCTTCTGGGCCAGCACTTTAACCATCTGGGCCAGGAAGATTTTCAAGATGGAGGTTCCCAGAAGATGGCAGACTGAGAAGCTGCTAGTGGCTTGAGCTCTGACCACATCCTCTGGAAACGGTAGGATTTTCTGCCTTTAGTAGGCCAGTCAATAAGGGGTCCTAGCAGTGACACCAAGGAGGTGACTAGAACTTAATTTGGGTTAAAAAATAGAGTAGAAAAAAAGAGAAAAAAGTTTTTTTCTTTTAAATTATTATCTCCAAAGCACACCTCCACCCCCTCTCCCCCCAGAACCAGTCCCTGGGGACCAGCTTCTAGCAGGTTCTCTTGCTGAGCTTTCATTACCAAGATTACTGTCCCACCAGGGAGTATCATTTATTCTAAGTCTAGTCCCTTCTGAAACCTCTGGCCCTTTTTCTTTCTAAGTAGCCACCCCCCAACCCCGCATAGCTAATTAAATAATTTTTTTAATTCTTTAAATAAAAAACTCTCCTTCCACTGCTCTTTTATTAATGTTCTTTTTCTTATCTTTTTCCTTTTTCTCTCTTTCTTTTTTTTCTCTTTTTCTCATTCTTGTCATCCTTTCTTCCTTAATCCTACAGCTTCCAAAGCCACAGGCCCCATAACCCACACCACCAAACAGTGTGCTTTCACTGAATTCACTGATACAAGTTTGGGAAATATTTTGGGGAAGAATTCTGACTCAGAGTGGACTCTCACTGAGAGTATCTCTGCTCAACTTCCCTTCCTCCTTTAGCTACCCCTAGAATATACAGTGGATAGTAGATTTGCATAACTGTCTATTTCAGCTATCCTTGTCTACTCCTGAGGTTTTTTTGTTTGTTTGTTTTTCTTTCTTAACAATCAGCTGACACTGCTCACGAGGTTTGAGGTAATCTGGGACAGGATTTTTTTTTTTTACCCTCATCTATTTTATTATTTATAATATATAAAGGAATATATCTTCCTCCCCCTTTAAGTTGATCAGAATTAACTCTTAGGGTATCTTTCATTGCTAGGGTAGTGGGCATCTTATCTATTGTGGGAGGAACTTGTCTCATTACTCCTACCTCCTCTACAGACTCTCCCCTTCCTCCTGCTGCTAGCAAATAAAAAAAAAATAAAATACAATTAAATTAAATTAAAAATAAAGTAATAAAAAAACCTTTCCTTTCACTGCTCTTTAATTACAGCTCTTTTTCTTATCTTCCTCTTATTTCTTTTCTTTTTTTTATATTGTCATACACATCTTCCTTCCTTCTTCTTTGCCTTTCTGAATTTAGGAATTATTTTGGGGAAGAAATCTGACTCAGAGTGGACTATCTATGTGTGTATCTCTGCTCTACTTCCTTTTCCCCTCTTGCTACCCCTAGAATATACAGTGGATAGTAGATTTGCATTACTGTCTATTCGTGCTATCCCTTCTTTCTTTTCTCTTTCTTCTTCACTGGGATTTGGTTACTATTTTTTCAAGGGCTGGAGACATTGTTTGGCTAACTGGTAGTGATTAAACTGCTTCAATACTTGCTTCAGTTACTACTGTAATTCCTGAGGTTGGTGAGTGCAATTGTCATAAAGATATTTAGTACAGTGTTGCTTGTACTCAAGACACAACGACTGAGGAAAAACAGAGCATAAAAAAAAAGAATCACATAAATCAAAAAAATGGGTAGATCAAAAACAAATAAAACTGCTACTCCAATGAAAGAAGACAAAAGCCCAGAAGAAACTACAAATAAGCCAGAAGTAACCATAGATAAGAAAAGTATGGAAGCAATAATAAACTTATTAATCACAGCAATGAAAACAACATTGGAGGAAAGAAATGGCAGTATTAGGCAAACAACAGTTGAGACCCCCCAGGAAAATGCTGATCATCTTGAGGAAATTAGAGAACTGAAAGCTGAAATAGCTGTAATGAGGAAAGAAGCTGAGGCAAGGGAAATCAGACTAAGAGAAGCAGAAAACAGAATTAGTCAGATAGAGGATGAGTTAGAGAAAAATAAGAAAGAGGTGAAAGAGCTCAAAAAGAGATTGAGAGACACTGAAAACAACAAGAGATACATATGGGATGATCTCAAAAGAAGTAACATTCGTATAATTGGCCTGCCAGAGGAAGAAAGAGAGGAAGGGGAAGCAAACATTCTAGAGGAAATAATACAAGAAAACTTCCCAGACCTGAATAACAGAAAGGACATCAAGATTCAAGAGGCCCAGAGAGTTCCAACCAGAATCAACCCAGACCTGAAGACACCAAGACACATCATAGTCACAATGAGAAGAAGTAAGGATAAAGAAAGGATCCTAAAGGCTGCAGGAGAAACAAATATTCACATACAAGGGAAAACCCATAAGATTATCTGCATACTTCTCCACTCAAACTCTAAAAGCCAGAAGAGAATGGCAAGATATCTATCAAGCCCTGAATGAAAAGGGTTTCAACCAAGGATAATATATCCTGCTAGGCTTTCATTCAAACTGGATGGAGGGATCAAAACCTTCTTAGACAAACAACAGTTAAAGGAAGCAACCATCAACAAACCGGCACTGAAAGAGGTTCTAAAAGACCTCTTATAAACAAGAACATCACTATAATACTTGCAATATATCAGAGCAAACAAAAATTTACTTTGAACAATGGAACTACAATTCATTAAATCCATAATATCAATAAATAACAATGGCTTAAACTCACCAATCAAAAGGCACAGAGTGGGGGGATGGATCAGAAAACATAACCCAACCATATGCTGCTTGCAAGAATCCCATCTGTCACAACAAGATAAACACAGACTTAAAGTGAAAGGATGGAAAACTATCATACAGGCTAAAGGACCACAAAAAAGGGCAGGAACAGCCATTCTCATCTCGGACACAATAGATTTTTAAATTAAAAAAAGTAATAAAAGATAGGCAAGGAAATTACATAATGATTAGAGGATCAATCAGCCAAAAAGACTTAGCAATTATTAACATCTATGCACCCAACGAGGGACCATCTAAATATGTTAAGCACTTACTAAAAGAACTTCAAAAATACATCAATAGTAATACAATAATAGTGGGAGACTTCAATACCCCACTCTCACACTTAGACAGATCAACAAAGCAGAGAACCAACAAAGATACAAGACAATTGAATGAAAAGATTGACAGACTAGACCTCTTGGACATTTTCAGAGTCCTTCACCCCAAAGAACTGGAATACTCCTTCTTTTCAAATCCACATAACACATACTCAAGGATAGACCACATGTAGGGCCACTAAGACAGCAACAATGAATTCAAGAGCATTGAAATCATCCCAAGTATCTACTCAGACCACACTGAAGTAAAACTAACATTTAACAACATACAGAAAATTATTAAAAGTCACAGAATTTGGAAACTAAACAACATACTCCTTAAGAACCACTGGGTCAGAGATTCACTCAATCAGGAAATTCAAATGTTCCTGGAAACAAATGAAAATATAGACACAACTTATCAAAATATTTGGGACACAGCTAAAGCAGTACTGAGAGGGAAACTTATAGCCATACAATCACATATTAAACACCAAGAAGAAGCTCAAATGAACGACCTTACTGCACACCTCAAGGACTAAGAGGAAGAGGAACAAAGGAACCCTATAGCAACCAGAAGGACAGAAATCACTAAAAGTAGAGCAGAAATAAACAACATTGAAAATAAAAGAACCATACAGAAGATCAATGAAGCCAAATGTTGGTTCTTTGAAAGATTAAACAAAATTGACAAACCCCTAGCCAGACGCACCAAACAAAAAAGAGAGACGACTCCAGTTAATAGAATAGTAAACGATGGAAGAGATATCACAACTGACACCACAGATATCCAGAGAATCCTGCGAAACTTCTACAAAGAACTATATGCCACCATGCTAGAGAATCTGGAAGAAATGAAACAATTCCTAGAAGCATATGCCCTTCCAAAACTGAACCAAGAAGAACTAAATGCACCAATCACAGACAAAGAAATTGAAACCATTATTAAGAATCTCCCCAACAACAAATGTCCTGGACCAGATGGTGTCACAAACAATTCTACAAAATTTTCAGGAAACAGTTAGTACCCATACTTCTTAAGCTTTTCCATAAGATGAAGAAACAGGAATACTCCCTTCTACCTTCTATGAAGCCAACATCACCCTGATACCAAAAGCTGATAGGGACAGAACAAAAAGGGAAAACTACAGACCAATATCTCTGATGAACATAGATGCCAAAGTATTAAACAAGATCTTGGCCAACTGGATACAGCAACATATCAAAAAGATTGTTCATCATGACCAAGTGGGATTAATCTCAGGAATGCAAGGCTGGTTCAACATCCATAAGTCAATCAATGTCATTCAGCACATCAATAAAAGCAAAGCCAAAAACCACATGATTATCTCAATAGATGCAGAGAAAGCCTTTGACAAAATCCAACACCCATTCATGCTCAAAACTCTACAAAAAATGGGAATAGATAGGAAATTCCTCAAGATAGTGGAGTCTATATATAGCAAACCTACAGCCAACATCATACTCAATGGACAGAAACTGAAAGCATTCCCCTCAGATCGGGGACTAGACAGGGCTGTCCACTGTCACCGTTACTCTTCAACATAGTATTAGAAGTTCTTGCCATAGCAATCAGGCAAGAGAAAGAAATCAAAGGAATACAGATTGGAAGGGAAGAAGTCAAGCTCTCACTATTTGCAGATGATATGACAGTATACATAGAAAAACCTAAAGAATCTAGCAGAAAACTACTGGAAGTTATTAGGCAATATAGCAAGGTATCAGGCTACAAAATGAATGTACAAAAATCAGTGGCATTTCTTTATGCAAACACTAAATCTGAAGAAGAAGACATCCAGAAATCACTCACATTTACTGTTTCAGCAAAATCAATCAAATACCTCAGAAGAAATATGACCAAAGAAGTGAAAGACTTGTATACTGAAAACTATGAGTTGATACTCAAGGAAATAGAAACTGATACCAAGAAATGGAAAGATATCCCATGCTCATGGATTGGAAGAATAAATATCATCAAAATGAATATTCTCCCCAGAGCCATATATAAATTTAATGCAATACCCATCAAAGTTCCACCAAGCTTCTTTAAGAGAATAGAACAAACACTACAATCATTTATCTGGAACCTGAAAACACCTAGAATTGCCAAAACCATCTTGAGGAAAAGAAACAGAAATGGAGGCATCACACTCCCAGACCTTAAACTATATTATAAAGCCATCATCATCAAAACAGCATGGTACTGGAACAAAAATAGGCACACAGACCAGTGGAACAGAATTGAAACCCAAGAAATAAATCCCCACACCTATGGACATCTAATCTTTGATAAGGTTGCCCAAAGGATTAAATGGAAGAAGGAGGCGCTCTTCAATAAATGGTGCTGAGAAAAAAACTGGGTTGTAACATGCAGAAGAATGAAATTGAACCACTTTATCTCACCAGAAACAAAAATCAACTCCAAATGGATCAAAAACCTAGATGTCAGACCAAAAACAATCAAATACTTAGAGGAAAACATTGGTACAACAGTTTCCCACCTACACCTCAAGGACATCTTTGATGAATCAAACCCAATTGCCAGGAAGACTAAAGCAGAAACAAACCAATGGGACTACATTAAATTGAAAAGCTTCTGCACATCCAAAGAAACTATTAAACAAACAAAGAGACCCCTCACAGAATGGGAGAAGATCTTCACATGCCAGACATCAGACAAGAAACTAATCACCAATATATATATATATATGGAGCTCAGCAAACTTAGCACCAAAAAAGCAAATGACCCCATCCAAAAATGGGCAGAGGCTATGAACAAAACATTTACCTCAGAGGAGATCCAAAAGGCTAACAAACATATGAAAAACTGCTCTAGGTCACTGATTGTCAGAGAAATGCAAATTAAGACAATACTAAGATACTACCTCATTCCTGTAAGAATGGCATACATCAAAAAGGACAGCAGCAACAAATTCTGGAAAGGTTGTGGGGACAGAGGAACCCTTTTACATTGCTGGTGCGAAAGTAAATTGGTACAACCTCTGTGGAGAGCAGTCTGGAAAACTCTCAGAAGGCTAGACATGGACCTTCCATATGATCCAGTATTTCCTCTCTGGGGTTATACCCCAAGGACTCCATAACACCCAACCAAAAAGAGGTGTGTAGTCCTATGTTCATAGCAGCACAATTCATAATAGCTAAAACCTGGAATCAGCCCAGGTCCCCAACAACAGATGAGTGACTGAGAAAGCTGTGGTATATATACACAATGGAATACTATGCAGCTATCAAGAACAATGAACCCACCTTCTCTGACCCATCTTGGACAGAACTAGAAGGAATTATGTTAAGTGAGCTAAATCAGAAAGATAAAGATGAGTATGGGATGATCCCACTCATCAACAGAAGTTGAGGAAGAAGATCTGAAAGGGAAACTAAAAGCAGGACCTGACCAAATTGACAGTAGGGCACTAAAGTAAAAGCCCTGTGGTGAGGGGTAGACATGAAGCTTCCTGGGCCAATGGGGGGTGGGAGTGGGTGGGAGGGATGGGTCACAGTCTTTTGGTGGTGGGAATGGTGTTTATGTACACTCATAGTAAAATGCAGTCAAATAAATCACTAATTAATAAGAGAGGGGGAAAATTAATTGTATATCTCAAAGTTTTTTAAAACACAGATTGAATCTTTTTAATATATAGGCTGTGTATTTGATAGGCAGACTCTCTCAAAAGCCTAGACCAAGTAGATCAGAAGCTGTTGGTATTCAGCCCCCAAAAAATTAACAACAAGAAGCAACCAATAGCACAGCTATATACAAGATACTGGGTACTGTACAGCAAACCCTAACAAAAGGACTTTTCAAAGTTAACCCAATGACCAAATAATGTGATGATAATATTAACTATTTATTTTCTTTTGGAGCCCTAAGACAGCAGGAACCTCACATCTCCACTATAGAGCCTCTACTTCCCCCAGTCCTGGGACCATTGGATAGGGCTCACTTTCCCATATGACTCTCCCAATCCATATCAAATAATATTGCATCCACCGATCACAACCTAATCAACGCAACTATGGACATCTCAACATGCTTCACTTCAGACTGTGTCCAGAGACTTCACGTGTGGAATGACAACCCTTCACGTGTGGAATGACAACCCTTCAGCTTCATTACTCGGGTGAGACCTTTCCTTTCATAGTTTACTCTAATTCCATCTCAGGTAGTTCACTTTCTAACAAAGTCCCAAAACCTAGATATACACCAGTTTCTGTGAGAGAGAGCTTATGTTCACACGTATCCATAAACTACTGCAAAATATATACCTGAAAGCAGAAGTACACTAGAGTTTGCAGTGAGTACCCCCCTAACACTTCCTCTCCACTTTCGAAGGTTTGGGTCCATGATTGCTCAACAATTTGTTTGGCTTCGTATGTTAACTCTCTTTTCAGTCACCAGGTTCCAGATGTCATCAGGATGCCGGCCAGGCTTCCCTAGACTGAAGACCCCACCAATGTGTCCTGGAGCTCTGCTTCCCCAGAGACCCACCCTACTAGGGAAAGAGAGAGGCAGACTGGGAGTATGGACCAACCAGTCAACGCCCATGTTCATTGGGGAAGCAATTACAGAAACCAGACCTTCTACCTTCTACAACCCACAATGACCCTGGGTCCATGCTCCCAGAGGGATAGAGAGTGGGACAGCTATCAGGGGAGGGGGTGGAATATGGGGATTGGGTGGTGGGAATTGTGTGGAGCTGTACCCCTCCTACCCTATGGTTTTGTTAATGTATCCTTTCTTACATAAAAAAAATTAAATTAAAATTAAAAAAATAAAGTGATAGGGAAAAATAAAAAGATTTTCAAGATATATAATCTTTTATAACTGCTACAAGTAGAGATGATCATATATTTAGAGGATTTTTCAACTTAAGCTGCAGTAGTTGATCTCTCCAACTTAAAGGACTATAGTGTGTAAAATCTGTCACATATTTCTGTGTATAACAATTGAAGCTAATATTATTGTTGTGTAACAATATTTCTATGTATTTGTTGGGTCTCCACTTCTGTATAGTTGCACCAATTTTGTGCACAAATTCTTCTTTTCTATCTGTATATCACATTGTACCATATTGCCAAATTCAGGTGCAAGTAGGTGGTAGTTTATTTTGTTTATTCACATTTTTCTTGATTTTAACAGTTTCTTTTATTTGGGCTTGAAATCATTGTAACTATCATTCTTGCTGTCTTTTCTTTTTCCTTATGCATTTTCATTTTTTCCTTCTAATGGAAGATATTTAATACTTATGATTCAATAATCCCTTATTCTACTGAGGATAGTTCTTTTCAAGCAATTTGTATGGATACTGAAGACCCAACCTAATCTTTTTTCATCTTTCTCATTATTGTCTGATATAACCTGGACATACCAATGAACTAATTTTTGGTTTTGCTCAGTCCAGTCCAGCTATTTTAATAGCAGTGATCTGATTTTTTTTAAAAAGGGTATTTGAAGGGAAAAGTAGACAGTCATTTGTAGAGACTAGAGAAATGCCTTTTGAAGAGAACTGGTATAAGGACTTTATTTTATGTGCTAGTTAACTTAGAAGCATTTAGAAATTCTGAAACACGTGATACACATCATTAAATAGAGGATTTCTGGAAATATAGCTATATGCTAATTATTCATTTTAGACTGTCTTTCTTTTTTTCTTTTCTTATTTATTTTCAAGTAAATGATCCTAAACCTTCTATTTCAGTGAGAGGAAAAAAAACAAAACTTCCAAGTCGGAGACTGTTAGTCACCAATATAGAAGTTGCCACTTTTCTAAACCTGAACAGAAATGAATTCAATAAAAAAGAGACATAATGATAGATTTATAAAAGTAATGTTCCTTTGCATAATGGGTTTCCTATTCTAATGTTTCTTTATTGTAATCCTTTAAAGTTATGCAAAAATTATTATTTAAGTGGTAGTAAAGAATTCATTAAAAGATTAATAGTTCTGGTTTACCAATTTGCTTATTAGGTCACTTAATTATTTAGTTCATTTATTCTGTAAATTTCAGGTTTAACATGAACCCTAATGATTTGCCTAAGTAAGGTTATAGTACGATTGGTAATCATAGTCTAACAACTTCAAATAGGAATTTGGCATCATTTGTACATTTCAGGTGAAATAAAATCTTTTTTTTTTCTTTCAAATGAGTAAGTGAACTCCAACAACTGAGACATTGTAACAATGTAATCAATTTACTCAACCCCACTTTAGTTCATTGAGAGGGAAGAATAGGTAACTTAATGGAAAAAAGATCTCCAAAGAAGGAGAGATGTAGCTTTTAGATTAAGCAGGATGAAGGTGTCTACAATTCAGATACAGGTTGAAAAATATTTCTATAATGAAAGAACTGAAATCTTCTAAGCATCCATATTTTATTTTATTTATTTAAAATGATTACTCACTTGGAAACGCAACATCTCATTATCATCTGGGTCTTAAAGTAGAGCTGGCAGTTCATATATAATGAATATCATTTATACCATGCTAATGCATTCACATCGCTCACATGTACTGTTTGCATTTAATATAGTAAATCTATATGATATAAAACCGACACATTATTGGATTTAACAGTGGAATTAGTATTAGTAGCCATTATCAACCATTTAAACTTCACCAAAATCATTGGATAATGCGTAGAATAAGGTTTTCTATTTTTTCCTTTTGTGCAGTCTAACGTTATTGTAGAAAATCTGAATAAAGGGGTCGCGTTAAGCACACATGGCACAAAGCGCAAGGACCGACTCAAGGATCCCAGTTTAAGCCCTGGCTCCCCACCTGCAGAGGAGTCGCTTCACAAGCATTGAAGCTGGTCTGCAGGTGTCTAAATTTCTCTCCCCTTCTCTGTCTTCCCATCCTCTCTCGATTTCTCTCTGTCCTATCCAGCAACAATGACAGCAATAACAACAACAATGATAAACAACAAGGGCAACAAAAAGAGGAAGATAGCATCCAGGAGCAGTGGTTTCAAATGCAGGCACTGAGCCCCAGCAATAACCCTGGAGGCAAAAAAGAAAAAAAAAAAAAAAGAAAGAAAAAGAAAAAGAAAGAAAGAAAAAGAAAAGAAAATTTGAATAGAGATAATCAGTATCTTAAAGAAAGTGTTTAGAGACTCTGAGTTTAGGAAAAGCACTTAAAACATATAACTTTTAATGATAGTGCAGTTATTTTCAACTTAATTTTTAAAAATTTATTTATTGGACAGACAGAAAAATCAAGAGCAAAGAGGAGATAGAGTGGGAGAGAGACACATACAGCATTGCTTCACAGCTTATGAAGCTTTCCCACTCCAGACAAAGACCAAGGAATTGAACCAGTATCTTGCATATTTTAACAAGTATACTTTGGGAGTTGTGCCACTGCCTGAGTCCAGTACTTAAAATATGAAAGTACTATTCTAGAGTGAAGTTTTGTTAGCTTTCCTTGGAAATGATGCAACCACTAATTTTAGACAAGTTTCTTAGCAATCCGTAGTACAATGCTCACTAACCCAGGATGGCATTTGTCTGTGTCAAAGTTATAGATAAGAACATTTGCTAACAGAGTGTTGATAACAGAGAGTAAATGATAAAGAACAAAGAAATAAAAGTCAAGAGAAATTTTATTTATTTTTAATTTTTTATCATCTTTATTTATTTATTGGATAAAGACAGCCAGGAATTGAGAAGAGGAGGGGAGATAGAGGAGACAGAGAAACACCTGCAGACTTGCTTCACCACTCACAAAGCTTTCCCCCTGTAGGTGAGGACCAGAGGCTTGAACCCAGGTCCTGTGCACTGTAACATGTGCACTCAACCAGGTGCGTCACCACCCAGACCCCAAGAGAAAATTTTAATCACAGGCTGAGAAAAAAATAGCAGTTACTCGCAGCATTGTTATTTTTTAAAATCAAATTCTGCTGTTTACAAAGATCTATGAGAATAGATCAGAGACTAGGCAGATATACATATATGTGTGTGTGTTTATTCATAATGAGATATATTTTCAAGATGGCAATGAAATAATAAGAAATGAAACAAGATGAAAACCTTGACCTCTGAATCTAAACAATGCAAATGTATTATTTTGCCTAATAATAAATCAAGAGACATGAAAGGGTTCAATATTTTTCAAGGTCAAAGTTTGAGAATATCGTAGAACCATTTTTCAGAGGGCTAGGAGCTAACTCATCAATATATCACATATTTATCACACACACAAGTACCTGAGTTCTAGCTTTCTTAATAGGTGGAAGAACCATGCAATGGGAATATTTCACAAGTCTTGAAGTGACACTTTAGTTTCTCCCTCTGCATTTTTCCTTGCTTCCTTATTATCTATCTATACAATAGTAATAATAATAATAATATAATATTAATAATAAATAAAAGTCTGTGGTGGAAGGCCAAGTGAAGCCCTGGAAACAAAACATACAAGGAATAACACTTTTTTCCCATCACTTCTTGGTTTTGACAACTTTATTGTGATGGCTTTGCACTTATGAACACCATACTTGAAGTTATTTCATCAATATATTCACACATGGCATTTCCCATGAGATAAGGGGAGTATTCCTCTTGATCTCTTTTTCAGGATAAGAGACCTCTTTCTGTGGACTTTGTATGTGCCTTCTGGGACATTACTCACATCTGTTATTGCTTATTCTCTCTGTCTAAATGCTGATCACAAGGCAATGGGTCCCCTACAACTGGTCAGAGAGCCATTTTTTCCTGAATGCAAACTGGCTTTGCCACGGGAAGAAGAGAGACATTGCCGAGAAACACTTTAGTTTACTACATCCAATATTCTGGAAGACATGAAGGTTAGTTTGGATGTTTAAGCTAAGGCTTTGGATCATTTTACACTTGATTTTTATATGGTAAAAATGTATGCTTTATAAGCTAGTATGAGGAGAGCATAGCTGCACAAAACTTGGAATATTATGTCTCCAAAAAAGGGACAATGGCCAGGGAGTTCTCATAAATTCCAGAACAAGAGTATGGAATGCCTGCTGCCTGTGGGACCAAAGTGCACTGTAGCTTGAATCGTAATCCCATCCCTCTCCAGTGGTTTCATTAGTCAAAGCAAATATCTTTCAGAATGTTGGTCTTCTTACCTGCAAAAAGTAGATACTAACACTTGCCTTACATGGTTGTTGCTAAGATTCAGATAACATATATGAAAGTATTTTGTAAACTATAAAGCTCAATACCGTGTAACTGGAAGGTATGATTATCTAATGAGCCAGTCAGTTTTACCTCGGCATGTCACACTTCTCCAACCGTTTAGTCTTGTTTTCCTGCTGGCTCACCAAAGTAGCTTCCTGCTGTCTCATTACCACCTCATGTTTAACATGGCAAAGATCAAGATTTTAATTTTTTACTGGAACAGACTTTTCTCTTTTCAACTCTGCAGTCCCTGTGGGGAATATTACTTAAGTGCCAATCACACAAGCCCAAGACTGAGCTGTTTTAGAACCAGATCTTTCAATCCTCCCTTCATAGCTGTGAGTTCCTTAGATCTCGCCACTTCCCATGCAGCTTCTCTAATTTCTAGTCTCCTCCACCTGAGAAACAAGTATCTGCTTCAGAGTCCTGTCATTGAACATACAAATCTGAAATATTTTCATCAGCTTTGCTTCTTCAACTTTTTATGTGAAATCTCTGAAGACAAGATTTAAAAATAAATAATTTTTTTAAATTGATTTAAAAATGATAGATAAAATCGTAGGATAAGAGAGATAAAATCCCATACAGTTCCCACTGCCAGAGTTCTGTATCCCATCCCCTTCACTGAAAGCTTCCCTATTCTTTTTCCTTCTGGGAATATAGACCCCGGATCATTATGGGATGCAGAAGATGGAAGGTCTGGATTCTGTTATTGACTCTTCACTGGACATGAGCATTGACAGGCTGATCAATACCTCCAGCCCATTTCTATTTTTCCCTAGTGAAGCAGGGCTTTGGTGAGGTGGGGTTCCAAGACACGTTGGTGAGACTCTCTGCCCAGGCAGTCAAGCTTGTGTCATGGTAACATCTGCAATTTGGTGGCTGACAAAAGCATTAAGATATAAAGCAGAACAAATTGTTTAGTAACCAGTCTAAAGGTAAAAATACTGCAGATGAGATTTGGGGGTCTTCATGTTGGAAGAAGCTAGGAAGTTTATTTTAGCTATATTCCAATGGGCCCATAACTTTAGTAATTTTTGCCTGAGCCTGACATCTAACATACAGGTGGCCTAAGGTATGGTTTGTGAATATGGTATCAGAGTTGGAAAAAGGATTATAAAGTTAATCAGGGAAGAGAGTAACTCCCAAATATTGGGAAAATACATAAATACTATTAACTATAAACCCCATTGATCTGACTTCGAACTCATGTCTATTCATATTTACCACAGGAGCCTCTGTAACCTCTGTATCCCTGAAGGTCTGAACTTACATTCTGTAGTCATAAATAGGAATTTTCTAGGCTGTACTCATTTCAGGACCAGACTTCCTTGAGTGGCAGAGTATGTTGACCCAGCCTCCCTTTAGAGAGTGGGGCAGTTTCTACCATTGCTGTAGATTGAGGACAAGGTCCTGTAGAGTCCCACAAGAGGGTTTATGATGTTGTTCCTGATGGAGATGACCAGGATCACCATCCATTTAACCAGGTAGGGCATGCAACATCACTTCATTTTACATTTAAATTAATTGACTGTAACTCAGAGAAATTAAATACCTTTCCTAGGACCACACAGCTTGTTTTCCTTGAAGCCAGAATTTTAAGTCAGATCAGCTTGGTTTCCAAACTTGCTAAATTATACTAATGATATAAGAAGAAAATTTTAGTTTAACCTCAGCTGCTATAACACTCCTGTTCTTTTCTGGACCTGCATTTACCCAGAATTCATGGGATGATTTTAGCAGCTGAAGAATTTTCCCAGAGAGACCAGCAAACACAATATCTTGGAAGCTTCAACACATTTCTTCTCAGGTGCTTTATTTATTCCAAGTGACTTTAGCAATAGCTGTTTTTCCTTTCCTACTGTCTTTGTTGTTTTCAGTCAATAAATATCATCCAAATCCCACTTTCTGAATTCACTTTTGGGAAGAAATTGAATTAAAATGTATAAGAGTTTGGTATATACTGGTTATAAAACAAATATTGATTGAGTACCAAATGCTTACTAGAGATGGAATGGTAAGAAATATAGGTAAGTCCTTATTATGTACATGTTTATTTGACTTTTTTTTTTTTACTATTCTTTTCTTGTAGGGCTTCCATTTAAGCTTCCATAACATGAAAATAATTATGGTTCTTTCCTTTTAAGACATTTGTGAGGATTAAATAAGATAATCAGTTTGAAACAGAAGGATGAATATGGGATGATATCACTTACAGGCAGAAGTTGAAGAACAAGATCAGAAAAGAAAACACAAGTAGAAGCTGAACTGAAGTTGGTATATTGCACCAAAGTAAAAGACTCTGGGGGTAGGGAGGGGAGGCAGAGAGGGAGAGTACAGGTCCTGGAAAAGGATAACAGAGGACCTAGTGGAGGTTGTATTGTTATGTGGAAAACAGAAATATTATGCATGTATTCACTGTCAAATGTAAAACATTAATTCCCCAATAAAAGAAAAAAATTTAAAAAAGATAATCAGTTTGAATTCCCCGTTCCTTAAGTGGCTAATAAAACACACACACACACACACACACACACACACACACACACACACACACACACACACCTACACCCCAAGAACCATAGCTACCTAATTAATACAAAGTTTTGCAAGTGAAATGGCAAAGAGTGAGCACTACAGAAAAGATGCAAATTCATATTACTCAATGGTCAAATGAGTTTTAACTAAGGACTTCCATAAAGGTATGTCTAGTCAACACAGAAGTCTGCTTCATATTGAAAAGTTTATCAACTAGTAATTTGTCAGGTTTGAACAAAATAATGTTTCTGAGTCTCCCCTTTAGAATACACCTACTCCATTTAACATTTCCACCTCCTATATATCATCATTACGCAAAACTGCTAGTAGCTGACCACTTATTTAACCACAAGATTCATTTATCATTTCTACTTATACTGAGTTCAGCTGAGAGATATTTAAGAAGATTGTGCCTCTGCCAGGGCCAATGGGATATTAGTAATGGTACTGGGCAAAATTTCAGCATTTATTGATTCTCAGGTTGGATTATTAAACTATTCTTGATTATTAAAGGTGACTCTCAAAAGCAATTATTTTGCTCTACAGACCAAAAATGAAGTAGAGGACTCACAGCATTAAACTCTTCTTATTAGTTTTCTTTTTTCCTTGCTCTTCTAAACTCCTTGCATCCTACAGCATCTCCCCAGTGCACATTGAATCTTTTATGTTCCAGTATAGCACTAACAAAAGAAGTTCATAAGGATTTTAGAGAAAAGTTTCTCTTCTATAAAAAGTGTATTTCATAGATATTCTCACTTGCCACTTACCAGAGGCAAACTCCATACACTGAAAGTAGCAAGAAGACATAATTCACATTCATACTTCCCCCGCCTCACATTACAGTTTGTCTACATTGCTCAAGTTCCTTAACTTTAGGGGGATTTCACTTATTAGAGCATCAGGAGTTTGAAACCAACCAAATTAAAGACTGGCAAGTAAGCTGAATATAAATCCCTTGAGACTGATTTAATTTAGTTAATAATTTACTAATGCAGAGACCATCTTTTCAAATTCACTGTTATTTTTTACTTTACTACTTTATTTAAAAAAAAATCAGAATTTGATGGTTTCTGGTCTGACATCTAGGTCTTTGATCCATTTAGAGTTGACTTTTGTTTCTGGTGAGATAAAGTGGTTCAATTTCATTATTCTGCATGCTTCAACCCAGTTTTCCCAGCACCATTTATTGAAGAGAGCCTCCTTTTTCCATTTAATCCTTTGGGCCCCCTTATCAAAGATTAGATGCCCATAGGTGCTGGGATTTATTTCTGGGCTTTCAATTCTGTTCCACTGGTCTGTGTGTCTATTTTTGTTCCAGTACCATGCTGTTTTGATGATGATGGCTTTATAATATAGTTTAAGGTCTGGGAGTGTGATGCCTCCATTTCTGTTTCTTTTCCTTAAGATGGTTTTGGCAATTCTAGGTGTTTTCATGTTCCAGATAAATGATTGTAGTGTTTGTTCTATTCTCTTAAAGAAGCTTGGTGGAACTTTGATGGGTATTGCATTAAATTTGTATATGGCTCTGGGGAGAATATTCATTTTGATGATATTTATTCTTCCAATCCATGAGCATGGGATATCTTTCCATTTCTTGGTATCAGTTTCTATTTCCTTGAGTAGCGACTCATAGTTTTCAGCATACAAGTCTTTCACTTCTTTGGTCAACTTTATTCCTAGGTATTTGATTGATTTTGCTGAAACAGTAAATGGGAGTGATTTCTGGATGTCTTCTTCTTCAGATTTAGTGTTTGCATAAAGAAATGCCACTGATTTGTGTACATTGATTTTGTAGCCTGATACCTTGCTATATTGCCTAATAACTTCCAGTAATTTTCTACTGGATTCTTTAGGTCTTTCTATGTATACTATCATATCATCTGCAAATAGTGAGAGCTTGACTTCTTCCCTTCCAATCTGTATTCCTTTGATTTCTTTCTCTTGCCTGATTGCTATGGCAAGAACTTCCAATACTATGTTGAAGAGTAACAGTGACAGTGGACAGCCCTGTCTAGTCCCCGATCTGAGGGGGAATGCTTTCAGCTTCTGTCCATTGAGTATGATGTTGGCTGTAGGTTTGCTATATATAGACTCCACTATCTTGAGGAATTTCCCATCTATTCCCATTTTTTGTAGAGTTTTGAGCACGAATGGGTGTTGGATTTTGTCAAAGGCTTTCTCTGCATCTTTTGAGATAATCATGTGGTTTTTGGCTTTGCTTTTATTGATGTGGTGAATGACATTGATTGACTTACGGATGTTGAACCAGCCTTGCATTCCTGGGATGAATCCCACTTGGTCATGATGAACAATCTTTTTGACATGTTGCTGTATCCGGTTGGCCAAGATCTTGTTTAATATTTTGGCATCTATGTTCATCAGAGATATTGGTCTGTAGTTTTCCTTTTTTGTTCTGTCAGTATCAGCTTTTGGTATCAGGGTGATGTTGGCTTCATAGAAGGTGGAAGGGAGTATTCCTGTTTCTTCAATCTTATGGAATAGCTTAAGAAGTATGGGTATTAACTGTTTCCTTCAAGTTTTGTAGAATTCGTTTGTGAAGCCATGTGGTCCAGGACTTTTGTTGTTGGGGAGATTCTTAATAACGGTTTCAATTTCTTTGTCTGTGATTGGTGCAATTAGATTTTGTAGTTCTTCTTGGTTCAGTTTTGGAAGTGCATAGGTTTCTAGGAATTGTTCCATTTCTTCCAGATTCTCTAGCTTGGTGGCATATAGTTCTTTATAGAAATTTCTCAGGATTCTCTGGATTTCTGTGGTGTCAGTTGTGATATCCCCTCCATCGTTTACAATTCTATTAATTTGAGTCTTCTCTCTTTTTTGTTTGGTGTGTCTGGCTAGGGGGTTGTCAATTTTGTTTAATCTTTCAAAGAACCAACATTTGGCTACATTTTCAATACTTAGAGGAAAACATTGGTAAAACACTTTCCCACCTACACCTCAAGGACATCTTTGATGAATCAAACCCAATTGCAAGGAAGACTAAAGAAGAAACAAACCAATGGGACTACATCAAATTGAAAAGCTTCTGCACATCCAAAGAAACTATCACACAAACAAAGAGACCCCTCACAGAATGGGAGAAGATCTTCACATGCCAGACATCAGACAAGAAACTAATCACCAAAATACATAAAGAGCTCAGCAAACTTAGCACCAAAAAGCAAATGACCCCATCCAAAAATGGACAGAGGATATGAACAAAACATTCACCTCAGAGGAGATCCAAAAGGCTAACAAACATATGAAAAACTGCTCTAGGTCACTGATTGTCAGAGAAATGCAAATTAAGACAACACTAAGATACTACCTCACTCCTGTAAGAATGGCATACATCAAAAAGGACAGCAGCAACAAATGCTGAAGAGGATGTGGGGACAGAGGAACCCTTTACATTGCTGGTGGGAATGTAAATTGGTACAGCCTCTGTGGAGAGCAGTCTAGAAAACTCTCAGAAGGCTAGACTTGGACCTTCCATATAATCCAGTAATTCCTCTCCTGGGGTTATACCCCAAGGACTCCATAACACCCAACCAAAAAGAGGTATGTACTCCTTTGTTTATAGCAGCACAATTCATAATAGCTAAAACCTGGAAGCAACCCAGGTGCCCAACAACAGATGAGTGGCTGAGAAAGCTGTGGTATATATACACAATGAAATACTATGCAGCTATAAAGAACAATGAACCCACCTTCTCTGACCCATCTTGGACAGAGCTAGAAGGAATTATGTTAAGTGAGCTAAGTCAGAAAGATAAAGATGAGTATGGGATGATCCCACTCATCAACAGAAGTTGACTAAGAAGATCTGAAAGGGAAACTAAAAGCAGGGCCCGATCAAATTGTTAGTAGGGCACCAAAGTAAAAACCCTGTGGTGAGGGGTAGACATGCAGCTTCCTGGGCCAATGGGGGGGGGGTGGGAGTGGGTGGGAGGGATGGGTCACAGTCTTTTGGTGGTGGGAATGGTGTTTTTATGTACACTCGTAGCAAAATGTAGACATATAAATCAGTAGTTAATTAATATGAGAGGGGGAAAATCAGTTGTATGTCTCAAAGTTTCTCAAAACACAAACTGAATCTTTTTAATATATAGGCTGTGTATTTGATATGCGGACTCTCTCAAAAGCCTAGACCAAGTAGATTAGAAGCATCCAATAGCACAGCTATGTACAAGATACTGGATACTGTACAGCAAACCATAACAAAGGGACTTTTCAAAGTTAATCCAATTACCAAATAATGTGATAATAACATTAACTATCGATTATCTTTTTGAACCCTAAGACAGCAGGATCCTCACATCTCCACTATAGAGCCCCTACTTCCCCCAGTCCTGGAACCCTTGGATAGGGCCCACTTTCCCGTATGCATCTCCCAATCCATACCAAATAATATTGCATCCACCGATCACAACCTAACCAACGCAACGATTGCCACCTCAACATGCTTCACCTCAGACTGTGTCCAGAGACTTCACGTGTGGAATGACAACCCTTCAGCTTCATTACTTGGGTGAGACCTTTCCTTTTATAGTATACTCTAATATCATCTCAGGTGGTTCACTTTCTAACAAAGTCCCATAACCTAGATATACACCAGTTTCTGTGAGAGAGAGCTTATGTTCACACGTATCTGTAAACTACTGCAAAATATATACCTGAAAGCAGAAGTACACTAGAGTTTGCAGTGAGTACCTCCCTAACACTTCCTCTCCACTATTCCAAGCTTGGGATCCATGATTGCTCAACAAATTGTTTGGCTTCGTATGTTAACTCTCTTTTTATCACCAGGTTCCAGATGCCACCAGGATGCTGGCTAGGCTTCCCTGGATTGAAGACCCCACCAATGTGTCCTGGAGCTCAGCTTCCCCAGAGACACACCTTACTAGGGAAAGAGAGAGGCAGACTGGGAGTATGGACTGACCAGTCAATGCCCATGTTCAGCGGGGAAGCAATTACAGAAGCAAGACCTTCTACCTTCTGCAACCCTCAGTGACCCTGGGTCCATGCTCCCAGAGGGCTAGAGAATGGGAAAGCTATCATGGGAGGGGGTGGGATATGGAGATTGGGTGGTGGGAATTGTGTGGAGTTGTACCCCTCCTAGCTTATGGTTTTGTTCATTAATCCTTTCTTAAATAAAAAATTAAAAAAAAGAAATTAAATACAATAGTTTGTAAATGCATAACATTTCTCAGTTTTCCACATAACAATACAACCCCCACTAGGTCCTCTGTCATCCTTTTTGGACCTATATTCTCCCCCCCACAGACATCCATCCCAGAGTCTTTTACTTTGGTGCAATACATCACTCCAGTGCAGGTTCTACTTGTGTTTTCTCTTCTGATGGATACTTGTCTTTTAAATCACACTTATTTCTATATCATGATTCCAGCTGCATGGCATTTTATGCTTTTCAGTGTTCATGCCTCTATAAGGATTTTCCTAAATAAGAAAACCCTACCAATTGACTCCTTAGGGTGCTAACAAGAACTAAGGTACAATTTTTCCTTTCATACTTACTGAAAAGTCTGTATAAAATGGAAACTGAAGATATCAGACTGTCTTATATCTTATTTATATTTCTTAAGACTGTCCTTCCATGTTTGCTGATACACATATTTGTATTAGTTTTTTACAATATGTTTCTCTATTCACATATTTATTATTTATTAAATACTGATTACATGTCACTTTATTTTTTGCTAAAACATTGCTGATAAATGGTTAGGTAGATAAGGATATAGACATAATGGTGGTGGTTTCTCATATTTTACACTATTTTTACAGTTACGTCAATTCTAAAACAGGAAAGAGAAAATGACTTGGCTCATTTTGACTAAGTGGTGAAAATTACTGATAGAGAAGTAGAAAAATGTCCCATATACCTAAGACTGTTGATGCTAGCAGTGCACTTGGTTGAATGCATGTTATAGCACATACGGAAAAGCTTCACAAGTAGTGACATGGTGCTACAGCTGTCTTTCTACCTCTCTATCTTCCCCTTCTTCTCAGTTTCTGATTGTCTATCCCATAAATAAATATAATAAAAACTAAAAAAAAAACCAATCAGTAGCCATTGATTTATTCCTCAGAACATATTTGATGAATAATTCAAGTTAAAGTCTATTTTTAGGGAATTTAACTCTGGGAATATGGGAAGAAATCAGATTGATAAGAAAAGAAAAATGATGCAGTGTAACAGATGCCATAAGAGAGATGTGTGTAAATCATTATGTGGATATAAGAAATGCAATGATTAATTCTATTAGGCATGGGAGGGTGACAGATATAAGAACCAAGGGGAAAGAAAAGACAGTATAATCATAGGAATGTTACAGAAAAGTCCAATAGTAACTGTAGTAAAAGACAAGGTTGGACAGAAAGTTTGGGAGCAGGTAGTTGTCAGGTTGCATCGCTGGGGAGAAAGAAGAAACCAGGAATCTGTGGCGGTTTGGAAACAAAAGTCTTTTATTTTATTTTATTTTTATTTATTTAAGAAAGGAGACATTAACAAAATAATAGGATAGGAGGGGTACAACTCCACATAATTCCCGCCACCCAATCTCCATATCCCATCCCCTCTCCTGATAGCTTTCCCATTCTCTATCCCTCTGAGTATATGGACCCAGGGTCATTGTGGGTTGCAGAAGGTGGAAGGTCTGGCTTCTGTAATTGCTTCCCCACTGAACTTGGGCATTGGTAGGTCTATAATATGGTAGTTTGTGGGTCCTGCCTAAATCAACCACATCTGTACAATATCTCAACAGTAGTAGTTAACAGTTCTTAAGATGAGGCCAGGCAGTGGTGCACCTGGCTGAGCATGCATACTACAATGTTCAAAAAACAAGTTCAAGCCCCTGTTTCCCACCTGCAGAGGGAAAGATTTGCAAGTGGTAAAGCAGTGATGCAGGTATCTCTCTTTCTCCTACCTCCACTTCTTGATTTCTGTTTATCTAATAAATACATAAGTAAATAAAATAAAGTTCTTAAGATGTTAGGTGAAACAATTAAAAAGGTAACTCTGAAAGATATATGCTAGAAGAGTGTTGTTTTTGACGGGTTAGGTTGTTTTCGCCGGGCTGGCTTCAGGGGCGGGTAACAGATGACCAGGGACTCATGGCTGGGTTGTACGCAGTATCTCTTTATTCATGCAGGACGCGGCACAATCTAAGATGAGCTAGGCTAAACTCAAGGTAAAGTACAGTACTCTAAAACTCACAATGCTGTCTTTATATATACTTCCCAAGTAGGGTGGAAACAGGATGTGACATAGAGAGGGTGGAGAGAAAAGTGACTGGTGAAAATCAGGGTGTGATAAAGAAGGGATCAGGGTGTGATAAAGAGGGGGCAGAGCAGGTGAGAATCCTATCACTGAACCACAAATGCCCTGGAAGGAGGGTGGAACTTGCTAACAGCGGTTATGTAAATAGAATAGTGTTAAGCAGGGGGGATTTAAACCAAATGAAACAGAAGGGGTCTCATGCATACCAACAGAAGAGAAAGAGACTAGAAAGGAAATAGGATGGAAAAGAAGTTAGTTTTAAAGAACCTAATTTTATTTCACTAACTCAGGAGAAAGATCATGAAGCTGAATTAAGATGGGAGGAGCAACAGAAATGAAAAAATGCGGGTTAAGTGCATGTGACCCAAAGCACAAGGAGGCGTAAGAATCCCGGTTTGAGTCCCCAGATCCCCACCTGCAAGGCAGTCGCTTCACAGGCAGTGAAGCAGGTCTGCAGGTGTCTACCTTTCTCTCCCCCTCTCTGTCTTCCCCTACTCTCTCCATTTCTCTCTGTCCTATCCAACAATGACGACATCAATAATAACTACAACAATAAAACAAGGACAACAAAAGGGAATGAATAAATAAATAAATATAAAAAAAATGAAAAAATGAAGACCCAAGGAGTACTATTTCCAAGAAAGAGAAACAAAACTTGTCATCTGAGTTACATAAAAGGTGAGGACAAAAGAAGTGAAAAAAAATAGCCCATATCATTTTGAAATTCTATATCATTTGTACTTATTCTCCAGAGATCATCAAGTATTTGATTCATGTGGTTACCCTTGAGAATTTACATATTGAAATATATATTACTGAGGCTGGGAAGTGGCACACTTGGTTGAGTACACATGTTACAGTGTCCAAGAACCTGGGTTCAAACTCCCAGCACCGACTTGCAGGAGGAAAAGCTTCCCAATTAGTGAAGCAGTGCTGCTGATGTCTCTATTTCCCTTGGTCTCCTCCTTCCCTCTCAATTTTGTCTCTATCCAATAAACAAAAAAACAAATAAATAAAATATTTAAAAATAAATACACATTATTTCATTATAAACTACTTTCTATATTTAGGGTTTAGATGCAAGTTTGATCTTTAAAAATTATATCTGTAGGCAAGTCACATTAATAAAAATGTAAGATATGTAAAATAAAGGATTTTTATTTAATATTGCTTAATATTGATGGAAAGGTGCATATTTTCAGCAAGCTGAATCTTGAGTAAATTTAAGGACCTGTAATAGCAGAGGAGATAGCATAATGGTTGTGAAAAAAGACTTTCATACCTGATTCTCCAAAGTCCTAGGTATAGTTCCCCACACCACCAGAAAACAGAGCTAAACAGTGCTTTGGTTAAAAAAAAATGAATCCAGTCTAATGATGTGTAATATCCTAGTGTCTGATACAGCAGTAATAATATGTTGGTGATTTTGATTCTTCATTCTTTCCCCATCTATATTATAGGTCTTAAGGTAGGTGTGTGTGTGTATGTGTGTGTGTGTGTGTGTGTGTGTTACACATAGGTACCTTTCAGCATATTTACACAAACCATTATTAGATCCCTTTTTCTGTTCCTGTCCCCTTCTATTGCATTAATGACAACCCCTTTGTTGAATAACTACACTCTTTTTCCTTCATTTGGTCAACTTTAAGGCATCATCTAACATTAATCATTACACTAATCAATAATCATCACTTAGCTATAGATAGGTTGACTATATAATTTATCATTCTAATGGCACTTTTGAAAATGAAAAGGACTGCTATTAACAGTGGTTTCAGGACAATAACAATAAATTGGGACTGTTCTAGAAGGGAAAACACAAAGCAGAACTTAGACTGAATTTGGTGTATTGCAGGAAAGTAAAGGACTCTGGGGCGTTGGGTGAGGGTGGGTGGTGGGACGTTCAGGTTCTTGAATATGATGGCAGAGAAGGGCCTAGGTAGGGAGCTAGAGTATTATTTGGAAAACTGAGAAATGTTACACATGTACAAACTACTCTATTTTACTGTTGACTATAAACAGTAATCCCTCCAATAAAGATAAAAAAAAAAGGATCAAATTTTACACAGAGTTACTACAAAAAAAATTGGACTATTCTGGCAACCAGGATGTTTGTTTACCCTTACTACACACTCCAGGTAAGATGGATATCATCATACATTTTTTAAAATATTTTATTTGATTTATTTATTCCCTTTTGTTGCCCTTGTTGTTTTATTGTTATAGTTATATTTGTTGTTGTCGTTGTTGTTGGATAGGACAGAGAGAAATGGAGAGAGGAGGGGAAGACAGAGAGGAGGAGAGAAAGATAGACACCTGCAGACCTGCTTCACCACCTGTGAAGGGACTCCCCTGCAGGTGGGGAGCCGGGGTTTGAACCAGGATCCTTATGCCGGTCCTTGTGCTTTTCACCACCAGCGCTTAACCTGCTGCGCTACAGCCCGACTCCCCATCATACATTTTTACTTAGACAAAATGATTTTAAAAGAAGTCCATGTGAGAAACGGGTCATTTGCATTTCCATCATCGGATCTAGGTTGCAATATGGGAAATAGGGATCTTGGTTCAGTCAAGTAAGTTCCTAACTTATCAGCCTACTTTACGTTAAAGCTATTGACTAGAGTCCAGAAAAACTTCATGGTGTTAGTATATGGAAATCACCTCCCATTGTTTAAAAACAATGTTAAATATAATCATGCAGGTGGCTGTTTAGGAAATACCAAGGTACTTTTGCAGAAATCAGGGGCTCTGAAGAATAGAAAGCACAGTAGTCAAAACCTGAGCTAACCTTTTCCTAAGCTAGCTCTTCACTCTCACCCCTACCAAACTAACATGTTCCAAACTTAATGCATATATGAGTCACTAGTGGTCTTGTTCAAACACAGGTTTTGGTTTGTAGTCTGAGTGCAACCTAAGATCCTGTGTTTTTAACAGGCTCTTAGGAATGTCAATGCTGTTGGTCCCCAGACCACACTCTGAGCAGTAAAGGCCTTGGAGTATTTTACATCTAGCACTGGCATCCACTTCCTGCTTTTAATTGTCTCCTTTCCCTCCTGAGTCCAAGTACGCCTCTGAGGTCTTCAAGTATGTCATTCAATTTTCAATCCCCAGACATCAGCTCTGCACCTGGCATGGCTCTGTGCCTACCATATGGCAGCAATGTATTATAATTTTATTGACCAAATGATATCTTCTTAAAAATCTTGAGTCAGTAAATCATGCTTCTCCTTTTTTTTTCTTCAAAAAGAATCTTGTGGGTGGTACTGTCTTGTCTTTGTAAAAAGCACACCCATCCTCTTCAGCATAATTCTTTACCTCTCAAGACCAGCATCAAATCTGGACTTATTTTTAGAAAATTCTCATTCAGTTGAATGTCCTCTGATTCCAGATTCTTCTAGAGAGGTTTTTTGGATTTAGGCAGCACACCTCCATGACTTCCTGTTTCTTACTGCTATAGTGGTGGCTTAGCACAAAGACATTACTGGTTTATTTATTTTATTTATTTTAATTTTTTATTATAAAAAGGAAACACTGACAAAACCATAGGATAAGAGGGGTACAACTCCACACAATTCCCACGACCAGAATTCCATATTCCATCCCCTCCCTTGATAGATTTCCTATTCTTTATTCCTCCTGGAGTATGGACCCAAGGTCATTGTGAGGTGCAGAAGGTGGAAGGTCTGGCTTCTGTAATTGCTTCCCCGCTGAACATGGTCATTGACAGGTCAATCCATACTCCCAGCCTGTGTCTCTCTTACTCCCAGCCTGTCTCTCTCTGGGGTGGGGTTCTGGGGAATCAGACCTCCAGGACACACTGGTGGGGTCACCTGTCCAGGGAAGTCTGGTTGGCATCATGCTAGCATCTGGAACCTGGTGGCTGAAAAAAGAGTTAACATACAAAGCCAAACAAATTGTTGACTAATCATGAACCTAAAGGCTTGAGTAGTGCTGATGAAGAGTTGTGGGGGAGGGGGTGGTCTCCATTCTGTAGATAGCTAGTAGGCCTATTTTAGTTATATTCCAAAGGGCCTATGGCTATACTTTTTTTTCCCCCTGAACCTGAAATCTGATATGCAGGTGAATCCTAGTTATTATCTGGGGAGATGATGTCATGGCTATAAAAAGGACCAGAGAGCTGGATCAGGGAAAAGAGTAGCTCCCAAATATGGGAAAGGTATATAAATAGTGTAAACCCCAGCTATTTGATCTGATCTAGAGCCCATATTTAGCTGAGGAGCCTGTGTGACCTCTGCATCCTGGTAGATCTGAGCTTACATTCTGTGGTCATGAGAAGGAACGTTCCAAGCTACCCCAATTTCAGGATCCATCTTCCTCAGGTGGAACATAAAGTATGTTGTCCAGCCTCCCTTCTGAGGATGGAACATTGTCTCCGTTATTGATTCAAATTGAGAGCAAAGTCCTATGGGGGCCCCCAAAGGGGTCTATTGTGTTGTTCCTGATAGACATTACTGGTAACATTGGGGAGAGGGATTTATTCAAGGTCTAGGCCCATCATGTCTGTTTGGGAATCTCAGGATTCTTCTACTACAGCCCCAGCTGATGGGGTGGCCTGATAGTGACTAAAGAGTCATTGTTAAAATATGCCAGTCTCTTGCTCTTATTCATATTTTGCAGTCCTTGCTTTGATAAGGTTAGCTTTGGACTGACTGAGGGAAGTGTAGTAGGAAGTAGGTGAGGAGGGAATCTAAGTCTAAGTAGACACTATTTCATTAGGAACTTTATACTGACTCACTACAGAATGTTGTGTACTTTTGCTTTCAGGTATATATTTTGCCCTAATTTATGGATACATGTGAACATATGCTCTATCTCATGGGACCTGGTTTATATCTAGGTTTTGGGACTTTGTTAGGAAGTGAACCACCTGGAATGGAATTAGCGAATCCTATAAAAGGAAAGGTCTCACTCAAGTAATGAGGCTAAAAGGTTGACATTCCACTCCTGGTGTCTCCGGACTGTCTGAAGTGAAGCATGCTGAGGTGGTACTCATTGTGTTGATTAGGTTGGGATTGGTAGATGCAATAATTTTTAGTATGAATTGAGAGAAGTATGCAGGAAAGTGAGCACCACTCTAGAGTTTCCAGGACTGGGGCAAATATAGGCTCTATAGAGGAAGTGGGAGGTTCTTGTTGTCTTAGGGTTTAAGAAGGCAATAGATAATTATTGCTATAATCATATTATTTGGCAATTGGGTTAACTTTGAAAAATCTCTTTGTTAGGATATACTGTTTCATACACAACATCACTATAATTATTGTCCTTTGACATTATTTGTATATAGCTCTGCCACCGGTTGCTTCTGTTCTTCTTGGTCTAAGCTTTTAAGAGAATCAATATGACAAAACTAAGCCTATGGCCTGTGCATTAAAAAGTTTGAGACATTCAATCAAGTTTTCCCCTGTCATATTAATTAAATATTTTAGTTATATGACTATAAATTAATAGTAGTGTACATGAACACTATTCCCACCACTAAAAGACTGTGTGTCCCCCCCCCCCCAACACACACACCCTTGCCCTCAACCCAGAGATTTTTACTTTGGTGCCCTACTCCAAATTCAGTCACATCCTGCTTTGAGTTAACCTTTCTGTTCTTCTTTGTCAACTTATTTTTATGAGTGAGATCATCCCATACTCATCTTTGTCTTTCTGACTTAATATAATTCCTTCTAGCTCTATTCAAGATGGGTCAGAGAAGGTGGGTTCATTGTTCTTAATAGCTGCATAGTATTCCATTGTGTCTATATACCACAACTTTCTCAGCTACTCATCTGTTGTTGGGCACCTGGGTTGCTTCCAGGTTTTAGCTATTACAAATTGTGCTGCTATGAACTTAGATGTACACATATCTTTTTGGTTGGGTATTAGGGAGTCCTTGGGGTATATCCCTAGGAGAGGGATTACTGGGTCATATGGAAGGTCCATGTCTAACCTTGGGAGAGTTCTGCAGACTGCTCTCCATAGAGGTTGGGCCAATTTACATTCCCACCTCAGAATAGAAGGGTTCCTTTGTCCCTACAGCCTCTCCAGCATTTGTTGCTGCTGTCCTTTTTGATGTATGCCATTCTCACAGGGGTGAGGTGGTATCTCAATGTTGTCTTTATTTGCATTTCTCTGATAGTCAGTGACCTGGAGCAATTTTTCATGTGCTTGTTAGCCTTTGGTTTACTTATTTTTTTCAGCAATAGGGCCTCTCTCTCCTAATTTCACCACATATATGTATATGATATGTATATGTTTATGTATATACACATATATGGAAATATATTCAATGTTAATACACATATGTAATATTAATCACTCAAAAAAATTTTTCTTTTTTATTACTTCAATTAATTTATTTTCATTTTTTTCCCTTTTTGTTGCCTTTTTTGTTTATCATCGTTGTTGTTATTGTTGCCATTGTTTTTGAATAGGACAGAGGGAAATTGAGAGATGAGGGAAAGACAGAAAGGGGGAGAGAAAGACACCTGCAGACCTGCTTCACCGACTCTGAAGAGCCTCTTCTGCAGGTGGGGAGGCGGGGTTCAAACCCTTACGCCTGCCCTTGTGCTTTGTGCCATGTGTGCTTAAATAGCTTCGCCACCGCCTTGCTCTGAACTTTTTTTTTTTTTCTGTTAGGCAATGTTTCTTTTGCTCACTGAGTTAGCCCCAGGTCCTAAAAACAGTATGTGGCACATAGAAATGTCCCACTAAATATTCACTGAATTAACTTTATTTGAGAAAGATCAATGAGTTCTGGAAGGCAGGTGTTGTTTTCCCCTTCTCTCAAAGCTGGATAAAGGACATCAACACTTAGGACCACAGGGCATCACTGAACACAAAAAGAGAAACATTACATCTTATTTAAGTATCCGCTAACTAAAATTTAGATTTTTTTTTTAATGAATGCAAGTAACAAACAGCAGTAGTATCTATTAAAAGTACCTATCATTTTGTAACTAATGGACTGATTTTTCCATCACATTCAGTGTTTGCATTTATTTCAAAATATTATTCACAATCATAACTGCTTCAATTGTGACATACTTACAAGGTACACTTGGTACTGATGTCTGTTATTATATACATGCACATTTATTATAACATCCAAAAAAACCAACAGTTAAAATTTTAAAATTCTTACTTTTTGTTTTTTTCACCAGAATTATTGCTGGAGATTATTGCCTGTACAACCATTCCACCATGCCTGGTGGTAATATTTTTTATTTTATTTCTGATAGATCGAGAAATAAAAAGAGTGCATGTATGAGAGAGAGAGAAAGAGAGAACAGAGACAGAGAGACAAAGAGAAAGATTGGAGACAGGCACAAGCACACACACACACACACACACACACACACACACGGAGAGAGAGAGAGAGAGAGACCTGTTGCATTACTCCACTACTCACCTCTGCAAATGAGGAATGGGGACCTGAACCCAGGTCCTCTTGCATGATAATTTGTGAGCTGTATTGGGTATACCACTACCTAGTCCTTCTTGTGTATATTCTTTCTTAATTTATTCATTTTCATAAGACAGGTAAGTGGATGGATAGAAGATAGATCTCAGAGCACTGCTCAGCTCTGGCTTATTGTGGTACTGGGATTTCAACCTGGGACCTCTGAGCCTCAGGTATGAAAATCTTTTGTATAACCATTCTGCTGTCCCACTAGCACCTATGTATTGTCTTATGCAATTAAAAAATTCATTTTGAAAAAGCATCTGGACTTTTGCCTAATTATCTATGGAATCTACAGTACATGGAATAAACTAAGACATCTTGATTTAGAAGCTCAGGGAGGTGTGGTGCTATGTTTTATTTCACATAGGTCCTAAATGGCAGTGGTAGAACTAGAACTAAAGTTAGGCCTTTTTGAATAGTCATTTTGCTCTACATGATCAACTTTAGAAAGAGAGAAGTTGCAAACATGTACAGTGCAGCAGAAAAGTCTGCTTTCTGCAGTTCTGTTGCTGGCAACTTTTTATCCCATGCCAACTATAATACTTTCTTTATACCTTCTGCAGAAATCCTAAAATAGTCATTTTAATGAAAGATATAGTTTATATTCCATAATCCCTACCATCTAACCATTCTGTGGGTCAGTCAGCATTGCTCGTTTCAGCCATTCAGGTTAAGCTATGCCAGTCTGTGGATTAAAACAATTATCAATCTTAGAGAAAGCATTTATTTATGGGTAAAAGTAAAAAATGCTTGGTTGCAATTTCTTAACTGTTTGGGTCACTGGAGATTTCATGGTCTTGCTCTTGATGATGTTCTGTCCAACTTCTCCTGAGAGTAATTATTTTCTGTTAACCTGCTACAGTTATGTCATTTGGATATACATTCTTCACTTAGGTTTCTAAATTGTTTTGTCACATTTATATGCGTAGTTAAATAGTTGGCATTCTTCAGTGCAGATTTATACTTCAGAATATACCATTTTGAAGATATGAGCACTTGTATAACTCAGATAACAATTGAGTACATATTAATTATAAAAGTAAACATAGAAATGAGGGTGAATTATCTTGGAGACTTGGGCACTAAATATGGGATAAACATGCATGCACACATATATACATGCATTTGTTTTGATTGGCAAAAGATGAAGCTGACATTTGGACTCAAAGTTATTCAGTTTTAATATGTAATAAATATTTGCACTATCCTCAGTAAATAAGTGATGGTAAAGCATTAAGCCACAACATTAAGTTTACAGGTATCTGTGGCAAATGAGCATCTGAGAAGGGGGAGATGGGATAAATCTAAAAACCAGGTAAAGTTTAAAGACTATCACATATACAATTTTTTGTTTTCTTTATAGTAAGTGGTATATTAATTTAGTTCTTAGAGAATGTTTCAGCATAAGAGAGGTTGATCTTGGTTGATACTTTTGAAATGATTGGTACTTTTGCCTATAGTTTCTTCCTACAATAGGGAAACTTTGTTTCACTATATAGCAAACAAGAAAGAGTAATTGAGCAGGTACTATTGGTTTTTTTTGGGGGGGGGTTTACATTTGATTGTATTTCTTTTTTTAAATTTTTTATTTAAGAAAGGATTAATTAACAAAACCATAGGGTAGGAGGGGTACAATTCCACACAATTCCCACCACCCAATTTCCATTTCCCACCCCCTCCCCTGATAGCTTTCCCATTCTCTATCCCTCTGGGAGCATGGACCCTGGCTCATTATGGGTTGCAGAAGGTGGGAGGTCTGGCTTCTGTAATTGCTTCCCCGCTGAACATGGGCATTGACTGGTTGGTCCATACTCCCAGTCTGCCTCTCTCTCTCCCTAGTAGGGTGGGTCTCTGGGGAAGCAGAGCTCCAGGACACATTGGTGGGGTCTTCAGTCTAGGGAAGCCTGGCTGGCATCCTGATGACATCTGGAACCTGGTGACTGAAAAGAGAGTTAACATACAAAGCCAAACAAATTGTTGAGCAATCATGGACCCAAAGCTTGGAATAGTGGAGAGGAAGTGTTAGGGGGGTACTCACTGCAAACTCTAGTGTACTTCTGCTTTCAGGTATATATTTTGCAGTAGTTTACATATGCTCTCTCTCACAGAAACTGGTGTATATCTAGGTTTTGGGACTTTGTTAGAAAGTGAACCACCTGAGATGAAATTAGAGTATACTATGAAAGGAAAGGTCTCACCCGAGTAATGAAGTTGAAGGGTTGTCATTCCACACGTGAAGTCTCTGGACACAGTCTGAAGTGAAGCATGTTGAGGTGGCAATCATTGTGTTGGTTAGGTTGCGATCGGCAGATGCAATATTATTTGATATGGATTGGAGGAGGTATATGGGAAAGTGGGCCCTATCCAATGGTTCCAGGATTGGGGGAAGTAGAGGCTCTATAGTGGAGATGTGAGGTTCCTTCTGTCTTAGGGTTCAAAAAGACAATGGATAGTTAATGTTATTATCACATTATTTGGTAATTGGATTAACTTTGAAAAGTCCTTTTGTTAGGGTTTGCTGTACAGTACCTAGTATCTTGTATATAGCTGTGAAGCAGGTACTATTGTGACACATAACCTAATGGTGCCATGTAGATATTCTTGTAGGGCTAATGACTTGGTACAAATGAAGTTTCTTGACCTATTTGCAGTTGTGTTCTTTTACAACCTCAGCATACGTTTGTGAATTTATGGTCTGGAGTCAGTTTTTCCTACATAGGCATATCCCTTTTCACCAACAGGCTAATCGAACTCAACGAAAGACACTGAAATAGTTGGTTATGTTATGACTTTACATCTTACACAGTAGTTATTTTCTCAAAGCATCTTCTGACATCCATTTCAACATGTTTGCTAGCTGGGTATTTTTAAAGGTCATGTCCTAGTTGCTCTTGCCTGTAAGAACCAATTTCCTTTTATAACTATATAGGCTTGATAAGACTAGGGAACAGTTTCTCAAGTGTTTTGATTTCAATTTCACCCATTCTAACAGTCTTTACCTATAATGAAAAAAATGACTCAAGTATTTCCCATCCAGTCCTCAGCTCATTTTCACTGGTTGGGTGATATCCTTGTGCAAAAAGGAAATAGCATATCCCAATGACATAACTTTTCTCATGGTATTTAAAAATTAGCTTAACTTATAAAATCATGTTATTAGGAGTAGATAAAGGGCACTGTGGTCCTAGTACACAGTAGTGGAAAATTGGTGGTAATCTATATCAGGAACAACAAAACAGACCCCTTCGTGGGCCCCCATAGGACCTTGCCCTCAACTTGGATCAACAACGGTAGAGAATGTTCCATCCTCTGAAGGGAGGCTGGGCAACATACTCTATGCTACACCTAAAGAAAATGGGTCCTGATATTGGGGCAGCTTGGAACATTCCTACTCATGACCAAAGAATGTGAGGTCAGATCTACAGGGATGCAGAGGTCACATAGGCTCCTAAGCTGAATATGGGCCCCAGATCACATCAAATCAATGGGTTTACAATCAACACTATTTATATACCTTTCCCATATTTGGGAGCTACTCTTTCCTGATCCAGCTTTCTGGTCCTTTTTCTAGCCATGACATCATTTCCCCACACAATGACTTTGATCCACCTGCATATCAGATTTCAGGCTAGGGGGAAAAAAAAGTATAGCCACAGGCCCTTTGGAATATAATGAAAATATGACTATTAGCTGTCTACAGAACGGAGACCCCCCCCCCCTCCATAACGCTTCATCTACACTACTCTAGCCTTTAGGTTCATGATTAGTCAACAATTTGTTTGGCTTTATATGTTAACTCTCTTTTCAGCCACCAGGTTCCAGATGTTAGCATGATACCAGACTTCCTTGGACAGACAACCCCACCAATGTGTTCTGGAGCTCTGATTCCTCAGAACCCTGCCCCACTAGGGAAAGAGAAAGGCAGGCTGGGAGTATGGATTGACGTGTCAATGCCATGTTCAGCGGGGAAGCAATTACAGAAGCCAGACTTTCCACTTTCTGCATCTCAAAATGACCTTGGGTCCATACTCACAGAGGGTTAAAGAATAGGAAAGTTATTGAGGGAGGGTATGGGATACGGAATTTTGGTGGTGGGAATTGTGTGGAGTTGTATCCCTCTTATCCTATGGTTTTGTCAGTGTTTCCTTTTTATAAATAAAAATTTAAAAAAAAGAATGTTCTGCAGTGGAGATGAGAAACGGTACCCATATGTCACCAAGTATACTGTAAACCCCTCCCACACTAAAATGGTTTAAATAAAAATGTATCTACATACCTTAGTAGATAGAACATGTCTTAAAAATTTAGCTGGTAACAACACATGACCATATGAGATAAATAAGAAAGTAATGAGTGGGCAGAAAAAAGGAGTTAAACAGTTTGAGAAAAAGCAGTTAAACATTAGCTTATGAATTACTGTAAATGAAATTAATTGCCAAATATTCATGAAAGATTGAAACCACTCATAGTTAAAAATTCTATATCTATGAAACATAAGAAAAATATACCAGCAATAAAAGACATGAAACAAAATCTTGTGGTTTAGGAGGTGGCAGAGTGGATAAAGAATTAGACTCTCAAGCATTAAGTCCTGAGTTAGACCCCAGGCAGCACATGCATGCCAGAATGATGTCTAATTCTTTCAATATCTTTCTCTCCCTTATCTCTCTCTTATCCTTCTCATTAATAAATAAATAAGACAGTTTAGCAACAAATGCTGGAGAGGCTGTGGGGACAAAGGAACCCTTTTTCACTGCTGGTGGGAATGTAAATTGGTATAGCCTCTCTGGAGAGCAGTCTGGAGAACTCTCACAAGGCTAGACATGGACCTTGATATGATCCAGTAATTCCTCTCCTGGGGATATACCCCAAGGACTCCATAACACCCAACCAAAAAGATATGTGTACATCTATGTTCATAGCAGCACAATTCATAATAGCTAAAACCTAGAAGCAACCCAGGTGCCCAACAACAGATGAGTGGCTGAGAAAGTTGTGGTATATATACACAATGGAATACTATGCAGCTATTAAGAACAATGAACCCACCTTCTCTGACCTATCTTGGTCAGAGCTTGAAGTAATTATGTTAAGTGAGCTAAGTCAGAAAGATAGAGATGAGTATGGTATGATCCCACTCATCAACAGAAGTTGAGAAAGAAGATCAGAAAGGGAACTCAAAGCAGGTTATGACTAAATTGAAAGTAGCACCAAAGTAAAAATCCTGTGGTGAGGGGGAGGGTGGACATGCGGATTCCGGGGATGGTGGGTGGGTGGGATGGGACACAGTCTTTTGGTGGTGGGAATGGTGTTTACGTACACTCGTATTAAAGTGTAGTCATATAAATCACTATCTAATTAATATGAGAGGAGGAAAAATTGATTGTGTGTCTCGAACTTTTTAAAACACAGACTGAGTCTTTTTGATACATGGGCTGAGTCTTTTATATTCGGACTCTCTCGAAAGCTTTGACCAGGTAGATCAGAGGCAACTGGTGGCACAGCTATATACAAGATACTGGGTATCATACAGCAAACCCTAACAAAGGGACTTTTACAAGTTAACCCAACTGCCAAATAATGTGATGATAACAGTAACTATCCACTGTCTTCTTGAATCCTAAGACAGCAGGAACCTCACATTTCCACTGTAGATCCTATATTTCCCCCAGTCCTGGAACCTGAGGGTGGGGCTCACTTTCCCGCATGCTTCTGCCAATTCATATCAAATACTATTGCATCTGCCAGTTGCAACCTAATCAACGCAACGAGTACCACCTCAACATGCTTCACCTCAGACTGTGTCCAGAGACTTCAGGTGTAGAGTGACAACCCTTCATTGCTCGGGTGAGACCTTTCCTTTCATGGTATCCTCTGGTTCCATCCCAGGTGGTTCACTTCCTAACAAGGTCCCAAGACCTAGATATAGACCAGGTTCCGTGAGGTGGAGCATGTGTTCACACATATCCATAAACTGGGGCAGGATATATACCTGAAAGCAGAAGTATACTAGAGTTTGCAGTGAGTACCCCCAACACTTCATCTCCACTATTCCAACCTTTGGGCCCCTGGTTGTTCAACAATTTGTTTGGCTTTGTATGTTAACTTTCTTTTCAGCCACCAGGTTCCAGATGCCATCAGGATGCCGGCCAGGCTTCCCTGGATTAAAGACCCCACAAATGTGTCCTGGAGCTCTGCTTCCTCAGAGCCCCACCCTAGTAGGGAAAGAGAGAGGCAGACTGGAAGTATGGCTAGATCTGTCAATGCCCATGTTCAGAGGGGAAGCAATTACAGAAGCCAGACCTTCCACCTTCTGCAACCCACAACGACCCTGGGTCCATACTCCCAGAGGGACAGAGAATGGGAAAGCTATTGGGGAGGAGATGGGATATGGAGATCGGGTGGCAGGAATTGTGTGGAGTTGTACCCCTCCTATCCTACAGTTTTGTCAATGTCTGCTTTCTAAATAAAAATAAATAAATAAATAAATAAATAAGACATTTTAAAAAGAGTTTCCAGCTGTAAATTTTAAAAGGACTATTAAACAAAATCTAATGTCACTAGTTTAGATAAACTATTCACAAGTTACTAAAAGATGTTACCAAATAATTTTAAAAGTGAGCATAGTTGACTATTAATTTGGGAAGATAAAAATAAGTTTTAGAATAAGACTAGCTCTCTCCAAACTTCTTTCTTTGTCTGAAATTCATCACTTCAGGATAATGCCCATGTATTGTTTTTGTACCCAGAAACCTTCAACTTATACAGTAAGTCAGCTTAAAAGATGATACAGGTATAGGCAAAGACAATATTCAATATTAAAAAAAAATGAAAGAAGGAAAAAGTTTCCTCTGCCCAATTTTTGAGGTTAAGACTATTTTCTTTCTTCCTTCCTTCCTCCTTCTTTTCTTTCTTTCTTTCTTTCTTTCTTCCTTTCTTTCTTTCTTTCTTTCTTTCTTTCTTTCTTTCTTTCTTTCTTTCTTCCTTGTAAGAGAAAGGAGATTCAAAGTACAGAAATGAGGAGAAATTAGCTTTTAATAGGAAGTGTGGGAAAACCACACCAAAATTTTTATAAACAATACTGCACAGGCCCCTAAAGAAGTGGTCTCTGTGAATACCCAGTGAGGCATGTTTACCAGAAGAAGAAAAATTGACTTGGCTGGAGCCTCTTAAATGTGTGCACTCAGGAATTTGGGACACACATATGCTTTTGTGTGTTTTCTTAGAGGACTTTTTAGATGACAGTCTTTTTATAATCTCAGTCATGTTTTCAAGTTGGGAAAGGTATGGGATTTCTGTAGGGGATATAGATATATAAAGGTCTACTAGGAAGTTATCTGATAATCTGATATTGAAATGCAAAAAATGCCATTAAAATCCCACTACTCTTCTCATAGTTTGTTTTTATTTGAACCATTTGGGAATAAAAAGCAACTTGAAATGATTTTTTTTTTGGTAAAACTTTCAAGAAGTTCATTTTTGGACTAAACCCAAATATATAGTCAATAAGCCATAAATGGACTATTTTCACAAAGAGCTGAGTGATGGAAAGCAGAAGCTGTCATGGAAAGTGTTATGTGAATACTCTCATTAAAAAAAAATGCCTGTAGATTGGAAGTAGGCACATCTTTACCTTTTAAGAATTCTGGCAAATTATTTCTCTTTGGAGGATGCACATTTAAGCTAATTTGTGTGCATTCCAGATATCATGAGTCTTGTAACAGCATGCACTTTTCTTTTTTATAAGATACCCCTGCCTCTCTCCAGTTTGTAGGCCAATTCTAGACCTATCTCAATCAAAAGTTAATGCTGTTCAAACTTCAAATGTAGTGACTGTCTCACTGATTTTGATTGACAGGATATTGTACTGTGTGATATACCTATGACTTATTTGTAAATTGTGAATATAATTTATATTCTTTAGCCATCAGTAGTAAGGTGTAGTGTAACATGAGTGATTTACAATTACTTCAACAATTACTGAAAACTGTGGAACAATAGATCTCAAAATATATACCCTTGTTCACCAGCTTCAGTATCACCTAAGAACTTACTGTAAATGCAAATTTGCAGTCATCAGCCCAGGTTTGTGGAATAAAATAATCTGGGGGTGGAGCTAGCAATGTGCAATTTAACTAGCAATTCAGGTGATTCATATGAGCTAATGTAGAGACCCTGTATTATTAGTCGTACGAGTACAATGAAAATAACAATAGAATCATTGACATTTACTACCCTTGAAAATGACCAAGCATTTCTATAAAACTATTCTGCACTAATGTATAGAATTGCATCCTGGGGGCAAAATGGATGGAAATTGAAGTGACTATGCTAAGCAAAAATAAGTAAAGAAGTAGACAATTATGGGATGGCTTTATTCATATATGAGATACAAATACATTTGCTCTAGCAAATGGACTGAGGAAAAAAAAACTAACAGATTGTGCAAAGTATGGTGGTTATCTGAAAGAAAAGGGAAAAGGAAATGAGGACTAGGTAAAAAGTGTTCTGTTTTTATTTTTTCATTTTCATAAATGAAAAACTAGATCTTTGATGATTAAGGTGAGTTTTATATACAAACAGAAGTATAAAGTTATTCTCCCGACACTACACAGTATTATAAAGCAGTAACAAAAAATTATTTGCTGCACATTTAGTTCAACATAATTTTATAACAACTATTGTATGACATGATAGATTTAAACAATTTTTATTCACACTTTTGAGAACTTCCTAAATGTTCATCATTTATGTGTTATCTGTGAGTAATTTTCTAGATAATAGTTTGATAAGCAATGTAATTCAGAGGAAAATTTAGTTCTCCTAGACATAGCTCCAAGATCTCTGTTAACTTGAGATCTGCAAAAATATACCAAAAATGAGAATTGTTGGTAATATCACAATGACTAAAAATCATGGGATTACTCTACTTAAAAACAATTTTCTTTCTGTCATTCATAATTGTCTTCACATAATTTAGTAAAATGATCTGAGAAATTCTGTCAGATAATATCTATATTTTGACTGTAACAAATATATGTAAGACCCTAATATTATTTTTAACAAAATGCTATTTTATTATTCTCAGACTCTATTTCTCTTGGCAAGCTTTCATTGATCTCTGTTGCCAAAAAAAAAAGAAAGAAAGAAAAGCAATAAAACATGATAGAGCTTTGACTGAGAACTTGGAAAGTACAGTCCATGGTTCTGGCCCTGCCACTAACAATATACAGATGTGAAGAAGGCATTTAGTCTCTTTGGGGCTCACATGTAAATTGTGGAGGTGAATTAGACTTCCAAATCCTACTTCATTTAGTTGTGGTGTAACAGATTATCACAAACACAGTAGCTAAAAGCAATAGCCACTCATTTCTCATAAATCTACAAGTAATATAGGTGGTTCTGTGCTTAACTAATCTCAGTTGGAGTCACCATGGTAAGAGGTAAGAGGATAGTGGCAAACTGACTGGTTTAGGAATGCCTCACTCTGGTTTTTCATTCTCTCAAAAGTGACCTTGCTTTATTCTGATGCCCATGGAAAGACTCCAGGAAAACAGATAAAAGCAGGCATTCTCTCTCAAGTCAAAGATTTTAAAGTAGTGCTATACAACTACCACTTCTACTGGCCAGGTCAGTAGGCAGATTCAGAAGCTGGGGTAATCAACTCAACTTTCTATTGAAGCCACTCTAAGTCACACTGCAAAGAAGTATACTAGAAAAAGAAAACAAATCAAGGATACTTTTAACAACCATCCATCTTTGAAATACTGCAAAATATTCAGAAATGCATTCTATACAATGCTATGGAATGTTTGATGTGTAGTTTTTCAAATACACAGCCACATTTAGGAAAATGGAAGATGCAAAAAAAAAAAAAAAAAAAAGAAAGAAAGAAAGAGAGAAAGAAAAAAAAACCCAAACAAACAAAAGAAAGCAAACAAACAAAAAGAACATATTTGTGAAGACTGGAGCAAGCATGTTTTAAGCAAGACTTCTCTTTAATTATTGTCTGAGTTTCACATAAAGTCTGCTTCATCAACTGGATAAATATTTGACTGCTGTTCAGTAAATTGCATTAGTTTACTTTAACTGTATGCTCAGCCTTATTCAGGCATCCTACATTAGGCAATGTAGTGTGTAATGCATCTCTGCAGGTGACCAGAGCTATTCTCTGTATGAGGTAAATTAAAACTCATATTTTAAAAATTAAACATTCTTGCACTTCATGATTTCAATATTTAATTATAACCTGTGTCAAGGCCTAATCTCTGACTGAGTCAGGCATGAAATTAATCAAAAAAGAGGCAAGAGCTTTGCAATTCTTCTACATTGTAAAACTAATGTGGTCTCTTTAGTCATACAGTGATTTTCTAGTCATTTTATGAAGAGGGTCCCAATACTCAATAAGTTGGTAGACCAGATTGCTTATGTGGACACAGGGACCTTTTTTAGAAAAGCCAGATGCTTGAAATGATGTGATTTTATTTTACACGGAAATAAAATCTTTTCTACTCTTAAATAAAATATCATTTACCGTATTCAGAGAAATAAGAAAAAATTAATGTGTTTACATTTGATGGAAAAATATAATATATATCCGAGTGCTCATTTTTATTAATATCATATCAGTTTCCATTTTTAGTTTCCATTTTTTAAATTTTTTAAATAGAGACAAAAAGGTAGAAAGGCAGAAAGAGAACATGGAAGAGTCCACAAAAAAGAGTCCACAGCACTAAATCTTTCTTCAGTGAAGTGGGTGCCCAGTTCAAAGCTGGGATGTGAACTTGGCATGTCAGCACACTACCCAAGTGAGCTATTTCACTGGTCACAAAAACGTTCTTCTATGAAAAAAGTATCTTACTTGTCTGTCCAGGAATACTTAGGAAGCAAATTAGCTATAATCTATATGATTATGGGGATAATATAAAACATATGTTGCAAGCTTTTTCTAAATAATTTGTGTATAATTATAGGATTATGTTGATTAAGAGCAATGTTCTTGACCAAAGGAGAAAAATGTAATTAGCAAAAATTAGATACCATTAAGTCAGTAATTTCAGTTACATGTATGAGTTACTAAGTCATGGGTGTAAGCCTGGCAAGTTTGTGAGAAGGATCATTTTTATTTTCTAACAGAAGAGCAAAATAAACCAAAAATACCTTAAGAGTATTAGCAATGATGGGGACACTTGTTTTAGTGTTGCTGAGTTTGGTTGCTGAGAATACAGACAAAAATCTTCACCAAAGAAAAGATCCATAAGGCAAACAGACATATGAAGAAAAAAAAAATGCTCAAAGCCACTGCTTGTTACAGAAATGCAAATAAAGACAACAGTAAGATATCACTTTACTCCTGTGAGAATGTCATACATTAGAGAGGAAAGAAACAGGGCCAGGAGGTGGCACACCCTACAGTGTGCAAGGGCTCACATTCAAGCCCCTGGTCCCCACCTGCAGGGGGAAAGCTTCATGAGTGGTGAAGTTGAGATGCAGGTGTCTCTCTGTCTCTCTCCTTCTCTACCTCCTCTCAGTTCCTCTCTGTCTCTATCCAATAATAAAGAAATAAAAATAAAAAATGAAAGAACTTAAAAAAATGACAGAAACAACAAATGTTGGTGAAGACATGCAGAAAAAGCACTGCTGGTGGCAATTCAGATGGTCCATGCACTGAGGAAAACAGTCTGTAGACTTACCAGAACACTAAAATAGACCTACCTTATGATCCAGGAATTCCTTTTCTGGGTATGTATCTGATAAAACAAACACATCCATCCAAAGAGATCTATGTACAGCTGTGCTCATAGCAGCCTAATTTGTGATAGCCTAATATTGGAAGCAACCCAGATGTCTAATGGCAAATGAGTGGCTAAGAATAGTATTTAGTGGAATACTATTTAGCTATTAAGATGACGGGGTTATCTCTTTGGTTTCATTTTGGATAGAACTTGAAGTCATATGTTAAGTAAGATAAATAAAAAACAGAAGAACAAATACCAAATGATCTCACCTATAGGTGGAATTTAAGAATCAAACTGCAAAAAATGAACACAAAGCAAAATCTGGCCTAGGTGGAGTGTACTGCTCCAAAGCAAAAGACTGGGGAGAGAGAGATTGGGAGAGTGTGAGAGGGGGCTTGGAGTATTGATGTACCCAGGTGTCAATGATCATACTGTATACCATTCACCCCTTAATAAAATAAAAAAAAATGTTTAACATCATGAATCAGAAGATTTAATTGTGCCTTTGTGTCTTAATTGTCTTGTTTATATGATTGGCTTCATCATGTGTTTATATTACATGAAAAGTAAGTTGAATACTATGTGGAGAGGGGTATATGCCTCCTTATGTCTATGATGGGAGAGTCTGGGGTGAATTTATGGAGTAAACAAATGGAGTGAATATAAAGAAAGAACTTGTAATGTATAGCAAGAGGTTATCCCAGGACTAAAGGCTTGAGAACATCTTGGATTCTGCAATCTTGCAGTCGATATTTTTCTACCACTTTTAGGTGCAATCACTGACAATACATAGGTTTGAACTTACGTGATAAGACTGAGTATCTATAATATTTAAACACTTTATACAGCATATGGCAAATGATATTTATTAAATCTCAACAAGTTTAGACAATTTCTAAGAGGAAAATATAAATGTCATGAAATGTAAATGTAAACAAAAGTAAAATGAATTTCAAATGAATTTCCATGAATTTATTGTGACAATAACATAAAATCTGGAAATCTTGAATTTTGTGCAAAATGTAGAGACTTAATGGGACAATTTTTCAATATCCAATAAATAGGAACATTTGTATATTTAAAGCACTGCATTTTCATACTTTCATGTCAAATCATTTGTTTATCATATTAATCATTTTAACAATACAATTTTAGAAGTAATCCAATTATCTTAGGCAGTATTGTAATATATAGTATTCACTCTGTTAAATGAAATATATAGTAGTGCTTATAGAGTAGGGTGAGAATAATAAATCTTAAAATGATGCAATATTATGGACTTTTCATGGATACCTAACCATCAAAAATGTATTAATTAGTCTTATAAATGTAAACACAAAACTCATGTTTTTTTTGCTTATCACTTCTTCCCTCTTTCCTTCTATTTCCTTACTTCTTCTCCTCTTTCCTTTCTTGTTTTTAACTCTTCAAAGAGAAAAAGTGATAATAATATTGATAGAGATTCATGGAAAGTCTCATATAAAACTATAATGATTTTGAAAATGTGGCAAACTTGTTTTATTTAAGACATGACTAAAGATAATATTTTTTCTCATTATCCACATAACTAATAGTTTGAGAAATAAAATGATTATTTCTATCTTTTAAAATATAATGATTAGTCCATAATGAGAAAGTTTCTTTATATTTTTATCATTTCATTAATACTTTACAGTACAGTTAGTGACACATGGATATAATTTTTCATCTCCATGTGACAGGTGTCTGCAGAACACTCTCAACCCCAGGTTAGGTTTTTTTTTTCCACAATCATGCACCAGGACCTCAATGTTCTCTTCATTGCTCCTCTTCTCCACCAGGGAAAATTCTTTAATGTTTGTAGGTATATTCATCCATCCTATATTAAGATTTATATAGAAAAATCAATGTGGTACCCCCCCAAAAGCAGACATAGTAACACCCTATTTCAATGTAATATTACAGAATTCATCTCCAGAGTGAGCAATAATTCTGATTCTTTTATTTATTTATTAAAAGGAAACATTGAAAAAACCATAGGATAAGAGGGGTACAACTCCACACAATTCCCACCACCAGAACTTCATATCCCATCCCATCCCCTGATAGCTTTCCTATTCTTTAACCCTCTGGGAGTATGGACCCAAGGTCGTTGTGGGATGCAGAAGGTGGAAGGTCTGACTTCTGTAATTCCTTCCCTGCTGAACATGGGCATTGACAGGTGGATCCATACTCCCAGCCTGTCTCTCTCTTTCCCTAGTAGGGTGGGATTCTGGGGAAGTGGAGCTCCAGGACACACTGGTAGGGTTGTCTGTACAGGGAAGTCTGGTCGGCACCCTGCTAGCACTTGGAACCTAGTGGCTGAAAAGATAGTTAACATACAAAGCCAAACAAATCTGATTCTAACATCAATGTTGTAAAGTTCTAGCACCAGTACTTTGAATTTCAAAAGTTAGTTTATTCTGAATCAATGAAAGTATTTTCATATCATGAAATAATGCCTATTATATTCTTAATATTTACATTGTGCATCAAAGATGTTTTAATTAAAAACCGAAAAGTACTCTCTGCTCTATGAAAGTTATTACATTCATTCACTGAAGTCTTGACTCAATAATCAAGTTCTTTTAGTGAAAATTTTAATATATGTTTTGCCTCTGATTAATGACATCTTAATTTGTGGTCTTCTTTCACACAAAATATATAAGCATAGTGGTGCTGTTGTTTATAGGTACTGCATTGGCTAAACTAACACATGACCATCTGCTCTTTGATTTAACAGTGGAAAATTCTGACTAAAAATTCTAGTTAACCTGGAGAGAACTGGTAAATACCTGAATCAATGAGAACTACTCAATAAGGCAGTAGATTCTAGCTAATTTGCTTCATGCTAAGTAAATCTTTCATCATTAAGCAAATGTAAAAACTGATCTGCCTCCTAATTCTGTAAAATAATTCAGTGTGGCTTATAATTTATTAAAGGGTATTATGAGGATATGTGATATAGTAATAAAGTATTTCAAAGAATTTGTAAAACCCTGAGTTGTGCAGTATCCTTGTTCAGTAGAAGAGAAAATTGAGGATCAGAAGGGTTAATACTGCCTGTGACTTCCTCTCCTGCAATCCTTCCAAAGAACACAAAAGAGACTTGCTCAAAGATATATATATATATATATATTCACAGCAACATGGTATGCAAAAACCCAAACTCGGGAAGCAACCTACATGTCCAAGGACATACGACTGGGTAAAATAATTGTTACATATATACACAATGGAATACTACTTAATTGTAAGAAACGATGAAATATGTCCTTTTCCTCATCATGTATGAAATGCTAAGTGAGACAAGTCAGAAAGAGAAGGATGGATATTTGATGAGTCATTTACAGATGGTACTTAGGAAATAAGAGGAGAAAAGGAAAACACAGGTTGAAGTTTGGACTGCATGTTGTATGTTGTAGCAATGCAAAGAACTTTAACCTAGGAAGAGATTGGAGGAATGCTGTTGGGTACAAAGTATAGAATGGTAAAGAGGGATTTGGGTAGGTGATGAGAATGTTGTGCAGACAGCTATCATAGGAAAATAAAAGTGTTAACAACTGTCCTGCAAGCCATTATTCCCTCAATCAGATGACATATGTTAGATCCACCCTTTTAAATTTTTTAAAAATTTTGATTTATTTATAAAATAGAAAGTTTAGACAAAACCATAGGCTAAAAAGGATGACATTCCACACATTTACCACCACTGGTTCCATATCCCATCTCCTTCACTGGAAGCTTTCCTATTCTTTATCTCTCTGGGAGGAAGGAGTATGGATCCAGGATCATTATGGGGTGCAGAAGGTGGAAGGTATGGCTTCTGTAATTGCTTCTCCACTGAACATAGGCATTGGCAGCTTGATCTATACTCCCACCTTATTTCTATCTTTCCCTAGTGGATCAAGACTCCTGAGAGATGGGGTTCCAAGGTACTTTAGTAAGGTCGTCTGCCCGTGGGATTCAGGTTGGCATCACGGTAGCATCTGCAACTTGGTGTTTGAAAAGTATTAAGATATAAATAAAAAAATGTTTAATACTCTGGAACCTAAAGGCAAGAATATAGCAAATGAGATTTGGGGTCTCCATTTTGGAAAAAGCAAGAAGTTTATTTTAGGTATATTTCAAGAGGCCTACAGTTTTACCAATTTTTGCCTAAGCCACACAGCAAACATGCAGGTGGGTCAAAGGTATTATCTGGAGAGATAGTGTCAGGTTTGGAAATAGAACCAGAAACTTGGATCAGGGAAAAGTGTAGTTCCCAAACCTGGTAAAAGTATATAAAACCATGAACTGTAAACTCCATCGATTTGATCTGGGGCCTATATTGAGTACAGGAGTGTTTGTAACTTCTGCATCCCTGTAGGTCTGAGCTCACATTCTGTGGTCATAGCTAGGAATGTTCTAGCCTGCACCCACTGCTATACCTATTTTCCTTGAGTGGTAAAAGATTTTGGTCTAACCTTCTTCCAACAATGGGGTGGTCCCTAACATTGTTGATCCACAAGGTCCTATGGAGGGCCCACATAGGCATACATTATGTTGTTCCTGATGAAGATGAGCAGTGACGGTGGAGAGAGGGATCTATTAGAGGTCTAGGCCCATCATGTCTGTGTGGAAACCTTAGGATTCCCTGACTAAGGCCCCAGGTGATGAGGTGACCTGGTGGTAAGCTAAAGAGTCATCATTAAAATATGCCAGTCTCTTGCCTTTCTCCAGCTTTTGTAGTCCTTACTTTGTCTGACAAGGTTAGCCTTGTAGTGATTGAGGAAAGTGACGTAGGAAGTAGGTGAGGAGATTATCTAGGTCTAAGTTGTAACTATTTGATTAAGTACTTTATGTTGTATTCTTTAGGTCTTTCTACTTGCTTGTTGCACTTACTGGGTCACTGAGAAGTACTGTGTACTTTTGCTTTAAGATATATATTATCCCCTAACTTACGGATACATGTGTACATGTGCTCTGTCTCTTGGGCCCTGATTCATCCTTATGAAAATTTAAGTTGATATCCATTTGTAATTTGGAACAAATTGGTAATCATCACAGAAATTAGTGTCTTGAAACCAGCAATAAAAAGGAAAATAATAAGAGAAAAATAGAACAATGTAGTTTAAATATTCAAATGTATAACAAACCGTAAGGTTACATAATTACCTTAGAAATGTACATGTCTAGAATTAAATGTAAAACATGTCCTGTACTGTGTGCCATGATCAAACATTGAAAAACCAATGCATTAGGGTTGACTGGCTCTTACTGGAACATTTATCTTTCTTTGAATCAGATAAAATCATAAGCATACACCCAGACAATGAATAGTTTTTTAAGTAACCACTGACCCATGCTTGATCTAATTAGGGTCCTGGTAGAGGTTTTTATCTGTTACATTTTTTTCTATTGCCAAATAGAAACTACTCTCAAATGACTGTCCTAATTGCTAACAGTACATCATATTTTTTTTCAGAAGCTTTATTAAATTGTTATTAATTTTACCCACTCAGTTTGAGTCTATTGAATGAGGATAAATGCTTAAGTCAATCATTTGGTGTACTGTGGAAAAGTAGAGTATTCTGAGGATTTTGTCATTATTTTGGTTAAATAGGTTAACTTTCTGGAGGTCTAATTTAATCATTAACCTTAACTATTAAAATAATTGTCAACATTTTTGAATATTTCAGTTCAGAACCTGTAGTATAACCTATTCTTTCTAGATTGTAAGAATCATCTGAGAAGAAAGTCATTAAAAGTGCAATTCCAGGGACTGGGCATGTTGCATTCAGTTAAGTGCACATAGTACTATGGGCAAGGACCTGTAAAAGGACCAGGGTTGGAGTCCCTGCTCCCTACTTGCAGTGGGGACATTTCACAAGTGGTGAAGCAGATCTGCTAGTATTGATCTTCCTGTCTTGCTCTCCAGTTCTCCTTCTCCTCTCAATTTTTCTCTGACCTATCGAATAAAATGGGGGCGAGGGGCGGGAAAGATGGTCACCAGGATCAGTGGATTGGTGGATTCCTAATGCCAACTCTAAGCCCCAGTGATGAACCTGGAGGGAAAAAAAAGTGTAATTCCAGGACTCTGATTTATTTCTGTTATAGGGTTCAGGAACTTGTTATATATAAAATAAAGTAAAATAAAATAAAGTAAAACAACTAGCTTGGTGGTTATGCTTCAGTAAGCTTATGGGAAAACTGCAATGTCTCACTGTATCCTCATAAAAATTAGAAGAAGATGCTATCGTCCTCTTTTTATAGGTGAGGAAACTGAACCTAACATAGAGTAAGCACTTTGCCTCAAGTTACTCAGATAATAAGTAGAGATGCTAAGATCTATGTACTAGAATCTCAGTTTAGAAATCAACACAGGCTGCATCCAGTGGCTAAGCCAATTGATTATTGAGATTGTCTCCCCAGTCTACCTTTCATAAATTTCTCATCTACAGTCCCTGGTTGTTTATCTTGCACCCCTGAAATCCAGCCTTTCCTTCATTTCTTGCTTTTAGCTTCTTATAATTCAAGAGTTGTTTTTGGAGGGAAGAGGGCCATCTGTTTGCTGAAAGATATCATCCTTCTTTAGAGCCTTCAAGATGTATTTAGTGCAGGTATGTTTGCAGTATAGGAGGAAAGTTATGAGTGTAATCCCAAAAGTATCATCTTTCTTATTCTCTTCAATATCCTTACAAGGCTATAGACACTGATTATGATTTGTTAATAACTTGTGTTTTAGAGGATGGGTGATGATATAAAATCTGAAGACAGGAGAGAAACATGATGAGCAAATGTCACAATCTTCATTCTTTTAATAAGTGAAGAATCATTGCTATAAAGTATACAACATAGGAATTGGAGAGTTCTGAGTATGTGTTCAGTACAATCAGAATGTTTTTCAATCATCACCTTTAAAGTCCCAAAATATTTTATAATGTTCCCAGGAGACTGACCTTGTACTCATTAAGCAATCATACTCAGTCTTCCTCTAAGTACCTGGAAGCCACTAATTTGCTTTTTGTCTCTGTGGATTTGCCTATTCTGGAAAGTTCATAAAGAAGTTATATAACATATAAACTGTGTATTATTTCTTTCTCTTCACATGATTTCCAGTTTCATCCACATTGTACTTTGCTTCAATACTTAATTTCTTCTTAAAGATGAATAATATTTCATTGTGTGGATATGCAATCATTTGACTATCCTTACATAAGCAAATGATGTGCATTTGGGATGTTGTCACCTTCTGGCTACTGTCAACAGTGCTGCTCTAAACATTGTGTGAAATATTTTTTATAGTTTTTTTATTAGTGACTTAATAATAATTGACAAGATTGTGGTATAAGAGGGATACAATTCCATACAATTCCCACTACTAGAGTTCCATATCCCCTCTCCTCCACTGAAAGTTTCCTAAAGAAACTGAAAGTTTCCTAAAGGGGAGCAGAAGGTGGAAGGTCTGGTTTTTGTAATTGCTTCTCAGCTGGACATGAGCATTGGCAGGTCAATCCATACCCCCGGCCTGTTTCTATCTTTTCCTAGTTGGGTAGGGCTCTGGAGAGGTGAGATTCTAGGACACAATGGTGAGATAATCTGCCCAGGGAAGTGAAGCTGGCATCATGGTAGCATCTGCAACTTGGTGACTAAAAAGTATTAAGGTATAAAGTAGAATAAAGTGTTTAATAATCTGGAACCTAAAGGTAAGAATATAGCAGATGAGATTTGGGGTTGTTGGAAGGAGCTAGGAAGTCTATTTTAAGTATATTCTAAGGAGCCCATGACTTAAAAATTTTTGCCTGAATTTGACAGCTAACATGCAGGTGGGTTAGGAGTATTGTCTGGGAAGATGTTGGGAATAGGACTAGAAAGAGTGTCAGAATTTGGAATAGGACTAGAAAGCTGGATAAGGGCAGAGAGAAGCTCCTAAATATGGGAAATGTATACAAATACCATTACCATTAAGTAAACCCCACTGATATGACCTCAGACCCATGTCTATTCATATTTAGCACAGGATCCTCTGTAATCTCTGCATCCCTGTCAGTCTGAGATCACATTTCATGGTCATAGCTAGGAACATTTTAGGCTGTACTCATTTCAGGACCAGTCTTCCTTGAGTGGTAGAGTATGCTGATCCAGCCTCCCTTTAGAGAGTGGGACAGTCCCTGTCATTGTTGTTCTACATTGAGGGCAGTGTCCTGTAGAAGCCACAAGAGAGTGTATGGTATTGTTCCTGATGGAGATGACCAGGGATGGTAGAGAGAGGGATCTGTTAGAGGTCTAGACACATCACATCTATATGGGAATCCAAAGATTTGCTGAGTAGGACTCCAGATGATGAGGTAGCTTTGTAGTAACCTGAAAAGCCCTCATTAAAGTATGTTGGTCTCTTGCCCTTATCCAGCTTTTTTAGTCCTTACTTTTTTTTTTGACAGAGTTAAACTTAGAGTATTGAGAGAAGTGAAATAGAGAGTAAGTGAGGAGGGTAGAATAAAATTATTTTATTATCTATTTTCTCTTTAAGATATGTACTTCACAGTGGAATTTCTGGATCATATGACAGTTTTACATTTAACATATTGAGAGATAACTTAATTGTTTTCCATTGTGGCCACTCTGTTTTTACATTCCCACTAACATGTATGAGAGAGTCTAAATTTTTTGGCATCTTCTCCAAAAGTTACTCTTTTTTTTTTCTAGAAGAATCTTATTTTTATTAATGTTGAGAAATGTCATCATTCTTACATTTTTATGATTGGATCCTTGATTGATTATCCATTATCATTGCAGATGAGAATTCCACACTGTGCCTCTAGAATTTTCAGACAGATAAGTTCATAATGAAGTTGTATGGGATCCTGAGGACTATGTGCACTTATTTTCTTCTTTTTGTCCACTAACAGTAAATTTATACTGAAAAATAATGACATACTTATTCTTTCAATTTTTTTTCTGGTTATTCTTGTGGGAATAAAATAATAGATCACTGTGGTTTTGATTTACGTTACTCTATTGAGCAGTTGCTATTGAGCATTATTTCATGTGTTTTTGGCACTTTGCATATCATAGCTTCTTCAGGAAGCTGCTGACTCAAACTCTGTATTTCAATTTTTGATCCTCCCTATTTCTTTTTGCACTAAGACCTTTCACCACTAGAACCTGGTGGCTGAAAAAAGAGTTAAAACATAAAGCAAAACAAATTATTGACTAATCATAAACCTAAAGGTAAGAATATCGCAGATGAAAATTTGGGGGTCTCCATTTTGGAAAAGCTAGGGTCTATTTTAGGTCTATTCAAAGGGATCCATGGCTTTACTAGTTTTTGCCTAAGTCTGAAAGCTAACATGCAGGTGGACCCAAGGTATTGTCTGGGGAGATGGTGTCATAGTTGGAAAAAGGACTAGAAAGCTAGATCAGGGAAGAGAGTAGCAGAAACCTTCCCCTTTCTCTACAAAACCATATTTCTCCCAGTCCAGGAACCTCTGGGAAGGGGCTCACTTTCCTTAATGCTTCTTTCAATTCCTACCAGTTGATACTGCATCTGCTTATCCCAACCTATTCAATGTAACCAGTACTACCTTGACATGTTTCACTTAGGATTGTGACCAGAGATGTCAGGAGTAGAATGTCAACCCTCCAGCTTCATTACTCTGGTGAGATCTTTCCTAGCTCACAGAAATCTTTAATTCCATTTCAGGTGGTGCACTTCCTAACAAAGCCTCAAAACCTAGATATAGACCAGGGCTTGTGTACACATGTATCCATAAGTTAGGGATAAATAAACACTTTAAAGCAATAGCAGACAATAGTTTGCAGTGAGTCAATAAATGTAGCAAGCAAGTAGAAAGACCTAAAAAAGACACCTTAAAGTACCTAATCAAATAGTTTCTACTTTGAGCTAGACACCCTTCTCACCTACTTAATTTCCCTCAATCACTCCAAAGCTAACTTTGTCAGACATAGTAAGCACTACAAAAGCTGGAGAAAGGCAAGAGACTGGCATATTTTAATGATGACTCTTTGGTTACTACCAGGCCACCCCATCACCTGGGGCCCTAGTCAGGGAGTCCTTGGAATCCCACACAGATATGATGGGCCAAGATCTCTAGTAGATCCCTCTCTCCACTGTCACTGGTCATCGCCATCAAGAACTACATAATAGATACTTATGTGGGCCAAGATAGGGAGGTAATATAAGTCAGACTGCAGAGGTTAAATGCACAGGCTTTCAAGTCAGAGACAGCTGGCTTTGAAATCAGTTCCTGTATATAAATATTGTTAACTATAAAACCCTTTGATTTTGCCCTCATTGTGGATCAGCAATGGTAGGGGATGTTCCATTCTCAGAAGGGAGGTTGGGTAACATACTCTACCACTCTAGGAAGTTGGGTCCTGAAATTAGTACAATCTGGAATGTTCCTAGCTGTGACCACAGAATGAAAGCTCAGACCTACAGGGATGCAGAGGTTATAAAAGCTCCTATGCTGAATATGGGTCCCAGACAAAATCGAAGGGTCTTATAGTTAACAATATTTATACACAGGAACTGATTTCAAAGCCAATTATCTCTGATTTGAAAGCCTGTGCATTTAACCTCTGCAGTCTAACTTATATTACCTACCTATCTTGGAAATTATTTGCTTAGCTCCCTACCATGTTATACATTTCTAATAATAATTTTAAGTGACTGAAAAGGATGTAATTCCCCTTATATTGTAAATAATATCATTTAGAAATGTAACTATTAGGTCACAGTTTTAAATGTTTCTGAGGGACTCTAAATGCCATGGTGATATGGTACCTAGAGACACTGATTTAAAAAATTCATGAACTATTCTTTCTTTCTTTCTTTCTTTCTTTCTTTCTTTCTTTCTTTCTTTCTCTCTTTTGCTTTAAACTATACTTTTACTATATTACTTCCCAGGAATGCTATTATAATTTAATATTCTTCTTCTTCTTCTTCTTCTTCTTCTTCTTCTTCTTCTTCTTCTTCTTCCTCTTCCTCTTCTTCCTCTTCTTCTCCTCCTCCTCCTCCTCCTCTTCCTCCTCCTCCTCCTCCTCCTCCTCCTTCTTCTTCTTCTTCTTCTTTCTTCTTCTTCTTCCTCCTCCTCTTTCTTCTTCTTCTTTCTTCTTCTTCCTCCTCCTCCTCCTCCTCCTTCTTCTCCTTCTCCTTCTCCTTCTCCTTCTCCTTCTTCTTCTTTTTCCTCCTCCTCTTCCTCTTCTTTTTAGATAAAGACAGAGAGGCAGAAATGTAGGAAGAGTGAAAGAGAACACAGCACTGAATATTCCTTTAGTATCTTGGGCACTAAACTGGAACCTGGGTTTCACATGGCAAAGCAACATAATATTCAACTGAATTATTTTTCTAGTCTTCCTCTCTGTGATTTTAATTTTTTCCTGCCATCAGGATTATGGTGGGGGCTCAGTGCCAGCACTACAAAACTACAGCTACAATCAGACATTTATTCCTTTTTCTCCTTTCTATTTTTTAATTGGTAGGACAGAGAGAAATTGAGAAGGGCGGGGGAAGTAGAGAGGCAGAGTAAAAAAGAAACACCTGCAGACCTACTTCACCGATTGTGAAGCATCCCTCTGCAGGTGAGGAGCAGGGAGTGGAACTGGGGTCCTTGCTCACGGTAACCTGTGTGCTTAACTGAGTCTACCACCACTCAGACCTCTCTCATTCTAGTTTTACATGTGAACAATTGAATTACTAATACCATTACAGACATTTTAAATAGTTTCTATTATTGATTTTCAAAATTATAAGATAATAGGCATATAATTCCATATGGTTCCCACCATCAATTCTGTATCCCCATTTCTTCCACTGGAAACTGCAGTAGTTCCCCCAAGGTCACATGTATTGGCTGATTCTATAACTATCTATCTATGTTTATGTATATATTTTCCCCAAATGGTCCTTCCTTCATTTCCTTTTTAAGTCACACACCTATTACTACTTCCAGGTGTCTTTACTTTTTTCCTCTTCTCTCTCAGATAAAAGAAACAGAACTTGGTTTCCTCTGGTATTCTCTATATTTGCTTCCCTTTCACTGATGATATAAAAACAAGATTCCTGGTGACACTTTGGGTCTTAGTGGAATGATACAGAGCCCTCTGGCTTACTTTCCCTATCACCCCCTCCCTGGAAATATGGGCCAAAAATCATTTTGGGGTACATAAGGTGAGAGTTCTGGCTTCTGTAATTGCTTCTCTGTTGGACACACAGGTCAGTCCATACACCCAGCATGTTTTTATCTCTGGAAAGGTGAGAGAAGCATTCCAGGAAGCATTAGTGTAACCAGACCTTTCCTAATTATATGTTGTGACACAGATTATACACAAGAAAATAATTGCTATGGATAAAGTTGGAGTGGTGGGGAGGGTCACTGCCCAGAAACATTTTCTTTTTTCTTTTTTTTGTTTTAAAGTGAGATACTTATGAAGTCAAATCAAGAGAACTGTGAAATAGTTTCATTTCTCACATGGTCAACAATTCAAATTAAAAATATAAGATTAGCTGTATAATTTATTTATGAGTTATAATGTAATGTTAGTTTTAGCCATCATTCTATAAATAGAGCAATAAAAGCACAGACCAACACCTTCCAGTTACCCTCTAAGTAACTTCATGGTCAGATTTATCTGGTATACTGAGCAGAAAGCCATTTTCTATCACATAATGAAAATATTTGGAAAACCACCAGAGCAATGAGAGTTATAGAACTCTTGAAACAGTAATTGTCTTAGTCCATTATTAGGGTGGAAAGTATTTGGAAATATTTTAGTTTCCAAGTAAATGGTAGTACATCATTTTGTGACTACTAATTGGTTACTCCACCCCTCCACCCCTCCACCCCTGTGCTTTAATAGTAAAGTATGATGAAGAAACAAAAGACAAAACAAGGAAAAACAAAAGAAAAACTCAAAAAGGAAGGGTTTCTACATTTTATGTTGGTATTCTCTTGGGTAACATGTTAGTAAACAGAGTATTAAAGTAGAAGTGATGATGGTGTATTGCCTATTTTTTAAGCACTTGAATGGTCTCTTTGCAAAGATCTTCTATAAAGGAAATGAACATTTAAACAACAAGAAGAAAAAGAGAAGCTGCTGCTTACTAAGGAAAAATTTTAATTAGAAAAAAGTTTAATTTATGTTATGTCGATAAAGAGAAAATGAGGAAGTGAGTAGAGAGCAGAAGGAGAGACTGCAGCACTGCTTCCTCACTCCTCCAGATGGATGTCAAAGACTTTCACCCAGCTCCTTATGCAGGAAAATTTTATTTTTTTATAAATTTTTTGTTTAGATATTTCTGACAATACTTATTTCTTTTTGCTTTTTTCCCCTAATCTTTTAAATGATTTCATTTTTTTTGTTAGAGACTTTGCTATAAAGCAAATAAACTTAGAACAATGAGGAAGTAAAACAAATTTCACTACTTTTCAGCAACAGAATCCTGGCAATGTAGATCACAAGGCTTATGGTTTTTTTAAAAAATATTTTGTTTATTTATGAGAAAGATAGAGGGAGAGAGAAAGAACCAGACATCACTCTGGCACATGTGCTGCCGGGGATCGAACTCGGGACCTCATGCTTGAGAGTCCAAAGCTTTATCACTGCGCCACCTCCAGACCACAAGGCTTATGGTTTTAAGTCAATCATATGATATATCTACATGCCTTTTATTCAAAAAATGTAAAATTGATTTGGTTTATATCAGTACTCATCAATACCGAAAACCAGGGATTTCCTGGTAAGACCTAGGAAAAATATCAAACATGTTTATGAGCCAGTAATTCAGTTTTGTACATAAAAGAAGAGGAAAAAATATTACCTCAGCATCAGCTTTTATTTGGGAAAAAAATCCACTTACTAAAGTTGCCTTGAAAGAAAGATAAACCTTGGTGACAAATGGGTCTGTCTTGGGACCAGTCTTGCAAGATAAGTGAGCACTTGTTTCTTTGCATCCAAGAACTATGCCTCAACCTGACAAGACCTAGGCAAAGTGTATCAAACAGCCACAACAGGTTCCTTGGAGATCTCACAAATGACATTTCTTTACGTGCAACTCGATAAGTGTAATTCCCAGTCTTCAACTTTTCCTATATTGCTTTGTATCTAATCTAATTCTTTTTTCAAGAATTGTTTTATGCCTCTTAATGTATTGTTGGAAATTTGCTTTTAGGCTCTTGGGTAACAGGAGGAAAATGAATTGCAATCTAGTGTAATCTTGACAATATAACCATTATATTGTGAATGCTACAGCCAACAAGGAAAGTGAAGAGGAAGAGAGTTGTGTTTGATTCTGTAAATTTTTTCCTTCATAGTTTGCTTTTGTAGAATAAATGCAGTACATGAAATAGATGTCTAAGGATAATTTGTTACTTGCTTTTCTTAATGGGAAATAGCAATAAATGATTTAATTTTGGAAGAGCTTGACATCTCATTGAACATCTTTTGCAAGAAGAGACAATTATTATTATTTTTCAAACAATTACTAAGTACATTTAAAAAATTACACTTACCAGGCAATACTTATGAAATGTATCTCAGTTATTAGAAAAAAATGCAAATCCCAAGATGAGAATGTTACTGCTTTCTCATTTCTAGTATCAGAGAAAGAACTGACAAAAAGAAAACCAAAACATTATTCTCAGCTTTGAAATAATGATTTTTTTCAAGTTGAGTTATGTGCATAAAATCAGAAGAGTGTAAACAAAATTCAGTGAAAAGAAAATAATCTTTTGATAACATTTTATCATATATCACTGTTTAGTAAATACTACAAATCATTTCAAAATTTTCACTGTAAGTGGATCTTAGACAGGCATCTTAAAATGTACCTTTTTTTTTTTGGTGTAGTTCCTTCTTTTTGCTTTCTGTAAAATTCCATTTTATCTTTTCTAGTCCTCTGCACTTAGTCTTTTGTTGCTCTATTCAGTTCAAGACTGGATATTATTCACAATTCCTTACTGGGAATGCTACAGTAGGTTCAAACTGTTCTTCAAATAGATGAAAGTTTAACTTTTTTAAATTATGAAAGAGAAATAACTATTAACCATATTGAGAAACTTCTTACTAATATTCACTGAATATTTTGTCTGGAGTAATACTTAAGACTGCCTTCATGTGATTTCTCAAAGGTAGGGAGGTCAAAGAAAGGAAATGGGAAAGAAAATACCATTTTACTATGTAAACCATATACAAAATAAAAATTTGAGCATTTATTTGGCACTATATTTGTAAATTTAACTATTCTTTTAATAGATATTTATAAATTTTCACAAGCAGCTAGTAAAAGAGCCTACAAATAATATACAAGGTAATAAAAATTTAAGATAGATGTAGAACAAAAATAGTATCTGTTTACTTTTATTAAAAATTTGTTGAATGGAGATGGGTGGTGGCACACAGGTTGGGGGTTTAGGTTAGATACCATGTACAAAGACCTAAGTCCCTTGTCCCCACCTGCAAGCAGGAAGCTTCACCAGTGGTGAATCAGTGCTGCAGGTGTCTGTCCTTCTCTTTCTCCTCTCTCAGTTTTATCCTAGTCCTATCAAATAAAGGAATGAAGAAAAAATAGCTCCTGTTAATAGTGGGTTCATCATGTGGCTACCAAACTCCAGTGATAACCTTGGTGGCAAAAAAAAAAAGTATTGCTTAACAACCTGACAAAAATAACTCTCAGAGTGTGAATAAGTGCTGGTTACTATAAGGAAAGGGGACAAGGGAGGAGGAATGGGTGGAGAAAGTCTTTTCTTATACTGGGATATTACTAGAACTTTGGTGCTGGATGCAGTAAGGTTTACACACCTGTTCAGATAAGAAACTACAATTCTGGGAGTCGGGAGGTAGTGCAGCAAGTTAAGCACACCTGGCGCGAAGCAAGGACTGGCTTAAGGATCCCGGTTTGAGCCCCCAGCTCCCCAACTGCAAGGGAGTCACTTCACAAGCGGTGAAGCAGGTCTGTAGATGTCTATTTTTCTCTTCCCTCTCTGTCTTCCCCTCTTCCCTCCATTTCTCTCTGTTCTATCCAGCAACAACGACATAAATAACAATAATAACTACAACAATAAAACAACAAGGGCAACAAAAGCGAGTAAATAAAAATTAAAAAAGAAAAACTACAATCCCCTCAATTTTCTATCATTTTAATAAGCAATAGTAATGCAATTACATCTGTTTTTAAAAGGGCACTTGAAAAATATTCACAATATCTTTATTTATAATAACTCAACCTTGAACTAATCCAAACATACATTTCATTATTTAAACAATAGATATTTTGTGACATATTCTTTCAAAAGAGAGACACAGGCAGGCTGAGAGTATGGATTGACTGAAAATGCCCGTGTTCAGCAGGCAAGCAATTTCAGAAGCCAGACCTTCTACCTTCTGCATCCCACAATGACCTTGGGTCCATACTCTCAGAGGGATAAAAAAAGGAAAGCTATCAGAGGAGGGGATGGTTTACAGAGTTCTGGTGGTGGGAATTCTGTGGAGTTGTACCCCTTTTAGCCTATGTTTTTTGTCAGTATTGACTTTCTATAAATAAAAATTCAAATTTAAAAATGCAATAGTATCTGGTCTATAGAAAATAGTCAATAATATTAGCTATCATTATTACTACTACTGGGATAGTAACTTTTAGTATATTTTAATGTTTTGTGACTTAATATGTTTACTATAATGAAAGAGAGATGCAGAGAGAGATTTCAGAGCAGTGCTCAGTTCTGGTTTATGGTGGTGCTGGTGATTGAACCAGGAATCTCTCTGGGCCACAGGGATGAAAGTTTTTGTATTACCCTTATGCTGTTTTCCAAACCCTATTTTATTTATTACGTATGAGAGATAGAGACTATATCACATGACAGAGCGAGAGAGAGAAGCAAAAGCACCAATAAGAGATCAAGCCACTGCCATCAGCATGTAAATCTGATGTTTTGTCAGTGGAGCTAACACTCTAACCAAAAGGAACAGCAATATTTTGAAACATATATAAGAAGTTAATTTTTTATTTTATTTATAAAAAGGAAATAGTGACAAAAAACATAGGATAAGAGGGGTACAACTCCACAGAATTCCCACCACCAGAACTCCGTATCCCATCCCCTCCCTTGATAGCTTTCTTATTCTTTAACCCTCTGAGAGTATGGACCCAAGGTCATTGTGAGGTGCAGAAGGTGGAAAGTCTGGCTTCTGTAATTGCTTCCCCACTAAACATGGACATTGACAGATTGATTCATACTCCCAGCCTGCCTCTCTCTTTCCCTAGTGGGGCGGGGTTCTGGGGAAGCAGAGCTCCAGGACACATTGATGGGGTCATCTGTCCAGGGAAGTCTGGTTGGCATCATGCTAGCATATGGAACCTGGTGGCTGAAAAGAGAGTTAACGTATAAAGCCAAACAAATTGTTGACTAATTATGAACCTAAAGGCTGGGGTACTGCAGATGAAGAGTTGGGGGTGGGGTGTCTCTATTTTCTAGATAGCTAGTAGGCCTATTTTAGTTATATTCCAAAGGGCCTATGGCTATACTGGTTTTTTTTTTCCCTTAACCTGAAATCTAATATGCAGGTGGATCCTAGTTATTGTCTGGGGAGATGATGTCATGACTGGAAACAAGATGAGAAAGCTGGATCAGTGAATAGACTAGCTCCCAAATATGGGAAGGTTGTATGAATATTTTTGACTGTAAACTTCATCGATTTGATCTGATATGGGGCCCATATTCAGCTTAGAAGCCTATGTGACCTCTGCATCCCTGTAGATCCAACCTCACATTCTGTGGTCATCATTAGGAATATTCCAAGCTGCCCCAATTTCAGGACCCATCTTCCTCAGGTAAAGCATAGAGTATGTTGTCCAGCCTCCCTTCTGAGGATGGAAATTCTTTACCGTTGTTGATCCAAGTTGAGGGCAAGGTCCTATGGGGGTCCACAAAGTGGTCTGTTTTGTTTTTCCTGATATAGACAACCAGTAACAAAGGAGAGAGGGATTTGTTCGAGGTCTAGGCCCATCATGTCTGTTTGGAAATCTCAGGACTCACCGAATAGGGCCCCAGCTGATGGGATGGCCTGATAGTGACTAAAAAGTCATCATTAAAGTATGCAAGTCTTTTGCCCTTATTCAGCTTTTGCAGTCCTTACTTTTTAAGGTTAGCTTTGGAGTGAGTGTAGGAAGTGTAATAGGAAGTAGGTGAGGCAGGTATCTAAGTCTAAGTAGAAACTATTTCATTAGGAACTTTATGGTATCTTTTTAAATCTTTCTGCTTGCTTGCTGCATATATTGACTCACTGCAGATTATTGTGTACTTTTGTAAGTCTGATGTTCTATCAATTGAGATAACTCTCTAGCCAAAAGGAACAATAATATTTTAAAACAAATATAAGATGTTAATTTTTAAGTTTTTCCCTTTGTTGGGAGATTAATGCTATACAGTTGCCAGTAAATACAAAGCTTTGTACATGCATAAAATTTCTCAGTTTCCACACAACAATACAACCCCCACTAGGTCCTCTGTTATCCTTTTCTAGGAGGTGTACTCTGTTCTGAACCCCCCCCACACACACACACACACACATATGCCAGAGTCTTTTACTTTGGTGCAGTACACCAACTCCAGTCCAGGTTCCTTTTAGTGCTTTCTCTTCTGATCCTGTTTTTCAACTATAAGATGTTAAAGTTAATTGTACTTTCAAAGCAAATGAATTTATTGTATACAACTTTACTGATAAAATACCTATTTGAATTAAAAGTTAAACATTGATATGTAGAATATAGTTCACCTATAAGATTAAATTATTACTATTTACCAAAGACTTGGGAGGTAGCTCAGTTTGCTAGGGCACAAACTTGTATGCCTGAGACCCCTGAGTCCACAAGTTCAATCTGCCACCTCATACCACTGCATAACAGAGCTGAGTAGTACTCTAGTCTTCTGTAGGGCTCTCTCTCTCTCTCTCCTAGTGCTAGTCTTCATTTGTTTGAATTTATATGAAGATTCTTGAAAACATTGCTGTTATGGAGATGAATTAATTATTTCTTGTGATTACAGCTTTTAAGAACTTGAAAGTTAATATAAAATTTGTAATAACCAAAGCCTGGAAGCACCCAGGTGTCTAACAACAGATGAGTGGCTGAGTAGTTGCAGTATATATACACACAATAGAATACTACTCAGCTATTAAAATGGTGATTTCAACAGAAGGATGAATATGGGATGATCTTGATCTCAGGCAGAAATTGAAAAATAAGATCAGGAAAATACAAGTAGAACCTGAACTGGAATTGGCATATTGCACCAGAGTAAAAGACTCTGGGGTGGGTGGGGAAAGAGAATACAGATCCAAAAAGGATGACAGAGGACCTAGTGGGGGTTGTCTTGTTATATGGAAAACTGGGAAATGTTATGCATGTACAAACTATTGTATTTACTGTCGAATGTAATACATTAATTTCTCATTAAAGAAATTTTAAAAAATAGTGATTTTACCATTTTCACCCCATCTTGTATGGAGCTTTAAGGAGTCATGTTAAGTGAGATAAGTCAGAAACAGAAGGATGAATATGAGATGATCTAACTCACAGGCAGAAGTTGAAAAACAAGATCAGAAAGAAAACACTAAGCATAACTTGGACTGGAGTTGGCGTATTGCACCAAAGTAAAAGACTCTGGGTGGTGGTCAGGGGTGGGGTGTGGTGGGGAGGGTTCAGGCCCTGAAACATGATGGCAGAGGAGGACCTAGTGGAGGTTGTATTGTTATGTGGAAAACTAGGAAATGTTATGCATGTACAAACTATTGTATTTTACTGTCTACTATAAACTATTAATCTCTCAATAAAGAAATTTAAAAAATGAAAATGAAATGTGCAAGTCAATAATTAACATGTTTATAATTCAGTAATTCTTGTGGCCTGTAAAAGAATGTGACAGGATACACATTAAATATACACTGTTTGTGCTCATTTAACTAGGTCTTTGTATTTAAGGTCCTGGTCCTTTCTCACTGCTTATTATCTTATGGGAACACATATGCCCTATAAATGTAGATCAAACACACTTTCCTGGTTTCTGTGATTTTTTTAAATACTTCTAATCACTTTGGAACTATTTCTAGGCTGCCCAAATATCTGCTAAATAGCAAAAATTAAACTTCTGAAATTTCCAACATGGAAAGAAAAGAAATAATGTGAAGGTGATTCTTTAGACTATCACACCAACTTTTTTTTTTTTTTTTGCCTTCAGAGTTATTGCTGGAATTTGGTGTTGGCAATTCAAATCCACAGCTCATGGTGGCCATTTTTTTTTCCTTTTCCCCATTTTATTTGATAGGACAGAGAGAAATTAAGAGAAGAAGGAGAGATAGAAATATAGATAACTCTTCACTACTTGTGAAGCTTTCTCCCTGCAGGTGGGGATTATGGAGTGGGGATTTGAACCTGGGTCCTTGCGCAGATCCTTGTTCTTAGTACTATGTGCTCTTCACTGGGTGTATTACTGCCTGCCCAGCCCTCAAACATTTTTTTAAAAATAATTTAATATATATATATGTATACACACATACATATATATATTACATTTTATATCCATTGGGTTGGATGCATAGGTTTATCTACTGGTAGGTTAAGATGGTCAGAGTGCATTTGTCTTTTTGTTGTTTTTTTATAAAACCCTCAAACATCAAATAAAAAGGCAGAGCTATAGTCCTATGCATCTAACAAGACAAAACATAAATTTGGAATTAAACTGAAAAGAATGTAAGCTTATTTTCTACTGCTGGTTGCATAATATCTCAGTTTTCTTCAGAATATAACTATAACTAAGTATTTTGATGAACAAATTTTCTTTCTCTATCTAGATAGTCATTTTTCAAAACCATCATTTTATTTTTTTTAATCTTGTCAGAAACAACAAAAAATAAGACCAAAAGATTGCTTAAAGTTTTTTTTTATTGTATCTATTTATTTTCCCTTTTGTTGCTCGTGTTGTTTTTATTGTTGCTGTTGCTATTGATGTTGTCATTGTTGGATAGAACAAAGAGAAATGGAGAGAGGAGGGGAAGACAGAGATGGGGAGAGAAAGATAGACACCTGCAGACCTGCTTCACTGCCTGTGCAGCGACTCCCCTACAAGTGGGGAGCTGGGGGCTGGAACCGGGATCCTTATGATGGTCCTTGGGCTTTGCTCCACTTGCGCTTAACCACTGCGCTACTGCCCGATGACCAAATGAGTTTTAATTGCACTGCTATTTTTGTCTTGTGGATATATTTCTAGGAGTCTTCATAGTTCTTGATAGTTAAATATGGCTAATATGTAAAACTTGGGTAAATATTCCACCCTTAAAATTTCTTGAAATAGGTAACGAAGCTTCATACCCACTTGTAGGACTACTACATGGTAGCTGCAGCACAATAATCTTTTTTGCTATAGTATCCAGACTGCAAGCATTTCCAGGAGATGCTCTATCAGAAAAGCCACTCTCCATTCTCATAGAATGTATGTTAAATCTCTTAACTCCACATCACACCAACTCCAGCATTTTATTCTTTGCTTTAGAGAATTAGGCAAAGGAAGATTCTTACAAGTGATCTCGCTCTACACCTAGACCTCTCCATAAGCAGACATGATATGAATCGAAAAGTCAACTACTCTAGTTCATAGTTATTCAGTTCCCATTTTTTGAAATTAATAGTCAAACACTATATGAATTGATTTAAATAATTAAAACTAATGTAATGCTCCTTTTTCTGTAAAGACTTGCTAGATTTGACTTGTTTACATTCTAATTCTCTTTTACATTGAGAAAAATTGAGGCAAGTTTTCTCTTTGGCCCTCAGATGTCAATTTTTGTGTTCTCTTAGTTTTATCCAGGCTCCCTTGGAGTAAGTGTCCTTTTGGATTCCTAGTAACCTCATGTTCTGTCAATTCTTACCTTTAAAAAATCCATTTTGTGGAGAATTTATACAATTGTAAATTATTAGTCATTTTTAATATTTCTATGTCACCCTTCACATACTGCTTTCTACTCCTTAGCCATAAACTTTTTAAGCAATAGAAATTTAAATTATAAATATCAGAAAGCTAAGGAGATTGCTATTGGACAATATCCCTGATGTCCAGACTCCTTACCATTTAACTTCTACTTATAAATATAGTTCCTAAGCATTATATTGGCGAAATAAAATAGCATCCTGCTAAGTAGATACAAATATAAGTAGGAAAAAATCCAGCTTTAAATGCTTCCAGAATATGATGGGAACTAAGGACAATTTTGCTTCTCATTTTAAGTGCTTTATAGGTCGCTGAAAACGTCAACCAATCTACTAAGTAACCTTTTTGTAATAAGATCTCACCTTGTCTCAATTTTTCATTTTATAAAGTGAAAATTATTACTAACTGTTCCTATTTATAGGACAATCAAGATAAAAAAGCTTTAAGTAAGAAGAAAATGTAATTTTTTTTAGCTGTAGTTCCTTCTAGGGGGGAACAAGCACTCCTGTGTGGGAAGAAAAAAAATAGTAGTTTTGTTTTTTAGTTTGTGCAAAAATAATTTATAGTGTCCTTATACTAGGCAGGCTTGATACATTTTAGTTTCATTACAAGAAGCTGTATTCTGTATTCTTTCCAGCCTCTTAGCGCCCCCCCCCCAGTGAAAGCACTCGCTCATAAATTTGAGAATTTAGTATTTGATACTTTTATAGACAACCTGTTCTATCATATATCTTAAAGTTTAATAGATACTGTAGTGCAATTATCAGCAAATAGCCAAAGCATATATGAAATGAAATGAGTAACTGTCAGATATGCAACTTAACTGAACTTATCCTCAGAGGACCTGCATAGTATCAATGGTTAGGTGGCAGGCTGTATAATATGACTGGTGATCACACCCTAGTATACTCATGTTAGCTGTGTCTTGAGGCAAGTTACCCAGCATCTCAGTGCTCAGATGTTACCCATTTTAAACTGAGAATTAAAATACCAATTGTACAGAATTTAAATGAGTTAGCATATAAAGATGACTCAGTACACAGCAAGCACAGGATAAATGATTTTACTTAGTAATAATTGAAAAACAGTTGTTAGCTGTGGAATAAAAAAAAAGTTTTGAAAATGAACCAGATTCCAAAAGAAGTGTAATTATAGTATTATATTAAAATCAACAGCCACTGGGAAAATAGTTCATAAAGCAGTAGAGTTCGCATGTCTGAAGTTCTTTGCTTACTGGGACCACATGTGCCAGACTGATGTTCTGGAATCTCCCTCCTTCTTTCTTTCAGGTGAAATTCTCTCTTAATCTCCTATAAAATAAATGAAACAAATACTTTAAAACATGAATATGCCAACATTTACTAGTGCTTAGAATAGTATATAGTTCTGCCTTTTAGTTTACAAAAAGAAAAATTGTGTTAGAGACATTAACTATGTAGTAAAAATGAGCATGCTATTTTAAAACATGTTGATAACTCTCATATTACTCTTGTATCTAGATACTAGTCAATTTCACATACCCATTGCCATGCCACACAGACTACAGATGCATAGTTAGTCCAAGGTGCTCCTGGCCAGTCATGGATAAATGAAATCTTCACAAAAAAAATTGTATGTGGGAATCTATTTGCTAACATCTTTTTCTCTGATATTTGGACAATATTCAAAATGATTTATGCACAGACACTTGAAGAAAATGCTCCCAAAGTAGCTTCCAGGATATTCTGAGAATACAACTAATACAGATCTTTTTTTAAAATTTTTTATTAAAGAAAGGATTAATGAACAAAAACATAAGGTAGGAGGGGTACAACTCCACACAATTCCCACCACCCAATCCCCATAACCCACTACCTCCCATGATAGCTTTCCCATTCTCTAGCCCTCTGGGAGCATGGACCCAGGGTCGTTGAGGGTTGCAGAAGGTAGAAGGTCTGGCTTCTGTAATTGCTTCCCCACTGAACATGGGCGTTGACTGGTCGGTCCATACTCCCAGTCTGCCTCTCTCTTTCCCTAGTAAGGTGTGTCTCTGGGGAAGCTGAGGTCCAGGACACATTGGTGGGGTCTTCAATCCAGGGAAGCCTGGCCAGCATCCTGGTGGCATCTGGAACCTGGTGATTGAAAAGAGAGTTAACATATGAAGCCAAACAATTTGTTGAGCAATCATGGATCCCAAGCTTGGAATAGTGGAGAAGAAGTGTTAGGGAGGTACTCACTGCAAACTCTAGTGTACTTATGCTTTCAGGTATATATTTTGCAGTAGTTTATGGATACGTGTACACATAAGCTCTCTCTCACAGAAACTGGTGTATATCTAGGTTATGGAACTTTGTTAGAAAGTGTACCACCTGAGATGAAATTAGAGTGTACTATAAAAGGAAAGGTCTCACCCGAGTAATGAAGCTGAAGGGTTGTCATTCCACACGTGAAGTCTCTGGATACAGTCTAAGGTGAAGCATGTTGAGGTGGCAATCGTTGCGTTGCTTAGGTTGTGATCGGCGGATGCAATATTATTTGGTTTGGATTGGGAGATGCATACGGGAAAGTGGGCCCTATCCAAGGGTTCCAGGACTGGGGGAAGTAGGGGCTCTATAGTGGAGATGTGAGGTTCCTGCTGTCTTAGGGTTCAAAAAGACAATCGATAGTTAATATTATCGTCACATTATTTGTTAATTGGGTTAACTTTGAAAAGTCCCTTTGTTATGGTTTGCTGTACAGTATCCAGTATCTTGTATATAGCTGTGCTATTGGATGCTTCTAATCTACTTGGTCTAGGCTTTTGAGAGAGTCCGCATATCAAATACATAGCCTATATATTAAAAAGATTCAGTTTGTCTTTTGAGAAACTTTGAGACATACAATTTATTTCCCCCTCTCATATTAATTAACTACTGATTTATATGTCTACATTTTGCTAGGAGTGTACATAAACACCATTCCCACCACCAAAGGACTGTGACCCATCCCTCCCGCCCACTCCCACCCCCCACTGGCACAGGAAGCTGCATGTATACCCCTCACCACAGGATTTTTACTTTTGTGCCCTACTTACAATTTGATCAGGTCCTGCTTTTAGTTTCCCTTTCAGATCTTCTTAGATTCTGTTGATGAGTGGGATCATCCCATACTCATCTTTATCTTTCTGACTTAGTTCACTTAACATAATTCCTTCTAGCTCTGTCCAAGATGGGTCAGAGAAAGTGGGTTCATTGTTTTTGATAGCTGCAAAGTATTCCATTGTGTATATATACCACAGCTTTCTCAGCCACTCATCTGTTGTTGGGCACCTGGGTTGCTTCCAGGTTTTAGTTATTATGAATTGTGCTGCTATGAACATAGGAGTCCACACCTCTTTTTGGTTGGGTGTTATGGAGTCCTTGGGGTATAACCCCAGGAGAGGAATTACTGGATCATATGGAAGGTCCATGTCTAGCCTTCTGAGAGTTTTCCAGACTGCTCTCCACAGTGGCTGCACCAGTATACATTCCCACCAGCAATGTAAAAGGGTTCCTCTGTCCCCACATCCTCTCCAGCATTTGTTGCTGCTGTCCTTTTTGATGTATGCCATTCTTACAGGAGTGAGGTTGTATCTTAGTGTTGTCTTAATTTGCATTTCTCTGACAGTGACCTAGAGCAGTTTTTCATATGTTTGTTAGCCTTTTGGATCTCCTCTGAGGTGAATATTTTATTCATTTCCTCTGCCCATTTTTGGATGGGGTCATTTGCTTTTTTGGTGCTAAGTTTGCTGAGCTCTTTATATATTTTGGTGATTAGTTTCTTGTCTGATGTCTGGCATGTGAAGATCTTCTCCCATTCTGTGAGGGGTCTCTCTGTTTGTTTAATAGTTTCTTTGGCTGTGCAGAAGCTTTTCAATTTGATGAGTCCCATTGGTTTGTTTCTGCTTTAGTCTTCCTTGTAATTGGGTTTGATTCATCAAAGATGTCCTTGAGGTGTAGGTGGGAAAGTGTTTTACCAATGTTTTCCTCTAAGTATTTATTTGATTGTTTCTGGTCTGACATCTAGGTCTTTGATCCATTTGGAGTTGATTTTTGTTTCTGGTGAGATAAAGTGGTTCAATTTCATTCTTCTGCATGTTTCAACCCAGTTTTCCCAGCACCATTTATTAAAGAGAGCCTCCTTTTTCCATTTAATCCTTTGGGCCCCCTTATCAAAGATTAGATGCCTATAGGTGTTGGAATTTACTTCTGGGCTTTCAATTCTGTTCCACTGGTCTGTGTGCCTATTTTTGTTCCAGTACCATGCTGTTTTGATGATGATGGCTTTATAATATAGTTTAAGGTCTGGGAGTCTGATACCTCCATTTCTGTTTCTTTTCCTTAAGATGGTTTTGGCAATTCTAGGTGTTTTCAGGTTCCAGATAAATGATTGTAGTGTTTGTTCTATTCTCTTAAAGAAGCTTGGTGGAACTTTGATGGGTATTGCATTAAATTTGTATATGGCTCTGGGGAGAATATTCATTTTGATGATATTTATTCTTCCAATCCATGAGCATGGGATATCTTTCCATTTCTTGGTATCAGTTTCTATTTCCTTGAGTAGCGACTCATAGTTTTCAGTATACAAGTCCTTCACTTCTTTGGTCAACTTTATTCCTAGGTATTTGATTGATTTTGCTGAAACAGTAAATGGGAGTGATTTCTGGATGTCTTCTTCTTCAGATTTAGTGTTTGCATAAAGAAATGCCACTGATTTTTTACACTGATTTTGTAGCCTGATACCTTGCTATATTGCCTAATAACTTCCAGTAATTTTCTACTGGATTCTTTAGGTCTTTCTATGTATACTATCATATCATCTGCAAATAGTGAGAGCTTGACTTCTTCCCTTCCAATCTTTATCCCTTTGATTTCTTTCTCTTGCCTGATTGCTATGGCAAGAACTTCCAATACTATGTTGAAGAGTAACGGTGACAGTGGACAGCCCTGTCTAGTCCCCGATCTGAGGGGGAATGCTTTCAGTTTCTGTCCATTGAGTATGATGTTGGCTGTAGGTTTGCTATATATAGACTCCACTATCTTGAGGAATTTCCCATCTATTCCCATTTTTTGTAGAGTTTTGAGCACGAATGGGTGTTGGATTTTGTCAAAGGCTTTCTCTGCATCTATTGAGATAATCATGTGGTTTTTGGCTTTGCTTTTATTGATGTGGTGAATGACATTGATTGACTTATGGATGTTGAACCAGCCTTGCATTCCTGGGATGAATCCCACTTGGTCATGATGAACAATCTTTTTGATGTGTTGCTGTATCCGGTTGGCCAAGATCTTGTTTAATATTTTGGCATCTATGTTCATCAGAGATATTGGTCTGTAGTTTTCCTTTTTTGTTGTGTCCCTATCAGCTTTTGGTATCAGGGTGATGTTGGCTTCATAAAAGGTGGAAGGGAGTATTCCTGTTTCTTCAATCTTATGGAATATCTTAAGGAGTATGGGTATTAACTGTTTCCTGAAAGTTTTGTAGAATTCGTTTGTGAAGCCATCTGGTCCAGGACTTTTGTTGTTGGGGCTAATACAGATCTTAAATGCAGTTTCTATTCTGAATTTTTCAGGGTTTGTGTTGTTGTTTTTTATCATGCATAAGCACAATAGTCAAACTAATTCTTTGGAGGAACTCCTTAGTTCATCTCATCAAAAGCAGTAAGAGGATGTGTGTGTGTGTCAATTTTTTTTAAATAATAAAACAGATACATGCATTGTGTATTAATTATGGCTATCAATTTAACTTTTGTTAAGGTAATGATTTATTATAATGCTCCTACTGTAGAATAGCCCTTCATTATTTTTAGCTAACATCAGATATTTTTACAGTGGAAACTTATTTTGGTTTAATCAGAATGGTTATTAAAGTTAAGTATTTGTTTTGTATTTAAACTAATTGAAGGTGCTTCTTTGTAACAAAATCTAATATATAAAAGTTCAGACTTGCAGAGAGATGAACCAGAGGGTGTCATACCATGTTCTAGAATATATCTCACTTTCAAGAAGCTGTACTTAAACAGTAACTCTATTTAAACTATCAGCACTAGTCCTAGACAAAACTTCTCAGTAAAATTTAGTGAGCAAAGAAAGCTAAACCTTAAGTGTTAGACGCCACTCAGTAACAGTAGAGTAATCTGAATTTTTAACAAAAGTTAATGGAATTTAATATATAGAAACTTAATGTTCATATTGTATATATGAAGAAAGTTAATCCCATGTTCCAATAAAACGAAATTTGAAGGATGGAAAGAACTTTGCGATTTACTTAAGAATTTAAAGTTGAGGGAAAGTATTAGGTTGGTGACCAAACCTCTAGTTTCTATTGGTATTGTAGTGTTAATTTTTTTTGCACACAACTGTAAATCTTTATTGTATTTTTTTTCAGTCAGATTTTTAATACAATAGCAGTATGTGTAAGAGATATTTAATAAAGAAGCAGTATGTATAGCATCAGTCTTCATTTACTCCTTTTACTTCTTGTCACCTGCTTCGGGCATCTGCAGAAGTTCCAGATGAGACAGATTCTACCCCTGGATATCAAGACCATCTCCATGTTCACCTCCAGTCTTTGGCTCTTCAACTTTCCCTTCAAGAGTATTCATAGCTGCTCCTTCATTTTTTTCTCTGTTGGCCGAACTTAATGACTTGAGTCTTATTAGTAGTTCTGGTTGCGATTTCTTCACAGCAAATAGAACCACAGGCCCAAATAGGTGGGGAAATTCTTTATCATTTCCCCTGAAAGCTTGAATGTCTGCTTCCCTTGGTCACTCTTGTTTCACACCACTTGAATCCAGTCACTGGAAAAAAACAAGAACACCCACACCACACATGACCCACACCATCAGAGACCAATGCTGCTCTGCCTGTGGTGTTATGTGAACTTTTGTGCATCTGTATCCATAAAGTAGGGGGAAATACACCTTAAAGTAAAAGTGCACAATCATTTTCAGTGATTCAATAAGTACAGCAAGCAACCCTCCTCACCTGTTTCCTATTTCACTTCCCTCAATCACTCTAAGGCTAAACTTGTCAGACAAAATAAGGACTACAAAAGCTGGAGAAAGGCAAGAGACTGGCACACGTCAGTGATGGCTCTTTTGGTCACTACCAGGGCACTCTGTCATCTGGGCCCCTACTCAGGGAATCCTGGGATTCCCATACAGTTGTGGGAGGAATCCAAGAGATCCCTCTAACTACCACTGCTGGTCATCTCCATCAGGAGCAACACCATAAACCCTCTTCTGGGCCTCTCAGAACCTTACTCTCTTACTCATTTTTTGGAAAAATAATGGTAGAGACTGCTCCACTCTCCAAAGAGAGGCTGGGTCAAAATACTCTGCTATTCGAGGAAGACTGGTCCTGAAATAAGTGCAGACTAGAATGTTCCTTTCTTTTTTAAAATTTTTTTAATTTTTTTATTTAAGAAAGGATTAATTAACAAAACCATAGGGTAGGTAGGGGTACAATTCCACACAATTCCCACCACCCATTCTCCATATCCCACCCCCTCCCCTGATAGCTTTCCCATTCTCTATCCCTCTGGGAGCATGGACCCAGGGTCATTGTGGGTTGCAGAAGGTCTGGCTTGTGTAACTGCTTCCCCGCTGAACATGGGCGTTCACCCAGTCTGCCTCTCTCTTTCCCTACTAGGGTGGGTCTCTGGGGAAGCGGAGCTCCAGGACACATTGGTGGGGTCTTCAGTCCAGGGAAGCCTGGCTGGCATCCTGATGACATCTGGAACCTGGTGACTGAAAAGAGAGTTAACATACAAAGCCAAACAAGTTGTTGAGCAATCATGGACCCAAAGCTTGGAATAGTGGAGAGGAAGTGTTAGGGGGATACTCACTGCAAACTCTAGTGTACTTCTGCTTTCAGGTATATATTTTGCAGTAGTTTACGGATACATGTGAACATATGCTCTCTCTCACAGAAACTGGTGTATATCTAGGTTTTGGGACTTTGTTAGAAAGTGAACCACCTGAGATGGAATTAGAGTATACTATGAAAGGAAAGGTCTTACCCGAGTAATGAAGCTGAAGGGTTGTCATTCCACACGTGAAGTCTCTGGACACAGTCTGAGCTGAAGCATGTTGAGGTGGCAATCGTTGTGTTGGTTAGGTTGTGATCGGCAGATGCAATATTATTTGATATTTATTGGGAGAGGCATACGGGAAAGTGGGCCCTAGCCAATGGTTCCAGGACTGGGGGAAGAGGCTCTATAGTGGAGATGTGAGGTTCCTGCTGTCTTAGGGTTCAAAAAGACAATCGATAGTTAATGTTATCATCACATTATTTGGTAATTGGGTTAACTTTGAAAAGTCCTTTTGTTAGGGTTTGCTGTACAGTATCCAGTATCTTGTATATAGCTGTGCTATTGGTTGCTTCTGATCTACTTGGTCTAGGCTTTTGAGAGAGTCTGCATATCAATTACACTGCATATATTGAGAAAAGACTCAGTTTGTGTTTTGAAAAACTTCAAGACATACAATTAATTTTCCCCCTCTCGTATTAATTAACTAGTGATTTATATGACTACATTTTACTAGGAGTGTACATAAACACCATTCCCACCACCAAAAGACTGTGACCCATCCCTCCCACCCACTCCCACCCCCCACTGTCCCAGGAAGCTGCATGTCTACCCCTCACCTCAGGGTTATTACTTTGGTGCGCTACTAACAATTTGGTCAGGTCCTGCTTTTAGTTTCCCTTTCGGATCTTCTTCCTCAACTTCTGTTGATGAGTGGGATCATCCCATACTCATCTTTATCTTTCTGACTTAGCTCACTTAACATAATACCTTCTAGCTCCGTCCAAGATGGGTCAGAGAAGGTGGGCTCATTGTTCTTGATAGCTGCATAGTATTCCATTGTGTATATATACCACAGCTTTCTCAGCCACTCATCTGTTGTTGGGCACCTGGCTTGCTTCCAGGTTTTAGCTATTATGAATTGTGCTGCTATGAACATAGGAGTACACACCTCTTTTTGGTTGGGTGTTCTATCACCACGGAATGTGAGCTCAGACCTGTAGGGATGCAGAGGTTGTAAAGGCTCCTGTGCTGAATATGGGCCCCATATAAGATCAACTGGTTTACAGGTAATGATGTGTGTGAGTTTATGTAACTTCTGCATCCCTGCAAGTCTGAGATTGCATTCTGTGGTCACGACTAGGGACATTCCATGCTGCACTAATTTCAGGACCCACCTTCCTCAGGTAGTAGGTAGAGCATGTTGGCCAGCCTACCTTCAGAGAATGGAACATTACCTACCATTGTTGATTCACATTGAGGGCAAAGTCCTTTAGGGGCCCACAAAAGTGTCTATTTTGTTGTGCCTGATGGAGATGACCAGTGACAGTGGCGAGAGAGACCTGTTAGAGTCCTAGGTCCATCGTGTTTTTGTGGGAACCCTGGGGCTTCCTGACTAGGGCCCCAGGTGATGGGGTGGCCTAATAATGTCTAAAGAATCATCGTTAAAGTATGCTAGTCTCTTGCCCTTATTCAGCTTTTGTGGTCCTTACTTTGACATGGTTAGCTTTGGAGTGATTGGGGGGCATGTATTAGGAAGTAGGTGAGGAAGGTATCTAGGTCTAAGTAGAAACTGTTTCATTAGATACTTTAAGGTGTCTTTTTAGTTCTTTATACTTTCTTGCTTCATTTATTGACTCACTGGAAATTATTGTGCACTTTTGTTCAAGGTATATATTTTCCTCTAACTTATCAATACATGTATGCACTATCTTAACAGCCTTGTTCTATATCTAGGTTTTGTTAAGAAGTGCACCACATGAAATGGAGTTAAGGAGTCCTATGAACTAGGAAAGGTTTCACCAGAGTAATGAAGCTGAAGAGTTGACATTCTATGCCTGATGTCTCTGGACAAAGTCCAAAGTGAAGCAGGCTAAGGCAGTAATGGCTTAAATGTAACTCTTGAATAATGAATATATTCCATTATATTCATTATTATGAATAATAATAATGCTGGGTATAAAAAATAATAATAATGCTGGGTAAAATAATAATAATGCTGGGTAAACTCCAATAAATATATCATAGTCATAACTATTCTCAAAGTCTTCACACTTGAATGAAAGGATGAAAAAACATTAATAAAACCCACAAATAATTATCATTACATATTGACTTAACCCATATCACATTTTCTAAATTTTTAGGAATTCTGTCTGAAAGAAAAGTGCATTTAAATGAATTAGATCCTTCACTATAACAGAAAACACTACAGAGATTGTCAGCTTCATATTTTGTTTAGACTTGATTTAATATTTATTTTTTAAAAGTGTCATGTTTCTCCCTTTGTCACATTATGTATCTGTAAAAGCATCTGTTGTTTGTGTATGTAAGTCTTTTATAAGACTAATTTGACAAAAGACTTTCGAAATAACCAAAAACAGCAATCAGCTTGCAGGACACAATCATCAGTAATTTGGTTAGAAGTGATCCTATATCATACTCAAAGGTTTATGCGTTGAGAGTGTCTTCCTGTTGGCAAGTTAGTGAAGCATTCCTTTTTATTTTTATCCCAGGTATTTTCAAGACTCTATTAGTTTTTCCAAATGGGAAATTCCCCTTGCTCACTTTAAACCAGCTTTTCTGAAAAACAAGGTGACGGGATCTTTTTTTTAATTGTCATTTAAATTTTTTTTATTTATAAAAGGAAATACTGACAAAACCATAAGATAAGAGGGGTACAACTCCACACAATTCCCACCACCAGAACTCTGTATCCCATCCCTTGGTAGCTTTCCTATTCTATAGCCTTCTGAGAGTATGGACCCAAGGTTATTGTGGAATGCAAAAGGTGGAAGGTTTGGCTTTTGTAATTCAATGCTTCCATGCTGAACATGGGCATTGACAGGTCAATCCATACTTCCAGCCTGCCTCTCTCTTTCCCTAGTGGGACGGGGTTCTGGGGAATCAGAGCTCCAGGACACATTGGTGGGGTTGTCTGTCCAGGGAAGTCTAGTCGGCATCATGCTAGCATCTGGAACCTGGTGGCTGAGAACAGAGTTAACATATAAAGGCAAACAACTTGTTGACTAATCATGAACCTAAAGGCTGGAATAGTGCAGATGAAGAGTTGGGGGGTCCTCCATTTTGTAGATAGCTAGTAGGCACATTTTAGTTATATTTCAAAGGGCCTGTGGCTTAGGAACATCTTATGGAAGAAATGGCTCTTATTTATGTTCAAACAACTAAAAATCTCAGCTAAAAGAATGCTAATACCTTTCTATGACCTTCAATGAAATTTAACAAAGGAGTTAAACTTATTTAATTTTTTTGGTAAGCAATGATCTGTATTTAAAAAAAAATCATCTAGGGTCAGAGAGGTAGCTCATTGTGTAGGTTGTCTACACTGCCATGTGTGCAACTCAGGATTCAGACCACACCACACAGGAAATGCTATGGCAATAAAGTTTTTTCTCTCCTTCTCCTCCACCGATCTCCCTCTCTCTCTCTCTCTCTCTCTCTCTCCATCTCCCTCTTTCTCTCATTCACTATCCAAGGGGGAAAGAAAATGGCTACTGAGAACAATTGTGTTGTGCAGGAACTTAGTTCTAGCTATAACCATCAAAGTAAAAACCACCACCACCACCACCACCACCAACAACAACAACAACAAAAATACATCAGAAGTTGTTAAGAATATGTAGGCATGGGATGGTGATGATTCACCTCTGAACCAGTAGCCATATTGTCACCACGATGATGCCATTTCATAGCATTCTCCATGCTTATACCATGGCCCAGCTCCTCCACTTACCCTGTTCAGCACATACATCCTAAATGTTGTTATGAATATTTAGGGGAAGCACTGGCAGGGCATGTGGTATTTTTGTGTCTGCTGAGGAGAAAGATTTGACACATCCCTTCAGAGGGCATTGACTCAGGAGCTCTATGCTTCCTCAAATAATGCAATGTGAAGGCAACAGTAAAAGCCAGGAGGGGGAGAACTCGAGTTTTACAAATCCATAATTAAAAAAGAATGTGGGGAGTCAGGCTGTAGCGCAAAGCACAAGGACCGGCATAAGGATCCCAGTTCGAGCCCCGGCTCCCCACCTGCAGGGGAGTCGCTTCACAGGCGGTGAAGCAGGTCTGCAGGTGTCTATCTTTCTCTCCTCCTCTCTGTCTTCCCCTCCTCTCTCCATTTCTCTCTGTCCTATCCAACAATGACAACAACAATAATAACTACAACAATAAAACAACAAGGGCAACAAAAGAGAATAAATAAATAAAATAAATATTTAAAAAAAAGAATAATTAAAAAAAAGAATGTGAACCTGTCAAAACATCTTTCAAAATTTCTCATATCCTGCTTCCTATACCCTGATCCCCAGAGGAGAAAGAGCTGGAGAGAAATGTTCTGTTGTCCATTGTTTGTAGTGGGGTGCAGTCATCAGGGCCTGGCAATTTGTATCACTCCCGATTATGTACAGTACAGTATTTGTATAATTTATTTATTCATACATATTTCATTATTATTAATCATCATAAATAAGTAAGTTGCATCTTTTAATGACATGGGGCTTGAAGAAATAGACTGTGTCAATGTATGACAGTGCTGCACAGTCATCATTAGGGCGATTTATTATTTGTGGGGAAAGAAAGCAAGTTAAAAGACTCAGCTCAGTAGTCAAAAGTGCAGTTTCGGGTTTATTGTGCAAAAACCTAAAGTGGAAACAGTTCTTCTGAAACTGTTTAACATACATGTAATTCAAACAGACTTCTTTACAAGGCTTTCAGTGCATTCATGCTAGTACAACAAAGTTCTCTGCTCAAGTTATTCCTTTCAAGCTTCATCGTTTAAGCACCACATGAATACCTTGGCCATAGGAACTCACTGGAGCAGCAAATACTGAGCTCAATATCTCTCCTACAAATAACAGGATTTGATGTGTGTGTATGGGGGGTAGGTAGGGGGGTGAGGATACTTCTTTCTCCCTTCAGAGGCAATTAATAGTCTTGAACAGAACTGAAGATTATTAATTCCAAGAGCAAATTCAAAGCTGCAGGTCACATTTCACTTTGGTCTGGTAGAAACTAAATAAAAGAGGGCTTTACAAATGTAGGCAATTTTTATTGTAATGTTTTTGCCTGCAAACTGTTCTAGCTTCCTTTGGCAAAGAAATAAAAAAAATCCAGTCTAGGGAGCTTCAATGTACCACATGAATATTACATTTTTTTTTTTTTACCTCAATTTAACTGTTTCAAATAGGAAAGAAAAAGAGCGTAAAGATGAGCCTGAGCCAGGCAGGGTGGTTTGGTTCTCCAGAGCTTACCTGGAGAGATGGCCAACATGGAAAGAGGTCTGGTGCACATCAAGGAATGCACTCTTTTCAGGCTGCCGTATGATCACTGACTCATAATCCCACATGCTCAGCATGGTCTCAGGTACTTTTGATTTCTGGTTTGGGTGATAATTGAAGAACAGACAGAATGTATCATCAGTTTTGTAAAGTGACTTCAAATTCGTTTTTAAAAAATGGTCTTCTCACTTAAAAAGTTAAATGTATATTTCTTACTGCACTGTACAATAGGGTTTACTCTAAATCAATGCTCTCAACCCTGGGCTGCACATTAGAATTCCTAAGGGAGCTTTTAAAATAGTAGGAATGTCCAGTCCCACCCAGTATCTGATTTTAATTGATCTGAGGTGAGGCTCAGAAAAAATTTAAAAGCTTTCTGGACAGTTCTGATGTGTTGCTGGTTTTGAGAACAACTGCTGTAAATACTTACAAGTTTGGCATTTATCTTGATTGTTTCTCTAAATTTATGAAACTGAGGAAAGTCATTCACTGGTATATTGCAACATCTTAGTTGAATCTTAAGTTTGGAAAATTTCAAAAGAATGATTTATTTGCATATGTTTTTATTCTCTACTTTTCTTAAAAACAGTGTACTATTTTCTCTTGTTCTTGTCTCTACGAAATAAGCACAGGCACATTTGTGTGTATACACACAAACACACACACACATCCCAACAGTCGTTCAGACACTGCAGCCTTTTTTTCAAACTAAATATATTCTCTGTGAAAGTCTCTTATATATACTTTAAGGTAACAGACATTTTTATTTTTATTTATTTTTCAACTTTATCATTTTTCTTTATTAGTTAATCAACTAATTAATTAGTAATTGGCTTATTATACCAGAGCACTGCTCAACTCTGGCTTATGGTGGTATGGGGAATTAAACCTGGGACTTTTGAGCCTCAAGAAAGAGAGTCTCTTTGCATAACCATTATGCTATCTACTCTCACCCATTGAAATTTTTATTTATCTTTTAACTCTTCTTCCCCCAAGCAAATATTTGTAAAGCATGATGTAATTAATCAAGAAATAAGAAAAAATCCCATTAAGAAACATGGGTGGAGAGTGACATTGATAACTGAAAAACAATTCCGTATTGATACATGATTTCTTGAGTGAAGTAAGAAATTGAGGTGTCATGGCCCAGGAGGTGGCACAGTAGATAAAGCAGTGGACACTCAAACATGAGGTCCCAAGTTCAATCCGTGGCACTGCTTGTGCGTGAGTGATCCTAGGATTCTCTATGTTTCTCCCCCCTCTCTGTCATGAGTAAATAAGTAAATATTTTTTTTAAAAAAGTTAAAATTAAAACAAAAAATAGCATTAACTCACCTAAATAATGTTATGAACTATAATAAACATAGATACTTTTTTGCTAGTATTATTTTGGTAATTTACTATATTTTGGAACAGGGTACTTATAGTATTAATAGTTTAAGCAAAGTGAAGGGTGAAAAGAAAATTTTCTAGATTCATGGTGAAGAAAAATCACTTGAAAGTAAGTGATCAAGCTCATTTGCTTTCAATTTACAAATAAGGAAAATGAGGTTAAGAGAATTCCCAATTTTCTGCTTGTCATCTCTTTGCTTATACTAAGCAAAAGCAAAAGCAACTTGTTCTCTAACAGGCTTAACAAGAGTTTAAGAGAAGTTTACAGTGAAGAGATATTTTGTTGAGTCTAATTCAAACAATATCCACATGTCTATGTCATTGAATTTTGTATCTCTGACAGATTTCATACTGAAAAAGAAAGAAAATGAATACAGGTATTTGAGGATGTTAATATCAAACAACAGTAGATGTATTTGAAAATCTTGTATGATCCATGATGCATGAATGTGTTACCATGTAATTATCTAGAACTCTGTTTCTTGAAGCATAGTGAAGATAAGTGGCTGTGATTAGACCCCATTATATACACCAAATCCATTATGACACATCTGATCTCAAAATGAGTTTGAAGCAATAAGTAGTTTTTATCAGAAAATGTATACGAAAAGTAAATATTTGAAATTAAAAACCAGAATGGTAAAGTACACTTAATCACAAGTATGTTAAATAAATGGACTACCTTCAAGCAAATGCTGAATAAAAGCATGAGATGTCTGGTATGTGATCACATGCTGGTTTTTCCCTTTCATTAATACAATATGCACAAGATTATGGTACTATATTTCATCCCCTAGTTGAACATTTTAATATCTAAATGACAGAAAATTCAAATATATTGTTACCATAGTGAACATTATTTAAAATATTTTAAACATCCTGGCTATCCAAGCAGAGGCTTTTATTCAACACCATGAATAAAAGATCTACTTGTATTTGCCAATGAGATTTGAGCAAAGAAGATTAAAACTGTGGAGAGACATTGTTTCTTAATACTCTAGAATATAACCAGAAAAATCTTGAAAGAATTTAATGAAATGGTCCTCATCTTGGAGGGTTAAATAAAATGTCATAATAAAGTTGAACATTTTCATAGTTTTTAAGGCACAAGTATTGAAATACTTCAGGACACTCCTGATTTAGTTGATGGGTAGAACCTACTCAAATGTGAGTAGTTTACATGAGTCCCTGTGACAATCTGGCTGTAAACACAGAACTAGAGAATTCCGAAAGTCCTTTGGCTTTCGGTAGAAAGGTAGAAATGATATTTTGATTCCTGTTTGGCTTAGAGTGAACCTTGGAACTACTGCAGAATTTTTCATCAGTTTAAAGAAAGGCTTGGAATAAGACTGTCTTCTGGGAATCATTACAACAGTTAAAAAAAAAAAAGGTACATTTGGAATCTTAAATTTGTAAACCCTGGATTGAGCCCTATTTGTTTTACTAATAACATCTAATTTAAAAGTTTTATGGTGTTGGTTACATTACTTTATTTTTCTGAGTCTTATTTTTCCTGTCACACAATAGCAATTACATCTATTTTAAAAAGTCATTGTAAACTGATAATGTTAGGACCTCATATAGCATGAGTCACATAGTAAATGTCCAATTTTACTTATTTAATTACAAGTAATTCTATGGTCTACTAGGGTATAAAATATAGTTTGTATTTTTAAAGACCCAATGATAAATAATAATTTAGTTTTCTTTGTGTTCAAAAACTAGGAAAAGATGCCATTAGACATGAAAGAAAATATTTATTTCTCTAGTTATCTTTCTTGATACATTTTGAGTTTACTATTTAAGAAAGATTACATTAAATTTTCAGCATAAAACATCATACACGGGAGTCCAGCGGTAGCGCAGCTGGCTAAGTGCATGTGGCACAAAGCGCAAGGACCAGAGTAAGGATCCCGGTTCCAGCCCCCGGCTCCCCAACTGCAGGGGAGTCGCTTCATAGGCGGTGAAGCAGGTCTGCAGGTGTCTATCTTTCTCATCCCCCAATCTGTCTCCCCCTCCTCTCTCCATTTATTTCTGTCCTATCTAACAATGACAACATCAATAACAACAACAATAAAAAACAATAAGGGCAACAAAAGAGAATAAATAAATATTAAAAATTAAAAAAAACAAGTTATCATTCATTTTCTCAAAGGAGCAATCCGAAGGGTTAACAGATATATTTAAAAAATGCTCAAAGTCAGTGATGATCAGGGAAGTACAAATAAAAGAATGAGATACCTAACACTGTGAGAATGCCATTTATTAGAAAAAACAGAAACACCAACTGTTGGAGAGGCTCAGGGGTGGAGAGGGGGGAGGGAAGGGGCTCTTTTTAATTGCTGGTAGGAATGTAAATTTGTCCAGCCCTTGTGGAAAACAGTCTGAAGATTCATCTGAATTCTATGACCCAATAATTCCTCTACTGGGGATATAGTCAGGGAAAACAAGAACACCTATCCAAAGTGGCCTGTGCACACCATCTTCATAGAAGCACAGTCGCTAATAGCCTAAACTTGAAAGCAACCCAGATACCCAATAGCAGATGAATTGCTGAGGAAGTGGTAACATAGATACATGATGGAATACTATGTAGCTATAAAAACGAGGCAATCGTCTCCTTTGCAACTTATAGTCAGAACTTGATTGTATCATGTGGAGTGAAACAAGCCAGAAAGAGAAAGACAAATACTCATAAGTGAAACCTTAAGGAACTTAAAAAAAAAAAAAAAAAAGAATGGTAGGGGAAAACATAACGTGAACTTGAACTGAATGGGGTGTATTGTATCAGAGAAAAGGACTCTGGGGAAGGAGGGAAGCAGATATGATGAAGGGACATTGGGGCCCTTGATGTATGACGGGAAAAGGTTCTCTAGGTTGGGGAAGCTAGTGTCTTCCAGACACTTAGACAACAATCATGGCTAGATGAGAAGTTGTGCCTATGTGTCACTGACTGCACTATAAACCACTAATGCCCCAACAAAAAAGTTCAACAAAAAAGTAAAATCAAAAACAAACAAAATTTATCATTCATTTGTATACTGTACTGTATGAGGTTTAAATGAAAATTTAAGTATATCTAACCACTATCAAATAATTTATTAAATGATACCATTGTATTTCATAGGCCATACATACATATGTATGCCATTGTTATAGAACTACATATCAATAATGCAGAAAAGTAAAACTTTTTTTTTTTGCCTCCAGGATTATAACTGGGGCTTGGTGACTACAATATGAATTCACTACTCCTGGAGGCTGTTTTTTCCATTTTGTTTTTGTTGTTGTTGTCATTATTGTATTGTTGTTATTACTATTGTTGGATAGGACAGGGAGAATCTGACAGAGGAGAGGAAGACAGAGAGTGGGAGAGAAAAATAGAAACCTGAGGACCTACTTCACTTTGTGAAGCGACCCTTCTGCAGGTGGGGAGCCTGAGGCTTGAACCCAGATCCTTGCACTGGTCCTTGCACTTAGCCCAGTGTGCTATTTCCTGGTCCCCGACACAACTATTGTTATTTTACTTTGTAACGTGTACACATTTTACCAATCCACACTTTCATTACTTTAAAAAAAATAATTTTCTTTATTTAGTTAATAGAGGCAAAGAAAACTTGAGAGGAAGGGGAGATAGAGAGGGAGAGATATAGAGAGACAACTGCAGCACTGCTTCACACTTTTGAAGTTTTCATCTTATAGGTGGGAACTGGGGGCTCAAACCTGGGTCCTTTCTCACTGTAACATGTGTGCTAAACCAGGTGCACCACCATCCAGCCCTTTTACATTTTTTTTAGAATTTTAGTTTTTAATTTAATTTATTTGTTATTAGATAGAGTCAGAGAGAAATTGAGAGGAGAGAGGGCAGAGCCCTTTACATGTTACCTGAATAATTAAAGATAGAGTGGAAAAGCTTTGGGTTAATTTATGTTCCCTTTTCATGTAGGTCATCATTTTTCTGGTAAGCAACATGAGGAAGAAGAGCTGTAATGGGACTACTTGCTCATTCACTTGTATTAGAACACATTGTTGAAGCAAATCTTGACTTTGATAGAAAATGTGGCCCCTGGGCTGCATGTACTCTTACTGAACCATGGACTTAACACACCTTGTGATAACTTTGAGTCTGGTTGAATGATCACACATAGGAATTCATCAGAATTCTGTGCTCATGGATGCTGGGAACACGTCTGAGACTGGGAGAACAAAAAACAAAATTTTTTAATTTCAGTCTTTATTTTATTGAAGGGGTGAACATTTGCAGTTATTGTCATATGCATATATCTTCATTATGCACCCAGCCCCCACATTTCTCTCCCATCCCTTACTCTCCCCTTCCCCAGAGTTCTTTGCTTTGATGCATAACACCCATGCCCAGGTCATGCTTCATTTTATTTTCTCCCCCCTGGCCTCTATTAATTAGGTCCCACTTATAAGTGAGATCATTTGGTATTTGTCCTTCTCTTTTTGCCTAGTCTCAATAAACTTTGTATGATATCTTCCAGTTCCATCCAAGATGATGCAAAGGAGACAACTTCACTGTTTTTTTTTTTTACAACTGAGTAGTATTCCATCCTGTGTATATACCACAGTTTTTTAAAATTTATTTACTTATTTAAAAAAGGAGACATTAAGAAAACAGTAGGAGGGGTACAACTCCACACAGTTCCCACCACCAGATCTCCATACCCCATCCTCTCCCCTGATAGCTTTCCCATTCTTTATCCCTCTGAGAGTATGGACCCAAGGTCATTGTGGGTTGCAGAAGGTGGAAGGTCTGGCTTCTGTAATTGCTTCCCCACTGAACATAATACCACAGTTTTTTAGCCACTCACTCTCCTCAGACATCTAAGTTGCTTCCAAGTTTTGGATATTACAAACATTACTGCTATGAACATAGATATACATAGATTTCTTCTGATAAGTGTTTTTTTTTTCCTTTGGGCAAATCCCCAGGAGAGAAATTGCTGAGTCGTATGGTGGATTTATTTCTAGTGTTCTGAGAAATGTTCCGAAAGGGTTGGACCAATTTGCACCCTCACCAGCACTGCAAGAGTGTCCCTTTTTCTCCACATCCTCTCCAACATTTAATGTTACTATCTTTTCTAATATATGATATCCTCACAGGTGTGAATTGATATCTTGTTTGACAACAAAAACATTTTAAAGGTCTTACATATTGAATGAGATTCTTCTGCTTCTATACATGTTTTACCATTCCACTGTCCTTAATTTATGGACGGCTGAGCTGAGACTACAAGACAAAATGTACTAGATACATATAAGATGTGGACAAAGAATTTTCTCTGCAGAAGAAACACCAGACATCATGTTTGTAAGGGAAGATTAGTGAGTTGCATTGCTACTCACAGAGGTTTTTCAAGCTCAAAATCTTTAAAGGCATTTCTGAAGCATAGATCATGGAGCATTCTGCCACTGTTTGTTTCTATATGTTTGATGGATTCTAGTCTAGTATTCATGTTATTGATCCATTTGCGATTGGCTTTTGTGCAGCATGATATATATGGTGATCTAGTTTCATTTGTCTGCATATTTCAATCCGATTTTACCAGTACCATTTCTTTATTTGTGTTTATTTTATTACTTATTTTGGATAGTAGTAGAGTGAGGTTGAGAAGGAAGGGTGAGTCAGAGAGGGAGAGAGACAGAGAGACACCTGCAGCTCTGCTTCACCACTCGTGAAGCTTCCCCCCACAAGTGGGAACCAGGGGCTTGAACCAGGGTCCTTGTGCAGATACGCTACCATGCAGCCCCTCCCAGTACCATTTGTTGAAAAGACTCTCCTTTCTTTTTAAAAAAAATATTTTTGGTCTTCTTGTCAAACATTATCTGTCCTTACATATGGAGGCTTATCTCTGGATTCTTGATTTTATTCTATTGATTTGTGTGTCTATTTTTTTTTGTTCTATTACCAAGCAGTTTTGTTTACAATTGCTCCTGTATAATTTGAGGTGAGATCAGGAAGTGTGAAGCCTTTATTCTTACTTTTTCTTAAGTGTGATCTGGTCATGCTAGCTATTGAAAGGAATTTTTATTCTCAGGTAGAGAGATACAGAAAGGGACAGAGGGAAAAATGCCACAACACTGAAGTCTCATCAATATTCATATAAAACTATCAATCTATTGAGTCTAAGTGCCAAACTTCCTTTGCATATAAACTACATTAACTTTGAAAGTTAAATTCAATTTTTAACTGTTCTTTAAAATAAGTTTTCCATTTCATCACAAAAAATTGGCTTGTAGGCATGGATTCACTCTTGAGCACATGATCATTTTAGTAACCCGTGAGTAAGTGTCAAACATTATGTGCTAGAACAGGATGTCAACTATTACTAGTTTAATAGATGATTTTCCCTGCACTAGACATTCATCATCTCTGTAGCGGTGTCTTTGCCAAAGGACTAGGGCTTCTCTTCCTTCCTATTATAGTTACTAGTTATAAATAACATACTTCTCATGAAGCCTCTTATCATTGTTATATTATAAACACAAAATGCCTTAGGCAGGGGGTAATCTTTCAGATGGCTAAAATATTTATTTACTGTATACATACAGAAATAAGACTAACGCTTCTTGTCATTCCAGATATCTTAGGCCTTATCTTTTCTTTTCTTTCTTTTTGTTTTTAATTTGGTGCCAGAGAATGAACCTAAGGCCTCAGGTATGCTCTATGCTGCTAACCTGACCCAATTTTTAATTGTTTTTATGAGGGATAAAAATAAACCATAATGTGGTTCTATTACTCATAGAGCTCCACTTGTCTCTGCCATCTGTGCTCTCAGATGGTACTGAGGACCAACCCCCCGTATCTCTCTCACAGAATACCTACACTATTTTGTAGAGTCACCTCTTCAATCCCACCTTTGTGTTTTTTGTAATAATTTTATACAATATTTTATATATTAGATTTTAACAATGAGATTTTAAAATGAGAAATTGAAGCTATGAGTAATAAACTAGAAAATAAATAACAGACTTTGCAAAGTTAAACTCACCTTGTTATAAATATCACCTATGTAAAATCCTGAAAAAACAAAAGCCATCATCTGTCATACATATTAATAGCTACACTGTTTTTAGATTTTTTTTTCATCTAGTTTGAATTGTTAAACTACTGAGCCTCTGTTATTTACTGAGAAAATGTTCTTCTGAGACCATTTACCTTCATGCTACATTCTAGAACATGTCTTTTTTAACAGAGGGAACGATAAGCTGTTACAAGATGAGTTCTAAATTGAGACTCACTTAAGTCCTCTGACCTGCACTCTGGATTCTTGCCTTCTGTCTGAATCCCTGCAGCGACTGAAATTGCTTTCTCTGTACTTGGTTTTCTCTAAAGAGTTTCCCCTATATCCATTGCCAGTTCGAGCCAGTTTCATTCACCCTCATTTTTTCCATTGCTTTATCAGTCCTACCTCTTTTCCCATACTCCTGTGCCCATGAAGATTTAAGATGATAGTCATTTTACCTTCACCTTAGCTAACAGTACTCACATATGCAGAGGAAGAGAGAGACAGTATCTCCAAGAGCTAAGACAGTTTTATTGAGATAAAACTTGAGAGGGACTGGCAGACAAAAGAGTAAGACCTAGACTGGTATCCTCCCTCACAGACTAGGAAGTTTTATACCTGTGTAAAAAACATAGCGAGGGGGAGTGAATAAAGAAATAGAGGTGGGGAGTATGCAGGAAAGGTGGGTGGTTAGGTATTGGGTAAGGGTGGAGCTATGCCCAAGGTGACTCCATTACAATTAGGCCACTTTGCCCCTAGATATACCGTGTTTTTGTTCTGAGACCCCAGAGTCACAATGGCTATCTTGCCCTGCTTACATCTTATTTTTTGTGGTAGTCAGTTCCTCATCCTGGGGTGGTCTCTTCACCTGCTACCCCTCTCTTGTAGTTCAAGGCTTACCTTTAACATTCCCATTTTCTTACACAAAATACCAGCCTTTGGCATTTCTTTCCATAGCTCCTACATAACTATGATTCAGTTTTCAGTTTTGTGTAGTTAGACTCTAACCTGGCACAGTCTATTGCTACTTGTGTTTGGGTTATGATCTAACAGGGATTCTGATAAATCTTATTGTTGATCTAACTCAGGTCCTGACCAGAAAACAAACAAACAAACAAAGAAAAACTAATTTTGAGAGACCTCATCCCTTTCTGGTAGTATATACCAGTTCATAAACTGTTCCATACAATATGTGATCTAATTGATATGAAATCTGAGTAATAACTTTTCTCACATATCAGATATTTTGCTAAGTGATTATAAACATTTTTTAAATGTACATAAAGCCTTTGGCTTCATTAGAAACCTAATTTATCAGAGAACCAGAGAGACTGAAAAACACTATATACTCATTAGTGTGAGCTTAAAGATAGCATGCAGTTTAGAATTATTAATGATCTACATTGCTTTCTGTTCCAATTGATTGCATTGATAAAGTTTTTCTACAGCTGATATGCCTCCTTTGTGAAACATGAGATTGTAGACAAGACATCTGTGAAAAAGGGCAAAACAGTGCTATTTTTCCATTTGAAACAAAAAGCACTTCTTAAATACCAAGAGGGTAAATATTTTTATATAATTTTTTTATTTTAAAACTCATTTTCTCTGTATACATACAGAAGAAAAATCAAGGTATTAAAATATTGAAAAAATGATAAAAGACAAGTAGAAATAGTCACACAGCTAGCAATATTAGCAGAAATTAAGTAGTCTAACTAACAAGGAAAGCCAAATAAAAATGATGCCTGTGCTCATATACACATCCATTTTTTTTATGAGGCATGAATCTCATGCATACATACCACTGCTGTCTCTCTGGCCAAATATTTCATCTTTTATTTTATAGAGTGTGCAAAACAGAAGAGAAAACACAGAGAGAGGAGATTTGCCATGGCACTACTCCACCATTCATTGAATTTCCCTGGTAATGTCCAACTGCAGCCACCTAGTGCTAGGGCTCTAACCCAGGTAATTTTACTTGGTACTGAGCTAACTCTGTCAGATGAGTTGTCTTCTTCCCTTGTTGTACAGTTTTTGTCTAAAAAGGAAAAAGAAAGAAAGTATTTGCCCATAAGACCAATATTCCTTCCTCTCTTTCTCTCTCTTTCTTTTGTTTTCTAGAACACTGCTTGATTCTGGTCTCTATCATCTGGTGATGCTGGTGATTGAACCTGGCATTCTGGAGCCTCAGTCATCTCCCCAGCCATAGAGCAACTTAAAAAATGATTTTAAGAAATTATGATGAAGGCTCAAGTGATTTTTTTTCTTATGTTGATTTGAAAAGGAACATCATGTTAAATCTTAAGTCCATGCTAACCACCACCTGAATTTATATTGAATTAGTTATTTCTTTATTTTCTGAGTATTTAATTAAAATACAAGCTATGTGGATAGGTAAGTTGTTAGCCTTGTTCAAAGACTTATCTTTGTTCCTAAAGTCAATGCCTAAGACACAATGTATGCTCAAAACAAATCTTGAGCCCATAAAGGAATACAGTTTTTATACCTAGCACAGTGATGCCTAAATATGTTTACTGAACTAAACCCAGTTTCTAAAATGGTAATATTGATGATGATGAAAATGGGCTCAAGAATAGGAAGTAATTTTCTCAAAATTACACGCTTAACATGTGGAAAATCTAGAACACAAATCCAGATTTGTTCATAGAGTCGGCAGCACACAACAAAAGCTAAGAGTAAAGTCAAGATATGTTGATTTCTGGTAAAACAGCCTATTAAAAGGTGATTCTTGGAGTTGAGAAAAAAAGACCAAAAGGGAAAAAAAACACTAATCAGAACTTGAACTGGAGTTGATATATTGCACTAAAATAAAAGACTTTGAGGTGGGGGGTGGGAGAGGACTCAGGTCCTGGAACATGATGGCAGAGGAGGATCTAGTGGGGGCTTTATTATTATGTGGAAAACTAGGAAATATTATTCATGTACAAACTATTGTATTATACTATCAACTGTAAACCATTAATCCCCCAATAAAGGATATCTTTTTTAAAAAAATGAATCTTGAATACCTAGACAAAGAGATAATTAATTTCAAATGATTCTTTTAAATGATAGTTCATTTGCACTAAGAAGTGGATCAAGAGAACACTTTTGGAAGTATTAAAATTTTCCTTACTATGACCATGGAACATGACCTCAGACCAACAGGGATGCAGAAGATACACAGGCTCCTATGTTAAATATGAATAGACATGTGCCCTAGGTCAGATCCATGGGCTTTACAGTGAACAGTATTTATATAAGTTTTCCATGTTTGGGAGCTACTGTCTGCCCTGATCTAGCTTTCTAGTCCTATTCCCAACTCTGACACTACCTTCCCAGCTAATAATTTTAGCTTACTTGGTTGTTATCTATGAGGATTAGGCAAATTTAGTAAAGTCATGGGCCCCTTTGAATACACCTAAAGTAGACTTCCTAGCTCCTTCCAACATAATGACCCTTAACATCATTTGCTATATTCTTATCTCTAGGTTCCTGATTATTAAGTGATTTATTCTGCATTATATCTTAATGCTTTTCAGCCACCAAGTTGCAGATGCTACCATGATGCCAACCTGACTTCCTTGGGCAGAAACCTCACCAGTGTGTCCTGGAACTCCCCTTCTCCAGAGCCCTACCCCAGTTGGGAAAGGTAGAAACAGACTGTGAGTACTGATCAACCAGTTAACACCCATATTAGTGGAGAAGCAATTATTGAAGCCAGACCTCCTACCTTCTGCAACCCATAAAGATTGTTGGTCCATACTCCCAGAGGTATAAAGACTAGGGACCCTTCCTATGGAGGAAGAGTATATGGAACTCTGGTGGTGGGAATTGTAAGGAATTGTACTCCTCTTATTCTACAATCTTGTCGATCATTATTAAATCACTAATAAAATTTAAAAAATTCTTAAAAGAAACTTTGAAATAGTTTTAAACCTTGAAAAGCAAATGTACTTCACATAATACATTTCATTGCTTCTTTGTACAACATGGAAAAGACATTTTGTCCTGAAAAAAAACTTAATTGTAGATATAAATAATAGGACTGAGTTAATGAGAGATGGGTTTTTATGTGCTTAGTGAAAAGTTTTCTTTGAAAAGTATTTTTATCGTAGTTACTGATCAACCAACCGGAGTGGACTGCAGAATTGGAACCAAAAGACCTGAGTGAATTGACCTGTTAAGTGAGGTTCTTAGTGTTGTTTACCTGAATAATAATATTTTCCAAATATTCATGGTAATAATTTCAAGTAGGCTGTTGCTTTTGATAATAATTAATAACTACTGTCAACAGCTTCTGAAGTCTGCTCCTAGTTAAACATAATGAGAAACATACATTAGCAGAGTATGATTCCTGATTTCCTAGTGTAGTGGAAATTACATATGCACATAGAGCCAGTCAATCTAGCTTAAAATTTTGATAATACCATTTAGTAAAAAAGGGTTACAAAGGAAATTACCCTCTTTGTATGTACTCATGATTAATCTTATTCTTCCTCCTTAGTGTTCTCCATCCCTCAAATGAGAATAAAAACTAAATTTATTTTTTAACACCTAGTTTATATCATAATACTCTTATTTTATTCATGGTTGGTGTCTGCTAAATGCTAAGGACAAATAGTCAGTTGCTTATAACAAAGTATTTTATGATGCATGACTACATGTGATGAATTCCTACATATTAAAAGAAAATCTGGACATTGACCCTTTAATTCCAAACAGAGTCAATTCCTAGGTTGCAAATATTTCTATTAAAGATAGGAGATCGAATTTATACTATTTTAATACAGGCTGGGACATCTTTCTAGCCTGCCAAATTCTTCTGAGTGTCTCAATCTCACACTCCATCTTTAGACTTTTGTTTGTTTATCCAATGTAGCCAAGGAGAAAAAGAGAGAACTCTAACAACCCCTTGGAGTTACATAGAAGTCCTGGACTCCTTAATACATCTTGGCTATAGTTTTGTTTCTTTTTCATCTTTGTAGTAAAGGATACATTTTCCCCTTAAGTTTTCTTCTACTTATTATCTGTTAATAAAAGACTTAAAGTGAGCAGAGTGAAGAGATGCCATTCTTTCACAGATTCATCTAGAAACTATACCCCCCTACCTACTCTATTGTACACTTGTTTTTTGTGAAGTTTTCTAAGTAAATCAAGTCACAATCAATCACTTCAGGTAACAAAAACATCCCTGTAGACCTTCACCTAGTATCTGCCATTTATTAGCACTTGGGAACTAACCTATTACAGCATTTGGCCACTATAAGCTGCCTATAGCTTAAAATGTCCATTCCTACCTCATACTAAGTATTATCTGAAGTTCTTGTTTTCTGGTAGGAAGTTGCCACTGTGAATGGTTTCAGTCTGCCTTATTGCAAACCACAAGATGGCAGCCATGTTCTGGACCTTCCATTTCTTTGGAAGCATAGGGAGGCGTTACTAAATTCATGAGTAACAGTGATATTGATGTTTTCTATCTTAACTATATGTCCATAAACACAGAGGTTAAATTTTGCTCCCTTTACATAGTTCATAAGTTGCATATAATGTCACTAACATCTTGTTTTCTTCCAGAGAGGTCCAGTCTTAAACTAGCATTCTTCCTTTTAAACAAGTTTAGTTGACTTTGTATTTTTTTCTCTCAAGTTATTTTTCATAGTTTTTGCCTCAGTAATTTATTTAATTGCCTTTGTTCAAATATTGTCTTGTTTTCTTTTAACACTTTGTAGGTCAGTGTTAGATAATACTATTTGGGAAAGGCTACTCTAGAACTGGCTCAAATATTGACAGAAATGGCCTGTGGTATAGATCTATGTGGGGGTATCTGTTTTTTCCATGCTGACTGAAATTAGAATTACTTGGAAAAATTTTAAAACACACAAATGTCTGGGTTTCACCCAAGACCAATTCAATCAAAATTTCTAGGAGTAAGAACTGCTATTTTAATTAAAAGAAAATAAACCCTCAGATGTTTCCAATGTGTTGATGAGATTCAAAATCATTACTTTAAAACTATATACAAAATGTCAAGTGTATTATAAATTTTGGATACTAATAATAGCCAACATTTCTTGTTAATTTTGTGCCAAGTACTTTCCACACATATTTTTTAACTAAATATGCATGGTCACTTTATGAGACAGGTGCCATGATTATCCTCATTTACAGATGATAAAAGTAGAGAATTACATAGAAAGAGTAATTTTCCCAAAACTGTGCAAGTAATAAGTTGGGTTTATGTTTAAGTGGAGTGATTGCAGAAGCTGAACATTTAACAATATACTATCTTGCTTTTCTAAACTGTTTTCTTGGCATGTGTGTTCTCTAGTATGGTTTAAACTAATACACGAATAACTAGGGAGGTAGCACAGTGGAAAAAGTGTTGAATTGTCAAATATGAGATCCTGAGTTTGAACCCCAGCATCACTTGTGCCAGAGTGATATTCTGGTTCTCTCATAAATAAACAAATAAGTAAATACCAAAAAAATCAATACATCAATATTTAATGCATTAAAATTTAGTAAGAAAGCTAGTTAACGTCACTGCTATTGAGTTCTAACAGTAAAATCAAATATTTCAAAATTTTGACCATTGTAAGATTGTTTTTATTTGAAATATACTCCATCAGAGTCTTTCTGAAATTATTACACACTTAGAACAATAATAGAAATTTTTTCCTCCTATCTCCTCTCACTTTTTTAAAAATGACTCAGGCTCCTCAAACATGCATGAGTCTAATATTACTGAGTTGTTTGTTTTTATTCTTTTAAAATCATATGAATACAGGAGGCGTAAGAGAGAGACACTGCTCCACTTTTCATGCATGGATCTTTCACTGGTTTCAGTGCTCCTATATTCTGGGGCTCAAATTTGGAGCTTCTCATATGATAAGTTAATCACTCTCTTGCATAAACTATCTTCATCCCCTCGCCTCTCACTTTTGTCAGTGAACAGATTGATTTTGGCCAAATTTTCATGACAGTAAAAAAGACATTAATGCTGAGTGAGGTAGTCAGAATATCACAACTCTGCCTTCTCTTGCTTCATAAAAATGCATTTTGTGAGTTTACATCAATAAAGTATAAAAAATACTGTAGTCTAATAATTATTTGATAATTCAAGCAAAGACTCAGTTAAACTGAATACAAACAATGGAACTTTTAAATAATTGGGCCTTTTTTATTATAAGACTTTTGGCTAATTGAGAAGCAAATGAGTCACAAGCAATGTGGATCTTCAAAAGGTATGGCACCATTGTTCCTTCTACTGAAAAATCTGCTCTACTAATTATCTGCATATTTAAATATGTTAGTTTTCTCTTAGAGTCCTTTAGAAGTCAACTCAGTGCTGGTTGGTCTGACCCCACAGAACACAAAGACAGAAAATCTTCCATTTGGAATTTAGGCTTTGCAAAGGTGTATTATTGTTTAGTTCTCTTTTTCTTTTAAATATCCACACTGTTGCTGCAATTAGATATTAAGTCCATACAGTCTGTACATTCTTTCCCTTTTATTCTCAGCTCCTAGCAATGAACACATTGATGGGAAGGAATACAGAACTAATCTGTACAGCTGGTTTTTGATGCTTTAGCATGTAAGCAAACCGATATTCTTCAGGCATTTACAATCAACATAAATCAACAAAATTTATGACATTATTATGATTATTATGTTACCTTTTAGGAGTGTGAACTTATGCTATATTTACAATACTATTCTTAGCATTTATTTAAAATAATTACATCATAGGACATGATATTTTCCATCTTATTTATATCATGTTGATTTTAGTCATATTTTGTCCCCTCCAAATTTATAAATGAAGTCCGAGTGTTTAGAATCTTAGAATGTGACTGTATTTGGAGATAGGGTTTTTGAAAATTCAATTATGTTGAAATCAGGTTATAAGAGTAGACCGTAATCCAATGAGTCGGATCCTTGTATAGATTAGGACACCAATAGCAAAGTGAAGACAATGTAAAGATGTGGACTTAAGACATTAATAAGAAAACTAGAATCTACTGAAGAAAACCTTGTCAGCATCTTTACTTCAGACTTCTGATGTGAAAAATGTTGAGAATTTATTTTTCCTATATCTAAAGTTTGCACTACAGTTAGGTAAAATAATATATTAGTACCCTCTTAATATTTTTACTTTTATTTACTATTCGGTGTTCTATTTTGCTAGCACTTTAGATCTTCATAATCCCTGGACATAAATCAAAGTCAATTTTTATTTCTACTTGTTTTCTTTCCTGGAATACAACTACCAAAAGTGAACAAAGTAAAAGGTTTATATTTTAAAAATAAACTGCAAATTTATGTGAAGATTGATTTTTATTTTATTAATTTTAATTTTATTTAGCTTTCTAATTTGGAAGAATAAAAAGGATTCCTCCCCCAAAATATATATGTCCATTTAAAGTCCAACTTGCAGGACTGAGCATTTGGTGCACCTAGTTGAGTATACACACTGCCAAGCTAAGTACCTGGGTCCAAGCCAGGGGAAACTTTGCAAACAGTGAAGCAGTGTTTATGTCTCTCTCTCTCACTCTCTCTATCACTCCTTCCCTCACTTTCTCTTTGTCCTTTTAAATAATTAAATACATAGAAGGAAAAAAACATGACTTTCATTGTCATCTCCTGGCTCATACTAGTCATTGGAGGACAACAGTGCAAGGTCCTGGTCTTATCTGACCCTCTTCATAGTGGATTGTAGATCTGGAGGTATAATGTGGGCTCTCTACAGTTGTAACATTAAATATTGGAATGTTCTACAAATTTCCTGATGACTTTTACTGCCTGCCAACCATAGGCTTTAAGAATTGCACTTCAAATATGTTTGTGGAAAGGAATTCCACCTATGACACCAATCAAAGCACTAATGAATTAAAAGGATCTAATCTCATTGCAGAAGAGACATTTTATTCTGTGTTTAAATATTTCCCCCATCATTGTAGCATTGCCTTTAGTTTTGCTCTGTGTTTAACAAATTAACAATTTTAAAACAGTTCAATAACTCTATCTTTTCTTATTGTTTCATTAGGGAAATGATTTACAAAACCGTTATCATGTGGGTACCATCTCTCATCCTGTGATAGGTGTCTACACCCCAATCCCACCACCAGGCTAGGTTCCTGTTGACCACTGTGCATTGGTTTGCCTACATTCACTCAAATTTCTCTCTTTTTGTCCTCTTCACCCCACTCCACATCTGTGACTTTGCTTCAACAGACTACATCTAGTCCAAGTTTCACCTGTGGTTTGCCGTTCCCTTTTCATCTTTTTAAATTCCACAACTTGTAAGATGTGTAAAGTAATTCTTTTTGCCTCAGAAATACCTTTTGGTAATATAGATGAGAAAGGCCAAGAGTTTACTAGACCTCTTATCACATTCTAGGACCTCAAATAATCTTGGATATTACTGATAATAAGATATTTTTCACATGGTTTCTAGTCATCTTGTGAATTCACATAAGGAAATTATTGTGTGGGATAGTTACAAAATATTTTTAATATAATTGAAACACAGTGACATGCATTAAAATAAATTCATAATATAGCTAAAGTATCTTTCAGAAAATAAAGTCAGATAACATAACAAACTATTTATGGGGAATATTTTGCTAAGTGTTCTAAATTAATCTTACTAATCTTTTTTCATAGATGTAATATTTGCATCTCAGTTGGATCATCCATGATCTGCACTGAAAGATAATATTGTTAGAGGCTACTATATCAGCAGCTCAAACTTGAGCCCTGACTCCAGGTCAGTGCTGATTCTATTTTTGCTGTTGTTGGGTTTCAGGGATTTTAAAGTTCTATTACTTCTGTTTGTCAAGCTATGAAACCCATTACAAATATAAAAATCTTTTCTAATCTGCTGTTTATTTCACTATTTTCTGTTGTGTTTTTTTTTTTTTTTTTAAATGCAGTGATGTTCAGCAGTTCTCAAGCTTTCCTGGCTAGGAGTTGATAATTCGACACCTAATTCTCTTTCTCTCTCCTCTTACAATACAAGTGTCATGTCACCTGCTATATGAGGGACATCATTAGACACAGGAAGGGGATTATGTCTCCTGGAAAAATGGGAACATTATGTTCTTTCTTCCTTTTTTTTTTATTATGTTATTTCTTTTATAAAGAATCTCCTCTCTTCTCAGAGAAGGTTGCAAATCAAAACATGATGAAACTTTAAATAATGCTTTGTTTTTTTCTTCATGGATACTGTCATTCTTGTAATTAAATACAATTTTCCTTAATGTTTCAGGCTTAGAGTACATTTTGAGTTCCTCTTTAGCAAGAAATATATTTCATGTAGCTTTCCCTTATCCATAGTTCCTTCTCCCTTTCGTCCATCATTTTCTTTAAATTTCATTCTTCTTCCAACTCAGAACTTAATTTTATTTTGTCACAAAACACGTGCATTTATAAATACCTAAAATCCTTCTGGAAAAAATTTGGTCAGGTAACACTTTTTTGTTTGTAGTTAACTACCTGATTTCCAGTTATCTGACTGTTGTAAGGAAATACACAGAGATATCATTTGTGTGTCTGCAGTTCATCTCAACAGTATAACATCTTTGGGATCAGTTAAAAGTTCAACATTGGCTCTGAGCAATAAATATGCCCATAAAATGATTTAAGTGTTCTTGCAGAGAATTGTAAGTAAGACTACTATGTGAAAATTATTATATCACAGAATATTTTGTACAGGAAATTGTCGGGAGAAGAAAATAAAACCTTTCTTGTAAGTTATTTGAAAAACTATCTGATAAGACATTAAAATTATAACAGGGAAAAGAAATTTTGCCTACAGCAGAATTGACCAGAATACCCAAGACTATGAGTGATATTTCTCATTTATAAATCTATTGATCAGATGAAGTTTCTGTTTAGGAAAAAAAAAGTCATTCCTTTACATAATATATTAGTTTCTCACAAAACATTTCTTTAAAATATTTCAGTCATGTCATCCAACTGCCTTCCTTTTCCAATCTTCCTACTCAGCACCTTTAAATTAGGCAGCAGGAGATGTTGTAGTGAACATATTATCTTTATAATTTCACAAGTCCCTCAGCTGGAATTCAGGATCAATTCTCACACTTTAATCCTATGTGCCAGAGAATTTTTAAACTACACACCTGACAAATAACCTGAGCTGTAATTTATGGATCTTTCCTCCACAGGTAATAGATTGTTACAGCTAGTTTTTAATACAAATCACATTGCAATGTTGTAAAAACTGAGTGGTCTTACAGACTGACTCCATATACAAAAACAAATAAAAGAAAAATGAAACATAAGAGTACCATTAAAACAGCTTCCAGCCCCCTCTCTGTCTCCCCTCCTCTCTTGATTTCTTTCTGTCCTATCCAACAACAACAGCAGCAGCAATGACAACAACAATAATAATGACAACAACAAGAGTAACAACAAGGGCAACAAAGTGGGGGGGGGGTGGCCTCCAGGAACAGTGGATTAGTAGTGCAGGCACTGAGCCCCAACAATAACCCTGGAGGCAAAAAAAAAAGAAAAAAGAAAATGGAAAAAAAAAAATACACACACACAGCTTCCAGGCCTTGTGTCATTGATAAAAGACAAATTCCAACCCTAACTCCATTACACATTTTAGTTGCTATTTTCATTCAGTATATTTATTCTAAAAAAGAAAAAGCGAGGAAGGAAAGAGAAATATAGGAAGAATGAGAGAGAGACAGAAAGAGGGGGTAGGGGGGAGAGAGAATGAGAGAGTGGGGGCATCAAAATAGTTTACTTGAATAATGCACTTGTTTTGCTATAGGCATGACCCAGGTTCAAACCCAGCCCCTACCACACTGGAGGAAGTATCAGTGTGATGTTTTTCACTCTCTCTGTTGCTATCTTTGTATTTCAAAAAGTCAGTCCTGAGTGATGAAACCTCTGTGATGATATAAAAGAAAAGAAAGAAAGAAAGAAAGAAAGAAAGAAAGAAAGAAAGAAAGGGATGATGAAAAAGGAAGAAAGAGAAAGGAAGAAAGAAAAAAGAAAAATAAAACAATACTGAAGCCCTTCCCTTTTCTTTCTGTCTCCTCACCCCCAACCCCTCACATCCACCACCTCTTTCACCTTCAATGTCTATCTTCCCTTTCTTTCCTGGCCTCTGACATCAGAACTTCTACTTATCCTATCTGCAAGTGTAGACTGAACTAAACCATCGACTTCTTTGGTTCTTCTGAATACAGAAAGCAGATCTCCAAAACCCACCTAAACCAATTTCTGTAATATATCCCCTCTTATGTAGACTTATATATCTACTAATTCTGGAACTCACGTTCTCCAAGTTCCAAATCTTATATTTGCTCTTGCATACGTTCCATTTATTCTTCAAATGCAACCAGAGAGAGATGACATTATCATGCCAATCCCAATCCCATTTTAAAATCTTTGATATTTGATATGGATATTGATATGTGTACTAGTATACACACATACACATAGGTGCTACAGTTGAATAAAATTTATATGTATTACTAATGGCTAGATGTTTAAAAACATTAGCATATTTCCAGGCTATACTTTTTTATTTATTTTTCTTCTTTGACAGGAGTTGTTTATCCCATTAAGCATATGATATAGCCACTATTGATTACATGTTACAAATGATAGTTGCAAAATAATTTTTAAAAGTGTATCTTCAGCCTGATTCTACATCTATACTTAAAACTTCCCTGAGACAAATACTTTTTTAAATCACTTTAGTGTTGGTTTACAATATTATAAGGAATATTATAGGAATATAGTCTCAAATGCATTGATATAAATATTACCATACCTACAAGAAAGTTCCTTATCAGCCAGGTGAATCTTTTTTAACTTAAAAAAGAATTTTAGAATCCATGTTTTAAGATTACTATAACTTGCACATAAATTTAACTAGTATCTTTATCAATATAGAATGCAATTGATTCAAAAATTTTATTTTGCCAGTGAGTAATATCGTTTCGCATTATAACATGATGCATTTTAAAGTAGATGCCTAAATTATGTCTTTAAAAACTGAAATATTTATATATACATTTATATAGCAAAGATAAAATATCACTCACTTTTTTGCCATTTGTGAAACTTTAGTGTTTCTTTGAGCAACATGATAAAAATCTTAGTTTAGCAAATAAGGTAAGTTTGTAGTTCATTCCTGGCTCTGTGACTTTTCCTGTTTAGTTTTTAGCTTACTTGGTTACATAACCATTGCTTTTGCTTAAAGGTCAGCCAAGAGTAAAGTTATATCTTGTGGAGGTGAGATGTAAACAATGTCTGATCTTGCCCTGCCATTTTTCTTAAATCTGCTACAGAGCTGGGTAAAATTGTGCCAGTATTCATAAAAGAAGATTATATTTTAGAATCTGTATTGTATTATTCAATAAATATTTCAAGGTGTCTGCAAACAGGGATTAATGGGTATTATATTTCAGGAAACCAGAAAGGTATCAACCCAAAGAATTAAATAAAACACTCATGTTTGATGCTCATATAAACTGCAACTTAAAATAAAAATGTGTGTAAACTTCCCTTTCCTTTTGTTTCATTTTTCTGTCATAAGAGAATACAGAATAAAATGCAATGAGACCAAAACAAAAGGAGATTTAAAAAATCTAAATGTGACCTTCACACTGAAAAGTAATGCTTTTTTCCCCCCAATCATTAGTGTTAATAGTCAACTATGGTTCCTGCATGCAATTAAAACATGTGACTATAAAAAAAAGATTATGTTTTAAAATCTCAGTGGCATGTTTCACTGATGCACTGAACATTAGTTTGACTGGAAGCATCTGGACATGAGGTAACAGTACTTTAACATCTTTCAAATTAAATTTGGTGTGTAGTGATTAAATATCCAACTATTCAATCATATTAAAATGGCTTTAGAAATATGTTTGTGTTATCACTGAGAGTTTTCCATTTAAATTTGATCTTCATTCACTACTTGTACTTAAGGGAATCATCAATCGCCTTACCTGCTGTGACTTTTGGAAGAGCCTAGCTAAACACACCATTCCTATATTTCTGTCTCTGTAAACAGGACAACCACAACTACCTAGAACATTCTATAATCTAAAAGATTTCCCCTTATGCTAATAACTACATTGATTAATGCTTTTTTATTTTTATTATTTTATTTTCTCTTCTTTTTTGGTGGATATTTTCTTACTGATTTAATCATGATTAACACAACAGTAGGATAAGAGGGGTACAATTCCACAAAAATCCCACCACCAGAGTTACTCATCCTCTCCCTAGAAGTTTTTCTATTCTTTATCTCCCTGGGAGTATTATGGGGTGTATAAGGTGGAATATTTGGCTTCTATAGTTGCTTTTCCACTGTGCATCCAGATTTCTTTTCTTATCTCCAACTGTGACACCACCTCCCCAGACAATACCTTTCTCTTCTTTTTTTTTTTTTTAAATTTATAAAAAGGAAACACTGACAAAACCATAGGATAAGAGGGGTACAACTCCACACAATTCCCACCACCAGAACTTCGTATCCCATCCCCTCCCTTGATAGATTTCCTATTCTTTAACCCTCTGGGAGTACAGACTCAAGGTCATTGTAGGATGCAGAAGGTGGAAGGTCTGGCTTCTGTAATTGCTTCCGTGCTGAACATGGGCGTTGACAGGTCGATCCATACTCCTAGCCTGCCTCTCTCTTTCCCTTGTAGGGAGGGGTTCTGGAGAATCAGAGCTCCAAGACACATTGGTGGGGTTGTCTGTCCAGGGTAGTCTGGTTGGCATCATGTTAGCATCTGGAACCTGGTGGCTGAAAAGAGAGTTAACAAAGCCAAACAAATAGTTGATTAATCATGAACCTAAAGGTTGGAATAGTGCAGATGAAGATATGGTGGGGGTGTGTGTCTCTGTTTTGTGGATAGCTAGTAGGGCATATTTTCATTATATTCCAAGGGGCCTGTGGCTATACTAGTGTTTTTTTGTTTGTTTGTTTGTTTTTCCCTGAGCCTGAAATCTGATATGCCGGTGGATCCTAGTTATTATCTGGGGGAGATGATGTCATGGCTGGAAAAAGGACCAGAAAGGTGTATCAGGAAAGAGAGTAGCTCCCAAATATGGGAAAGTTGTATAAATATTGTTGACTGTAAACCCCATCAATTTGATAGGCAAAGATATATTGATAAAAAGAAAGAAAGACATCTACAGCCTTGCTTCACTGTTTATGAAGCGTCCCCTCTAAACATGAGGATCAGGGGCTTGAATCTGGATACAACAGGGTGTGTCACCACCCAGCCCCTTTATTTTTAAAGATAAGTTCCTCTCTTTTGAATATAACCTGGACCTTGAGCAAAGAAAAAAAATCTAAGATCTCTTTTAAATGCTTTTTTCATTAATTTTTTTCCCTTTCTATAGGGCTGTTGGAAAAGTCATGGTGCATTTTCTACATAGAAAAACAGAAAAATACATCATGACTTTTCCAACAACCCTATAGGATGTTCACATTTTTCAAATAATCCAGGTCACATTCTGAGCTAGTGTTTAGAACTTGAGGGAGAACTAGATCCTAACTAATTCTTTCCTTTGCATTTTCTATCTCCTCCCCACTCCTCCCTATTACTATTATTGGTTTATCTCCAAGTTACTATTTTGTGAGACATAATTGGCAGTTAAGTTATACTCGTTTTAGGAATAAAACACAGTAAACCCCCCTCCTCTCTCTCTCTCTCTCTCCCTCTCTCTCTCTCTTCTCTCTCTCTCTCTCTCTCTCTCTATATATATATATATATATATATATATATAATTCTTCCTCATAATACAACTCATATAAAACTCTATTTCTGGGAGTCAGGCGGTAGTGCAGTGGGTAAAGCACAAGGACAGGCATAAAGGACCTGGTTTGAGCCCCCGCTCTCCACCAGCAGTGGAGTCGCTTCACAAACAGTGAAGCAGGTCTGCAGGTGTCTTTTTTCCCTGTCTCTGTCTTCCTTTCCTCTCTCCATTTCTCTCTGTCCTATCAAACAATGAAAACATCAATAACAACAATAATAGCTACAACAATAAAACAAAGGCAACAAAAGGGAATAAATAAATAAATAAACTCTGTAAGTCTAGCTATTACCTGTGCAAGTGATTTTTTTTTGTTCTTTGTTTATTTGTTTTTTTTTTAAATTTTTTATTTAAGAAAGGATTAGTGAACAAAAGCATAAGGAAGGAGGGGTACAACTCCACACAATTCCCAACACCCAATCCCCATAACCCACCCCCTCCCATGGTAGCTTTCCCATTCTCTATCCCTCTGGGAGCATGGACCAAGGGTCGTTGAGGGTTGCAGAAGGTAGAAGGTCTGGCTTCTGTAATTGCTTCCCCGCTGAACATGGGCGTTGACTGGTCGGTCCATACCCCCAGTCTGCCTCTCTCTCTCCCTAGTAGGGTGTGACTCTGGGGAAGCTGAGCTCCAGGACACATTGGTGGGGTCTTCAATCCAGGGAAGCCTAGCCAGCATCCTGGTGGCATCTGGAACCTGGTGATTGAAAAGAGAGTTAACATGTGAAGCCAAACAATTTGTTGAGCAATCATGGATCCCAAGCTTGGAATAGTGGAGAGGAAGTGTTAGGGAGGTACTCACTGCAAACTCTAGTGTAGTCCTGCTTTCAGGTATATATTTTGCAGTAGTTTATGGATACGTGTGCACATAAGCTCTCTCTCACAGAAACTGGTGTATATCTAGGTTATGGGACTTTGTTGGAAAGTGAACTACCTGAGATGAAATTAGAGTGTACTATTAAAGGAAGGGTCTCACCCGAGTAATGAAGCTGAAGGGTTGTCATTCCACATGTGAAGTCTCTGGATACAGTCTGAGGTGAAGCATGTTGAGGTGGCAATCGTTGCTTTGGTTAGGTTGTGATCGGCGGATGCAATATTATTTGGTTTGGATTGGGAGATGCATACGGGAAAGTGGGCCCTATCCAAGGGTTCCAGGACTAGGGGCTCTATAGTGAAGATGTGAGGTTCCTGCTATCTTAGGGTTCAAAAAGACAATCAATAGTTAATATTATCATCACATTATTTGTTAATTGGGTTGACTTTGAAAAGTCCCTTTGTTATGGTTTGCTGGACAGTACCCAGTATCTTGTATATAGCTGTGCTATTGGAAGCTTCTAATCTACTTGGTCTAGGCTTTTGAGAGAGTCCGCATATCAAATACATAGCCTATATATTAAAAAGATTCAGTTTGTCTTTTGAGAAACTTTGAGACATACAATTGATTTCCCCCTCTCATATTAATTAGCTACTGATTTATATGTCTACATTTTGCTAGGAGTGTACATAAACACCATTTCCACCACCAAAGGACTGTGACCCATCCCTCCCGCCCACTCCCACCCCCCACTGGCCCAGGAAGCTGCATGTCTACCCCTCACCACTGGGTTTTTACTTTGGTGCCCTACTTACAATTTGATCAGGTCCTGCTTTTAGTTTCCCTTTCAGATCTTCTTAGTCAGCTTCTGTTGATGAGTGGGATCATCCCATACTCATCTTTATCTTTCTGACTTAGTTCACTTAACATAATTCCTTCTAGCTCTGTCCAAGATGGGTCAGAGAAGGTGGGTTCATTGTTCTTGATAGCTGCATAGTATTCCATTGTGTATACATACCACAGCTTTCTCAGCCACTCATCTGTTGTTGGGCACCTGGGTTGCTTCCAGGTTTTAGCTATTATGAATTGTGTTGCTATGAACATAGGAGTACACACCTCTTTTTGGTTGGGTGTTATGGAGTCCTTGGGGTATAACCCCAGGAGAGGAATTATTGGGTCATATGGAAGGTCCATGTCTAGCCTTCTGAGAGTTTTCCAGACTGCTCTCCACAGAGGCTGTACCAATTTGCATTCCCACCAGCAATGTAAAAGGGTTCCTCTGTCCCCACATCCTCTCCAGCATTTGTTGCTGCTGTCCTTTTGGATGTATGCCATTCTTACAAGAGTGAGGTGGTATCTTAGTGTTGTCTTAATTTGCATTTCTCTGATAATCAGTGACCTAGAGCAGTTTTTCATGTTTGTTAGCCTTTTGGATCTCCTCTGTGGTGAATGTTTTGTTCATTTCCTCTGCCCATTTTTGGATGGGGTCATTTGCTTTTTTGCGGCTAAGTTTGCTGAGCTCTTTATATATTTTGGTGATTAGTTTCTTGTCTGCTGTCTGGCATGTGAAGATCTTCTCCCATTCTGTGAGGGGTCTCTCTGTTTGTTTAATAGTTTCTTTGGATGTGCAGAAGCTTTTCAATTTGATGTAGTCCCATTGGTTTGTTTCTGCTTTGGTCTTCCTTGCAATTGGGTTTGATTCATCAAAGATGTCCTTGAGGTGTATGTGGGAAAGTGTTTTACCAATGTTTTCCTCTAAGTATTTGATTATTTCTGGTCTGACATCTAGGTCTTTGATCCATTTGGAGTTGATTTTTGTTTCTGGTGAGATAAAGTGGTTCAATTTCATTCTTCTGCATGTTTCAACCCAGTTTTCCCAGCACCATTTATTAAAGAGAGCCTCCCTTTTCCATTTAATCCTTTGGGCCCCCTTATCAAAGATTAGATGCCCATAGGTGTTGGGATTTACTTCTGGGCTTTCAATTCTGTTCCACTGGTCTGTATGCCTATTTTTGTTCCAGTACCATGCTGTTTTGATGATGATGGCTTTATAATATAGTTTAAGGTCTGGGAGTCTGATACCTCCATTTCTGTTTCTTTTCCTTAAGATTGTTTTGGCAATTCTAGGTGTTTTCAGGTTCCAGATAAATGATTGTAGTGTTTGTTCTATTCTCTTAAAGAAGCCTGGTGGAACTTTGATGGGTATTGCATTAAATTTGTATATGGCTCTGGGGAGAATATTCATTTTGATGATATTTATTCTTCCAATCCATGAGCATGGGATATCTTTCCATTTCTTGGTATCAGTTTCTATCTCCTTGAGTAGCGACTCATAGTTTTCAGTATACAAGTCTTTCACTTCTTTGGTCAACTTTATTCCTAGGTATTTGATTGATTTTGCTGAAACAGTAAATGGGAGTGATTTCTGGATGTCTTCTTCTTCAGATTTAGTGTTTGCATAAAGAAATGCCACTGATTTTTGTACATTGATTTTGTAGCCTGATACCTTGCTATATTGCCTAACAACTTCCAGTAATTTTCTACTGGATTCTTTAGGTCTTTCTATGTATACTATCATATCATCTGCAAATACTGAGAGCTTGACTTCTTCCCTTCCAATCTGTATCCCTTTGATTTCTTTCTCTTGCCTGATTGCTATGGCAAGAACTTCCAATACTATGTTGAAGAGTAACGGTGACAGTGGACAGCCCTGTCTAGTCCCTGATCTGAGGGGGAATGCTTTCAGCTTCTGTCCATTGAGTATGATGTTGGCTGTAGGTTTGCTATATATAGACCACTATCTTGAGGAATTTCCCATCTATTCCCATTTCCTGTAGAGTTTTGAGCATGAATGGGTGTTGGATTTTGTCAAAGGCTTTCTCTGCATCTATTGAGATAATCATGTGGTTTTTGGCTTTGCTTTTATTGATGTGATGAATGACATTGATTGATTTACGGATGTTGAACCAGCGTTGCATTCCTGGGATGAATCCCACTTGGTCATGATGAACAATCTTTTTGATGAACATAGATGCCAAAATATTAAACAAGATCTTGGCCAACCGGATACAGCAAGTGATTTTTATCCATGTTAAGGCTTTAAAAAAAAGCAAGACTTAAAGAGAGTGACTCTCACTTCCATCTTCCAATTAGGATAACATGTAGAATTTTTAGCCTATCAAAAATATTTACAGACTCTGTCTGTTGATCCTGGTATGAACTTCAGTGCTGTTTTAATTATGTGCTTCCAGTGATTCTAAGGTGAGACAAAGCTAAAGTGTGAGGGTTCCTGAGTATATTTATCTCTGCAACAGAAGAAACTAGAGAAGAAAGAAGAGGAAAAAAATGTCTGGTATAAAATTTCAGGTTCTCAGGTAAGTATTTTTGCCGAGTCTGGATGAGTATCCCCTTTTCCTCCTTAAATGATATACTTTTAAAATGTGCATTTACTTTTGTATCTCCAAAATGAATCTTTATTATTTTCTTAAAACAACTAGTTTAGCCTTTTAGGACACCTCTCTCCTATAATCTAATGACCTCTCTATTTTTAAATTCAGATTTTTGATGTAATTGGGCTATTTCCACAAAGAGCTAATGACACACAGCAATTGAAAACGATACCTTTTAGGATGACTAATCAGAGATGCTGATTTCTAAGATTACTACAGTGTGAGATGAAGTAAGGGTACCTCCATATTAGTGAAGGAATATATGTAGTTTGTAGGTTCCATTTAGACATATTTCTACTCTACATAGACTTAGATGAAAAAAATATTTTAAAAGGATGACATTACTCTAGAAAAACTAAAATGTTTCTGCAAAAGAATATTGATTTAAAGAGGCAGATTCTCTAGAATGCTAATGACAGGGGTAACTTGAAGAAAGTAGTCAAGGCACATTACAGAATATAAGTACAGTATGCAATTTTACTTTTGAATAAAACTAATGTTTTTCACAATCAGGTTCCCACTATGATTTGTTTGTCTTTCTGGTAGGAGTGATTGTGTACATCACGCAAATATCAGGTAGTAAATACCGATTTATCCCATTATAATTGATGTTTATTTCATTTATTTGCTTATTTATTTATTTATTTATTTATTTTTGCCACTAGGGTTATCACTGGGGCTCAGTGCTGGCATATATGAATCCACCACTCCCAGCAGCCATTGCCCCCCCTTTTTTCTCATTTGCATTTGATAGGGCAAAGATAAATTGAGAAAAGAGAGGAAGAGAGAAAGATAGACACCTCAGACCTGCTTCATTGCTTGTGAACATCCCTCCTGCAGATGAGGAGGAGGAGCTCAAACCCAAGTCCTTGCTCTTGGTGATATGTGTGCTTAACCAGGTAAATCACTACCCAGCCTCGTGGCCCCCTTCATTTTATTTTTTATTGAAGTAATGTTGGTTTATATCATCTTATATGATTCAAGAGTGCTGTTTCACACCTCTTTGAAAGTAAGTTAGCCCACCATACTCACCAGCAAATTTCCCCTTTCCATCCACCACCAGTAGGGCCCCTATCATATTTTATATCCTTATACCCTCCCTCTAGCAACCTCAGTTCTTCTGTCCAAATCCAAGGACTTACTTTGGATTGGTTTTATGTTACCTTTCTTTATCTCTTTATATCAGGTATAAAGTATTTATCACTTTTTTATATCAGGTATAAAGTACTTATCACTTTTTCTCATGTAGTATTGATGTGTTCACCACTTGGATCAAGGGCTCTCTAGCCAGATTTATCCTGTACTTCTTTCTACACTTTAAAACAACTACTGAAAAATTATAAAAAATATATGTTGTTCAAAACAGTTTTATGATAATCTTCTTAAAGATGTCATCAACTTGTCTTGTAAAATTTAGAATTATTTTAGTAGCCACACCATAGATGTATTGTGGGCTTATCAATGCCCTATGATAATGTCAGTGGTATGTTCTTTTATAGTATCACACCTAGATCATTCTTGAGTTCACTAGTGGCTTGTTTGTTCAAAATTGGATTCTGGTGGCAGCCAGTTGTTGCTGTTCTTGGTTACCACTATCTTCAGTGATGAGAGTTTACCTTAAGCATCTAAACTTCATTCTTATTTTCTGTTATTCACATCTAAGTTTTGCTGCAAGTTATATAGGCCAGTGTCTCCTAATGTGACTTCAGGGAGTTAAAAAAAATGCCTTTCCAGAACCTAGAAGAGTTAAAATTAACAAGGTATGAAAGAAATAAGAGAGGAAAAGTACCTTTCATATTTATCAACTTAGTTCTTGTAGAAGAGCCTATATAATAAGGCATATAGATTTGAAAAATCATTTAACTAGGTTCAGATGATTTTCCTTCCATTTCCAGCTTCTTGAAAGTGAAGTTGTTATTTGGGGGCTAAGAGTATCCATTTAGAGTTAACCTAAAAATACTTGGAAATATTCTGAAATAGTAGTGGTGAGAAAATCAGCATAAGATTAACTTTCTTCGTGCATATCCAGAAATTCTGTCAATTTTTTCACCAATTACTCACAGCCTAATCTGCTGCAATAGAATTTTAATCCCTTGAGGAAGAAACTATGTTATTTCTCAATAGTCTTTCTTTTATCTATAGTGATATAATTTTTAATTTTTAACTGAGCAGATGCAAACGCCCCCCCCCAACAAAAAAACAATTCCTCTGCTTCTATTTCATCCAGTAGTAAGTTTCAGCAAATAAAATGAGAGAAAAAATTTAAGTTTCAGCAAATAAAATGAGAGAAAAAATGGTAACGTGAAACTTTTATGACATGTTCTTGCTGAGAGAGGGTATGTTTTTTTGTTCGTTTGTTCATTTGCTTTGTTTTGTTTTTCTGCTCTTCCACACCTGGATGACTAGCAGGTAAATATGATAGGTAGGTCTGATACAACTGAGATTATCTAAGCCATGGTAATAGAGGGAACCTGAATTCATGACATCTTGAATTGACTCACTGAATCTGGTTCTCTGGTTTCTAGACTTAGTTGCATCACAATGTTACAGTGCATAATTCTTTCTCTACAACAGTGGTTCTCTTTGCACACTAAAACCACCAGAGAAGCTAAAATATCACATTTTTTTTTTAGGGTCAGAGAGATGACTCAACAGTACAGAATTCACTTTTCATGTGTATGACTATGGGTTCAATTCCCTGCACCACATGAATGCACAAAACTATACATGCCCTGCACTTTTATTAAGAATACTTATAGGAAATGGGAATATATAGACTTTCTTAAGTAGTTATTAAGATTGTCATGTAGTAAGAGGAGAATTGATGGTTATGTATGTCTGACAAATGGAGTTGTTATGCATGTGGTCCAAACATTTATTTTGAGTTTATATTGGAAATGAACGTGGAGGGTCTGGCGGTAGCACAGAGAGTTAAGCGCACGTGACATGAAGTGCAAGGACCAGCTAAGGATCCCAGTTGGAGCTCCGACTCCTCACTTGCAAGGGAGTCGCTTCACAGGTGGTGAAGGAGGTCTGCAGGTGTCTATCTTTCTATCCCCCTCCCCTCTCCATTTCTACATCAATAAGACTAATAACTACAACAACAATAAAAAAATAACAAAGGCAGCAAAAGGAAGGAAGGGGAGAGAGAGAGAGAGAGAGAGAGAGAAAGAAAGAGAAAGAAAGAAAGAAAGAAAGAAAGAAAGAAAGAAAGAAAGAAAGAAAAGAAAGAGAGAGAAAGGAAAATGGATGTCAGAGGGGTCAAGCGGTAGCCAGCTGGTTAAGCGCACATGATGTGAAGCACAAGGACCAGCTAATAAGAATCAGGGTTCTACCCCCAGCTCCCCACCTCCAAGGGGGTCACTTCACAGGTGGTGAAACAGGTCTGCAAGTGTCTATCTTTCTCTCCCCCTCTCTCTCTTCCTCTCCTGTCTCCATTTCTCTCTGTCTTATGTAGCAATAACTTATCAATAACAACAATAATAACCACAACAACTATAAAACAACAAGGGCAACAAAAGGGGAAAAATAGCCTCCAGGAGCAGTGGATTTGTAGTGCAGGCACTAATCCTCAGCAATAGCTCTGCTGGCAAAAAAAAAAAAGAAAGAAAAAGAAAAAAGAAAGAAAGAAAAAGAAAAGAAAAATTAATGTCATACAAATACTTTATTTGGATTTATTTCAGTTTGGAGATGTATGCTGAAAGGGTTAATTTATTACATATAGTGTGAGGATCCCAGTTAGAGCCCTCAGCTCCCCACCTGCAGGTGAGTCGCTTCACAAGCAGTGAGGCAGGTCTGCAGGTCTGTCTTTCTCTCCCCCTCTCTGTGTTCCCCTCCTCTCTCCATTTCTCTCTGTCCTATCCAACAATGACATCAAAAACAATAAGAACTACAACAATAAAACAACAAGGGCAACAAAAGGAAATAAAAATTTTAAAAAAATTATTACATATAAAATCTTAAATAAACACTTGTTTTGTTTATCCTGGTTATTCCTTCCATTCAGAACTATGTTGAAGACAAAAAAAAAAAAATACTGGATGTGGTTTGGACCTCACTTTAGATTTCAATAGATAAAAATCTTTCATTTAAAGTTTCATGTGAAGGGGTCAAGCAGTGGCACATCACCTTATGCAAGAAGTAGGGTTCAAGCTCCCCAGTTTGCACCTAAGGGAGGAAACAACATTCGGTGTAATGAAACAGTCCTGGAGGTGCCCCTCTTCCTCTCTCTCTGTCTTCTATTCTCCTTCTCTTTCAATTCCTCTCTGTCTCCAGCAAAATAGAAGGAAGGGAGGAAGGAAGGAAGGAAGGAAGGAAGGAAGGAAGGAAGGAAGGAAGGAAGGAGGGAGGGAGGGAGGGAGGGAGGGAAGGAAGGAAGGAAGGAAGGAAGGAAGGAAGGAAGGAAAATGAAAGGGAAAAAGAAGGATTTATCACACAGGTACTGAGCCCTAGCCATAAGCCAAGTAGCAAAATAAATAAATAAATAAATTTTCATGTGAAAAATTGCAGTTGAAAAATTAGAGTGTGGCCCCCCACTGCATTGAAGGAGGCTTCAGTGCCATGGTCTCTTTCACTTTCTCTCTGCCTTATAAAGGCAAAACAAAACACAAACTTTCCTTGAATAAGTTTTGGACTCATCAATCTATTTTAAGAGCATACTTAAATTGAAGAAGACATAATTTAACTTAATAATTGTGTACATTTCAATTTTATTTTGCTAGGCAATGAGAAAGCTTCACTGTGTGTAAAACACTACACTGAGCACTGGATAAATATAAAATATACAGAAAATAAACTTTATAATGAAATTATGTATACAATTTTTGCCTGTATTATTATTATTTCTAGGGTTATTGCTTGGGCTCAATGCCTGTACCACAAATCCATTGCTCCTGGAGGCCATCCCTTTTGTTGCCATTGTTTTTTTAAACTATTGTTGTGGTTACTATTATTATTGTTATTGCTGTCATTGTTATTGGATAGGACAGAGAGAAATCGAGAGAGGAGGGGAAGACAGAGAGGGGGAAAAGAAAGACACCTGCAGACCTGCTTCACTGCTTGTGAAGAGACCCCCCCCCTGCAGATGGGGAGCTAAGGGCTTGAACTGGGATCCTTATGTAGGTCTTTGCACTTCGCACCATGTGAGCTTAACCCACTGCGCTACTGCCTGACCCCCACTTTATTATTATTATGCAGAACTGTGGTTTTGCACATACACAGTTTCAATACTGCAGTCTGTTTTTTCATACGGAGAGATGGAAGGAAGGAAGAAAGGAAGGAAGGAGGGAAGGAAGGAAGGAAGGAAGGAAGGAAGGAAGGAAAAAAGAAAGAAAGAAACCACAGTATGTGGTGCTAGGGCTCAAATCTGGGCCACAGGCATGGTAGGACATACACTAGCCAGTGAACTCTCAAAGTTTATAATGAGAATTTAAAACACTTACTGATGTAATGAGTCCTTTGGCGTAGATGAACTTCCTTGAAGAAGTTTCTGGGAGGTCATTGATGTAAATATTAAATAGCGTGGGAGCCAGAACAGAGCCCTGGGGGAGGCCACTTGAGACAGGTCTCCATCTGCTAGACTTGTCACCCAGATGCACCCGGAATCTTTTGTTTTGGAGAAGAAACGATATAGTGTTGGCCACCCATGGAAGCAGGCATCTTGAGATCTTGACTAGGAGACCACGGTGCCAGACCGTGTCATAGGCTGCTGTGAGATCCACAAAGACAGCACCCGTCTTTAAATTCTTCTGGAATCCATTTTCAATGTAAGTTGAGAGGGCCAGGGCTTGTTCGCAGGTAGATCTTCCTGGGCGGAAACCAGCTTGGGCGGGTGATAGGAATTTCTCTGTAAGATGAGAAATACGTGACAGAAGCAGCCTCTCAAGGAGTTTGTAACACAGGGAGAGGAGAGAAATTGGTCTATAGCTGGTAGCCAGTGTTGTGTTGGGTCTTTCTTTGGTTTCAAAACCGCTATAATCTTCGCACGACGCCAAACTTTGGGCATAGACTCAGATTCCAAGATGTGGGACAGGAATGCAGTGAGCCACTTCTTTGCCGCGGGGCCCAGGTTAAGAATGAGTTCTGGGGTGATGTTATCATAGCCAGCAGCTGTTCCCTGTTTAACCCTCTTCAAAGCGTCTTCCAGTTCAGACAGTGTAAAGGGAGAGAGTTTTGGAGATGGACAAGATAACCTGAAGTGGGATGACCACTCATGGGAAATTTCTCTTTTCCAGACTGGGTCGATCTTAGCATGTCCAACTTGAGATAGGTGACCTTGGATCGACCTTCCTGTGGTGCTTCCCTTGAGTACCCATTCATTGGGGAAACTGAAGATCCTTCCTAGCCGACTGAATCCACATGGATCCCAGTCACTTTCAAAGCCAGCAACAAGCAGCTCCTGACAGCTTTCAAGCTGTTGGTCCTGCTCTTCGAGTCCTCCAACTTAATGTTGAGGGGCTGTCCTTTGCCAAATGCGTTCTTACTGGTCAACTGGCGATACAGCATCAGGCAGATGTTATCTGCCTACAAGAAACACATATAGCAGTCGATGAAGCTGCTCGATTCACCATCAGTGGATTCGATTTATTATGCTATAATCTCCATCCTAAACATGGCCGAGCCATCTACGCCAAATCGTGTCTTGCGGACGTTTACCACACGGCCTCTTCGACCTTCTACGACTCCATTACTATTGGAACTATTCAGCTCGTCAATGTATATAAGCCTCCCAGTGCCTCATGGGATAATGAGGTCCTGCCTAGCCCGAATCACCCAGCCGTTTACGTTGGAGACTTTAATAGTCATCACCAAGACTGGGGATATTCCTCCACTCGTGCTGACGGCTCTATCTTAGCCGACTGGGCTTCAGCGAATAACCTCTCCCTATTATACGATCCCAAACAGCCAGGCTCTTTTCACAGTGCTAGATGGAATAAAGACTCGTCACCCGACCTGTGCTACGAGACAAGTTCTCAAGATCTTCCCACACAGTCATCACCGCCCAGCTATCATCCACATTGGTCTCCAGCTCCCACTGATTCTGTGCTCGGAGAAACTAAGATGGAACTTTCGGAAAGCAAACTGGCATCTGTTCAGTGATCTTACCAACAAATCTATTCCTGCAATTCCAATTAACTCGATCCCCTCTGAAGATTCCTACAGGCGCTTCCGCCAAGCCATCTTCAAAGCAGCTTCCCAAGCCATTCCTCGTGGGAGACGTGCTAACTATATGCCTTGTCTTGATGCTGAATGCAAGCAACTACTAAAGCAGTATGATGAGTCGGGAGACCCAGATGTGGCTCACCATCTCATTGCCTCCCTGGATGCAGCACGCCAAGCCCGCTGGCAACAACTCATGGAAAGTCTGAACTTCACCCACTCAAGTAGGAAGGCCTGGAAGCTTCTTCACAGACTGGGTGCCAGTAGCCAACCCCCTCCCGTCTCCCATCCTCCCGTATCTCCAAACTCAGTGGCCAGTCACCTAACTCAAGTTGGACGTACTAAGATCGACCCAGTCGGGCAGTAGCGTAGAGGGTTAAGCGCAGTGGGCTAAGCACAGCTGGCACAAAGCGCAAGGACCAGACCGACGTAAGGAGCCCGGTTGGAACCCCCCGCTCCCCACATGCAGGGGAGTCGCTTCACAGGTGGTGAAGCAGGTCTGCAGGTGTCTGTCTTTCTCTCCCCCTCTCTGCCTTCCCTTCCTCTCTCCATTTCTCTCGTTCCTACCACCAACGACGAAATCATTAATAACTACAACAATAAAACAACAAGGACAACAAAGGGAATACATAAATAAATATTAAAAAAAAATTGGGGGGAGAGACACAACTTTCTGTGACTAGGTCACTATAACTCCACCCAGATGTCCTTCTTATCATTTTTATTTGTTTAATGATCAGATGACTTTCAAAGAAAATAAAAGTTAGGGCATTTCTTCATTTTTTTCTTTTCACTGGAAATATCAATTTATTTAGAAAAAAAACATATATCAAAATTCTGAATGTGGGCTTGACCTCAAGAAATGAACAAAGCCTGACTCCAAAATTCCACAAGGAATAGCCATTTTTTAGTTAAAAGGAAAAAAGATGTATTCTTTAAAGTACAACTTAACAATGTGATGCAACTGGAGTAGAAGAAAAGTTAGCTAAAGATATAATACACCTTAGAAAAAGGAAAAGCAGAAAGCAGGTCTGTCCATTTCTGAATTTTTAAAAAAGCTTTATTATATGGGGGAAGATAGCATAATGTTAAGCAAAGAGACTCTCATACTTGAAGCTCCAAGGTCATAGGTTCAATCCTCCATACCACCTAGAACCAGAGCTGAGTAGTGCTCTGCTAAAAATAAAAAATAAAAATAAATAATCAAATTTGTACCATCAATCATGATGTTAATTAAAATGTTTTATTTTGGGGGCGGCAGGCGGTAGTGCAGAAGGTTTAGCGCACGTGGCACAAAGTGCAAGGACCATCTTAAGAATCCCAGTTTGAGCCCTAGGCTCCCCACCTGCAGGGAAGTTGCTTCACAAGTGACTGTCTTTCTCTCCCCCTCTCTGTCTTCCCCTCCTCTCTCCATTTCTCTCTTTCCTAGCCAACAATAAAAAAGGGGAGGGGGAACAAAAGGGAATAAATAAATAAATAAATAAAATGTTTTATTTCAGTGATGCAGAACTTTTTTTCCTATGTCTTTTGGCCTTCTGGATCTCTTTAGTGAATATTCTCATACTGGATTTGTGTGTGTGTGTGTGGGGTGGGGGGTTGAGGTTGATGAACTATTTATATCTTTTGGCTATTAGCTTTTTATCTGATGTATGGCATGTAAAGATTTTTACATAGGGAGTTTCTTTGTTTGGGTTTTGGTTCCTTTTATTGTTCAGAGCTTTTCAATTTGATGTAGTCTCACTGTTTATTTTTAACTTTGTCTTCCAGCAAATTATTACTTTCCATTCTGTATAATTTCCAACTTTGTTATATATAAAAGTACTTACTTATGTGTACCAGGTAGTTTTGATTATGATACTCCTAAAATGTAGTTTGAGATCTGGAGTGTAAGGCCTACAGTTGTGTTGTTTCTTTCAAAAGATTGTTTTCTGGTTCCAGATAAATTTGTAGTTTTTGTCCTATTCTCTTTTAAAAAAGAAATCAGTGGGACCTTGATGGGAACTGCATTAAATTTGTATATGGCTCTGGGTAGAATATTAATTTTGATGATGTTAATTATTCCAATATATGAACATGACAGAGAAATCCAAATAAAGATATAATGACATACTACTTTACTGCAGTGAAAATGTCATACATCACAAATGATAGCAACAGCAAAAGTTGTACAGGCTGTGAAGGCAAAGGAGCCCTACTACACTGTTGGTGAGAATGGAAATTCTTCCAACCATTGTGGAGAGCAGTTGAAAGCATTCTCAAATAGCTAGAAATGGACATATTTTATGAACCAGCAATTCCTTTGCTGAGGATATACCCTAAGGAGTCAAACACACCCATCCAAAAAGATAAGTGTTTACAGGAGCACAATTTGTAAAAGCCAAAATCTGGAAGCAACCAATGTTTCCAACAACAGATGAGTGGCTGAGAAAGTTGTGGTATATATACACAATGGAATACTACTCCATATTACAAATAATGAATTCACCCTTTCACCTCATATTATATGGAGCTTGAAGCTTGTAATCATAGTGAGATAAGCCAGAAAGAGAAGGATGGATATGGTGAATCTCATTCATGAATAGTTGAGAGATAAGAATAAAAATGGAAACACAAAGCAAAACTTGTACTGAGTTTGGAATATTGCACCAAAGTAAAGGACTGTCAGGGGGTGGGTGGGTTTTCAGGTCCACCCAAGGAGGTTGGGGATGGGGACACAGACTTTTTGGTGGTGGGAATGGTGAAAAAAACTACACTTCTATTAAATTATAATCTTGTAAGTCACTATTCACTATGTCAGGGGAAAACAAATTGAATACTTCAAGTTCTTTAACTTCAAAGATTTTAGTTCCGAGTATTGATAACTTTAGTGTAAGCACTTAATGTTTCAAATTTGTAAACTGATTGAATTCTTACAGTAGGATTAAATTGTCAAAGAATTTCAAAAACTTAATAACAAACTTAAAAAAAAGTACTAAGTTACCTATAATCTTAGACCAGATAGAATAAAATCATCCTGTCCTATTAGTATCTAAGATATAGTTATTAGTAGACTACATTAAATAACATAAATCAGGTTGAGGTCAGGTATTTTAGTATAATTCCTAACCATGGGATTTTCAAAGAAATCAAACTCTCAGTTTCTCAGGCCTTAAAGCCACCCCCCGCCCCCCAGCTCTGCTCCATTGCTGACACTATGGTCTGTTTACATAATCATTGTTTTGCCTGAAAGATCCCCACCATGTTACCCCCTCAGGGTATTGCTAATTCAATTAAAACCATTGCAACAATTGCTAAGAATGCTTCCACCTTCCCAGCATGCCTTTTGCCTCTCTCCACCCCCTTTCCTAGCCAATCTCATTCCCAACTTGCCACTTCCGTTTTTACACTATAAAGCCCACTTCTGTTCCTGGTTTCGCTCTTTTTCTCTTCCATGTCCTGACCTGGAGAAGGGCTGGCATGCATAGCAGGAGGCAGCCATTTTACTAGCTCCACATGGCCTAATCCTGCTGTGCTCACACCCAACTCTGGAGTGTCCACATCAATAAAGAATTGTATTTCCACACCGCCACCAGTTCCTCATCTCTCTCTCTGGCGAAGCTAGCCCAGCATCAGTTAATTCAGTTAGAATAGTGATTATTTATTGCCTTCTTAAACTCTAAGACTGCAAAGACTATTCCCCCATTTTTTAAAAAATTTGTACTTCTCCCAGTTCTGGGATGTCTGGGACTTTGCTTGTATTTTTTGATACCTTTTTTCTTGATCCTTTATTCTATTATGTTTCCTCTGCTGACCTCAACTAAATCAATGGGACCGGTGTCACCATGCCACATTATGCTGCCACTGCCTTTATACTTCAGGTTGTATCCAGAGATGCCAAGCCTGAGATGTCAAATTTTCAACTCCAATAATCTACTGAAGCCTTCCTAACAGATGGGTCTACCAAGTTTCATTTCAGATGGTGCACTTTCTTACAAAGTTACAAACCCTAGATGTAGGTTAGGGCCTAGGGGACTGGGTAAGTGTATACACATACCCATAAAATAGGGACAAATATATACCTTAAATAAAAGTGTTTAATAGTCCACTGTGATTAGTTTTGGACCTATAAGTTCAGCAATCTAGTAGAAAGGCCTAAAGAAGGTGGCATAAATTGCCTAACCAAATATTTACTACTTAGGCCTAGACAACCTTTTCTCTTCCCCACTGTCTCACAATCACTCTATATATTTAACTACACACACACACACACAGACACATACACACACACTTAAGATCTATCTATTGCTTAATGTCTTCTGACAGCATCATCATTATTGTCACCCTTTGAAAATCCTTAGAAGGAACACTGTCTATAATTAACCAAGATATATACTGGCAAATATATATATATGGCAAATATATATATATATATATATATATATATATGGCAAATATATATATATGGCAAATATATATATATGGCAAATATATATATATCCCTAGGTTGACGATTATTATCCCTAGGTCAACCTTTATTAAATCATCAAACAAGTAAATGCAGTAACACTCAAAACTAACTTAGCTCCCACTAAAATTCTAGGTGTATTTCCCCCTAACTTGAGGCCAAACCCCAAAAACCTAATACTAGTTTGGATACAACAAATGACATTCAATGTTTTAAAAACTGGAAGTGTTGTTTTCGACGGGTTATGTTGTTTTCACCGGGCTGGCTTCACGGGCGGGTAGCAGATGACCAGGGACTCATGTCTGGGTTGTACGCAGTATCTCTTTATTCATGCAGGACGCAGCACAATCTAAGACGAGCTAAGCTAAATTCAAGGTACAGTACTCTAAAACTCACAATGCTGTCTTTATATATACTTGCCAAGTAGGGTGGAAACAGGGTGTGACATAGAGAGGGTGGAGAGAAAAGTGACTGGTGACAATCAGAGTGTGACAAGGAGAGGATCAGGGTGTGACAAGGAGGGGGTGGAGCAGGCGAGAATCCTATCACTGAACCACAAATGCCCTGGAGGGAGGTGGAACTTGTTAACAGTGGTTATGTAAATAGAATAGTGTTAAGCAGGGGGGATTTAAACCAAATGAAACAGAAGGGGTCTCATGCATACCAACATGGAAGAACGTTTAATCTTTTCAGATAAAGAAGGGACTACAAAAGATGGATAAGAGCAAGAAACTGGTTCATTTAATGTTGGCCCTTTTTGTAAATACCAGGTCATTCTATTATCTGTGTCCCTAGTCAGGGGATCCTTGGATTCCCCAGAGTCATTATGGGTCTAGACCTCTAATAGTTCCCTCTCTACCCCGTCACTGGTCACTTCCATCAGGAATATATCACAAGCCCTCTTGTGAGCCTCTCCAGGACCTTTCTCTCACTATAAAGTAGCAATGGTAGGAACTGCTGCACTCTCTGAAGGAAAGCTGGGTTGTTCTACTTTGTCATTTGAAGAAGACTGGTCTTCCACTAAGTACATCCTGGAATATTCCCAGTTGTGACCATAAACTGTGAGCTCAGACTGACAGGGACTCAGAGGTTAACAGGCTTCTGTGCTATATGTGAATATATATATGGGTCCTGGGTCAGATTAATGTGGTGAACAGTTAATTGTGTTCATATATTTTCTTTAAGTTTGGAAGCTGTCTTCTGTGCTAATCCAGCTTTATAGACCTATTCTCAACTATCACACCATCTTCCTAGATGAGACAATATTTTTAGTCCACCTCCATGTTAACTATGGAGTTCAAGCAAAAATTACTAAAGTCATAGTGTTCTAGGAACTTATCTAAAACAGATTTTCTACCTTCTTCCCACCCTAAAATCCCTATTCTCATTTACTCTAATCCTACTTTTTGGTTTCCCTTTATTAAAAATTTTGTCCTGCTTTATATCTTACCATCTTTTAGCCACTGAGTTGCATATGCTACTGTGATTTCATCCTGAATTCCTTGGACAGACAACTTCACTAATGTGTCCTGGAACATCACTAATCCAGAGCTTCCCCACTAAGAAAAGACAGAAACAGGCTGAGGCTATAGATCATCCTGTCAGTGCCCATGTCCAGCAGAGAAACAACTCCATAAGCCAGACATTCCATCTTCTGTACCCCATAAAGAATTTTGGTCCATACTTCCAGAGAAGGATTTCAGAGAACTCTAGTCATTTTCCCCTATAATTCTACCAGGACCTAGAGAGGGAAGAGAAAAGAAAGAAGGACACTTAGAAGTAGTAATAGGTGTAGCTATGACTTAGAAAAGAAGAGAAGGCAGATACATCAAAGAAAATAGCAAATATATTTAACTACAGGTGATAGTTATAGAAATAATAGTCAACCCATATCTATGACCTTGGGAGAATCACTGCAATTTCCAGTGGAGGGAATGGGGAAACAGAATTTTAGTGGTAGGAATAGTGTGGAATTATATCCTTGTTATCACAGAATTTTATAAATCAATATTAAATCATTAATAAAAATAAATAAGAAAAATTATTTCATGAGAGAAGAAAAACCAAACACTATTCCATGTTGGGAAACAAGCATACTCAAACACGCAATTCTTGCACTTCTTACCAACTGAACCACCATCTTATCTACTTATTTCTGCATTCTCACAGCTATTGAGAAGTAGCTAGATATAAAACTATATGCTGTGTTAAGTGGCTATAAGTTTATCTCACTTCCATCTAAAAGAATAGAGGAAATTTTGCAAGCATATTCAAAGTTTTTCACTTAATATAGGATATACAACTTGTGATTTGTACAGTGAACACAATGAATATGTTTGCCACAACTGAAGTTCCATATTAGTTTATCTATATAAAAGGTTTGCTGCTGTTAATATCAGTAGAATTTTTTTTTTATAATAAACTTTAAGATGTGCTCATGTATCACTTAGAAACTCAGGCATTAGAGGTTGGGAAGTGACCCACCATATAAGTATATCATTTTACAATCAGAAGGATCTAAGTTCAAACTGCTGATCTCCACTTGCAGATGTGGGGGGAGTTTCATGAGCAATGAAACTGTGCTGTAGGTGTCTCTCTTTCTTCCACTATTTCTCACCCCCACCCTTTTTCTATTTCCTTTTGTCTCTATAAAAAGAAAAAATGGGAAAAAATAGCTGCTTGGGAGTGGCAGATTATTTGTAAAGGCACTGAGTCCCAGTGATATCCCTGGTGGAAAATAAAAAAAATTAAAAAAAGAAACTTGAATACTAATTTCTACTGTGTACCTTACAAATGATATTTAATGAATGGTAGATTTATAATTAATGCCTTAAAGTAAATAGCCTTTGGATATTGCAACTATATTTTTATAAGGGTTTTGCTATATATTCAAAATGATGGACTCATTTTATGAAAATGTATTCTACTGTTAATATACATTCACAGGATACATGGTTAGTGGCTCCAAAGGAACTGTTATAAGATATGCTCTGAATATGTATGAAGAATTATAGACACGTGTTATGACTTCAATGTATACTAGAGGATTAAAACACAGACCATATGATTTGACTGATACTCATTCACTAAGAATTCAAAAGAAGCAAAATACACATTGAGATATATCATCTTTGTTTATACCCAATACAGAAATTTCAACAATAGGTACTTCAAGCTCAAGCAATTTCTTAATTTCATTAAGTATATTCCACATTCTTGAAAAATCTCTTTCTCCATTGATACCAGAAACATTGAGATAAGTATTTTGTTACAAAATACTAGCTGGTTCACAGACAGTGAATAATTTTGATAGGATAATATAATTCACATTTTAGTACAGTAAAATTATCAGAAGGTATCTATCTGTTGTATATTAACTGGAGCATAGACTTTGTATTTTTAAATTAATTTTTATTAAGATTCAATAATGGTTTACAAGTTCATAATTTTACAGAAGTACAGTTCCACACTGTGCTCACCATCATATTTGTGCCCTCCCCCACCTCTAGCTCTCCTCCCTTCCCTCCATGGATACACATTAGAGTTTTCACTCTTAGCAATAGGTTGATTTTTTATTTCTTCACAAATTCAAGGGTTTCAATTATTTATATTGTACATATGGGCAAAACCATCCTGTAGCTGCCTTTCAGAAAGATAATTGTGGGTCATTTGATAACAGATATAAACTACAACTCTTGACCACACACACAAATATAACAAAGGATAAAAATTGCTGGACTTTACCTCTCCACTCCTCCTCCATTCTTTTTTAATACAAAGTCAGAGGAGTAGGATTTAGCACCAACATTATACAAAATATTTTCACAGCTAAGACTCCTGGATATAACCATAAACTAGAGCTGAAAAGTACTTCAGTAAAAGAAGAAAAGAGACAAGGAAGGAATAAAGAAAAGAGTCAAGGGATGAACCTAAAGCCTCTTATTTATATGATACAACTGAAATATCTCATAAATATATTTTCTCTTTCTTTCTTCTTTCATTTTCTTCTCTCTTCTTTCCTTTTCTTCTGTCTTTTTGTTTCTTTCATTTCCTCCTCCTCCTCTTCCTTATTTGTAAAAGAAGGGTAAAGAGAAATTGGGAAGTAGGGAAAGTAGAAACACTACAGCTTGGCTCCACTATCCATAAAGATCCCTTAATTCCTTCCATGGTAACTCTCTGGCAGTGCCAATTCTCAAACCTAGGCTTTCACACATGGTAAAGCAAACATTCCACTGAGTAAGCTGTTCGCCACCACTCAGATCATTCTTACAATAGTTTGTTCTAGAAAAACTATCTCATTCAAGTGTAAATAGTATAAAATTTGAATACATAACACTCTCAAGACACTATGTACTATAAGACAAATAGAATTAGTCTCCATTATGTGAAGAAAATAAACTAGAAAAAAATTGCCACAAAATGTATGAAATATAATAATATGCAATGTCTAAGCTTAGACTTTGTTGGTATGTTTTTTATTAATGGACTAATAAACCCATAAGAGATTTTATAGGTCCAAAATAAAAGATTCTTTCAGATCATAGTGATAAATTTTGGAGGGTTATTAAAATAAAGACCTACCTGAAGAATATGGATAAAGACCAAAAAAAAAAAAAAAACTGATTTTGGAGGACAACTAAGCCATCCCCCACCCAGCCCCTTGTCACATGGTAATGCTCAGGGTGCCAAGATTCCTCCACAGAAGTTCTTACAGCCTCCCTTAAGGATGCACAATACTTTCATGAATTAACACATGTCAGTCTCAAGTGTTTACAATTTAAGTTTCCAGACATTCCAACATCCTATCTATATATCTATATATATCTATATCTATATCGATATCGATATCTATATATTCAAAACATGCTCCTCCTATGGAGAGAGCACATCAGAATTTAAAACATCATTTAACTAAAGAAATAAGGGAATCTACCCACAAATATACAATTAACCATGACCCTAACTACACTTAATCTTTTTAATATTTAAAAAATTTCGATCAACCTCTCACAGTTATTCACTGGCAATCTCCATCCACAACCCCCCCAATATGGGTCAGATGGGAAGACCCCCTATATAGTTTATGGAAAGGGACAGACCCCTTGCTAACCACGGGAAAAGGGTTTGCATGTGTTTTTCCACAGGACCAACCAAAGCCTCTGTGGATACCAGCTGGAAATGTAAGACACCAGCCTGCCTACAGACAAGATGGCCAGACTCTCCATAAATCAAAAGCCCAAGAATCAAAAATGTCAAAGGAAGTTAGTGTCCTGGGTGATGTGGAAGACTCTCCATGATCTTGTCTCCCAAGCTAAGGCCACTTGCCCCACACCCAAGGCCTCCCCTACTGTTCTTCTCCTCACTCTAATTACTACTCTCAATGCTAATTCTGCCTCAGCTATCTGCACCCCCCATATAACCATCACCCTTGTTGGCACCCTAATTACCCTATCTCCCTGACTACCCCCTCCCCAGGACTTTTTTGGCAGTTTCAGGCTAAAGAGACTTATACAAATGGCCAAACCAAGATCTCTCATCTGATTGGCACTGGGGATTGTTCTCTGGCAGGATGCCTATCCACTGCTATTATTCATGTCACATACAAGTCTATTATCCCAGCATAAGGACTGTTTGCTTCCTGTTTGACAATAAGGGCTTCTGCCTTGACAACCTAGAAATTTATGGAGGATGTTGGTGGTGGTCATGCACTACTCATGAAGGGTATCGGGGGCAGCGATCAGGACTCTTTGGCATTTCAAACAACAAATTCCTTATAAGGATTTCAGAACCTTGGAATGAAAAATGGGCACAAGGAGTCACTGGCAAGCTTTATAACTCCAGCACAGATCCTACCTATCAGGTACTATATATATTTCTAGAGAAATTGTCCAGGCACACCAACAAGCACAGACTGATCACAACATTCTAGAATAAGAGAAGGCCTTAGAAAAAAGTCTTGCTCCTAGGAGGCTGGTACTCCCCACATGGCCACAGTATATGCAGTATGCCCTTTCACTTCTTAGTCACACCTCACCATCCCTCAATGCCTCTCATTGTTTTGTGGGTGCCTCTCTCCAAAGACCCATTCTTGCTGTAGTACCCATTAATTCTCCTATTCTTGTCTCTACCAACCACTCTTTCTGCTCCTTCCAACCTCTTCATAAAATTCCACTCTGGGAAATTCGGACCCCAGAAGAGACACAGCTTACATGCTATATCACCAGATCATTGATAGCCTCCCGCTTTCAGTGCCTCTGTAATCTTACTATTAATGGCACAACAGCTACAACTTCTCTAACATAGTTTTGGTACAATGGTACAATGTTAATGCAATTGTTGGTACAATGTTGGTACAATTGTTGGTACAATGTTAATGCAATTGTTAATGCAATCTTTCTCCCCGTTTTGGTTGGAGAGGGTTTAACTGCCTCTGAGACTTGGCTAGTGGTGCTTTGGGTCATAGTCTTGTTACAGAAGAAGACTTTACCATGAGTTTCCAGCAGATCATAGACTCTATTACAGACACCCTGGCTTCCTTCCAGCTTCAGATGACCTCTCTCACCAAAGTGGCCCTCCAAAATTGTCGTGTAGGAGCTCCAGTGGGCTCAGTCGGTTAGTGCATGCCCATGGTACTTATACAGAATTGTCCTGCACTGGACCTGCTGACAGCCAAGAAAGGTGGAACCTAAGTCTTCCTGCAGGAGGAGTGAGTGCTGCTTTTACGTTAATGAATCTGGACTGGTTGAACTAAATATACAAGTTCTGACTAAACTAAGCGATGGCCTTCTCAGCCCCTACACTCTTGGGTCTTCCTCCTCATGGCTGCAAGGCCCACTGACTACCTGGGTCCTCCCCCTTGTGGGACCCCTGATTTTGATTTGTTTGCTCTTTCTCCTTAACACCTTTCTGGCTTAAGTTCATTCGGCTTTGCATTCATGAGATGACCAGAGTAATTGTTAATCAGGTTTTACTCACCCCTATAAACCTCTACTCACTGACCCCCAACAACCCTATTTTGACTCCAAGTTCTAAATAATTTCTGCTATCATATCCACCTCCACATTTTATAAGAGAAAAAAGGAGGACATGTTGGGAAGTGGGCCCATTGTCCAGGAAGTCCAGGCTATTGTTTCCATGAGAGTCTGAGTGGGTAGACCCCAGGTTCTCTCCCCTTCTGAGTAGAGATGATGGTAGGTTCCCCCCTGACCTTGTGAACTAATGATGGATGGCTTCTCCGGATGAGGTCTACCTTTTTGCACATGCCCCTCCTCCCCTCTTAAAACAAAGGCCATGAATTACTGTATATTGTGTTGACCAAACTTGAAAACCACTGCAAAGGTCTTGTTGCTCAATTGTTCCTTCCCCCCCACCCCGCCCTGAAGTGTCTGTAATTTACCTCCAGAGAAATATGCATTGTGAAGCTATGATCAAACCTTGTATGGTAACTTTCCACTTGTGATCAAATAGTTTGTAGGTCAAAATGTGACTGTGTATTGTGGCTTTGTGTTTGGGTTAAACCTCAACCTTCTCCCTGAGCTATGGGTATATCTGCCTGCTTTTATTCCCCCAATAAATGAGTTGCCCCTTGCTGAGGCCTCTTCTGGAGCTGACTGTCTGCTTGTCTCTCTGCACATACATGTATATACCATGTTTATTTTATAGTCTCAAGAATCAGAAGAAGGGGCCATGCAGTGGCACACCTGGTTAGTGCATACACTACCATTCCCATTTCCTATTATAGAATGTAGCGTTTTTTTTTTTTTTACTAGTCTCACAGTTCTATGTATACAATCCCATTTCCACACACACACAAAAAAGCTTTACTTTTATAAATTACTATATACTTGCTAGTGCCTGAGGGCAACATAAATAGTAAATAATATCATTTAGTATATTTCATTAACTGACTTTGGTATTACCTATTTAGAGGTAATATTAATTAATCAATTTGTTTGTTTGTTTATTTGTTTATTACCAGAGCACTGACTGCTGAATTCTGGCTTATGGTGGTGTGGGGGAGGGAATGAACTTGGGACTCTAAGTCCAGAGTCTCCGGCATGAGAGTCTTTTTTCATTTTCATGTGTTTGTTTTTTACCAGAGCACTTGGAGTGTGTGTTGACCCAGGGACTTTTGATCTCAGATGAGAGTCTCTTTACATAACCATTATGATATCTAACTCCACCTTTCATTTAATGTTTTTTTTACAGGTCTTTCTCATTTCTTTCTATTTTTAGCTATCCTACTTTATCTCTAATTAAGACTATATTGGGTTAATTTTATTTTTACATTATTTTCAAGTATCAACATTTTATTTATCTTTTAAATCATTAGTTTATTAATTCTAACTTTATTTCTCTACATTCATCTGATGTTTTGAAATTCTATTTGTACTCTAACATTTATGAAGATGAACTAGTTTCATATTTTCCATATTTTTTTAATTTCAGTAATGAAGACATTTAAGACTACACATTGACTCCCAAAGACAGCTTTTCTCATTTCCCTCCTATATTCATATTTAAAACATTCTTCATTTTTTTTGTGTGTATCTAGTGAGCTCATAACCTCATTTTTAGTTACTCTTTTATCAAATTACTTTTAGGAGTATATTTCTAAATTTCAAAGTAGTTTGTAGAATATTGATCACTGTTAAAATACTCTATGTATATTATATATCTATGTACTAGCAATAAATAACTGGACATCGACCTTTAAAATTTCCATTTACTGTATATTTCTTAAAATAAACATATTACTTGGTAATATGAAAAATATAACTAAAATCCCAGTTACAATAGTATCAAAAATGTAAAACTATTGAAATAAGCCCTTATGCAGAACCCTTATTTTGGAGGGATTGATACAATTATTTTTTATTACTTGTTTATTATCACAATTTTTATCAGTTATTTAATAGAGCTTTACAAAATTATGAGATGACAGGGGTATAGTTTCACACCACACCCATGATCAGAGTGTTGAGTTCCACACCACTGAGCTTTAATTTCTATACTTGTATTTCTTTGTGTTTATCTGTATCTGTGTAAGTTATCTGTATTCAGAAAGGGTTCTTTTGTAAGTTAAGAGTTCTTGTGTTGCAATAAAATAGGAAAATAGTGAAAATACCTCCCTACAGAGCAAAGGTCAAGTTGCTTAGTAAAAAAAAAAAAAAAAAATCTCTAAGCATGTGTAATTATCACATAATTGCTTTTGTATCATCCCCTGGGACTTGAGGCTTAAAGAAGCAGTATAAATGCCAGTAGTATTGCTGTGAGTTATAAGTTTTTATTTGTCTTTGTTTCTAATACCACCTGTCTTCTTTTCTAGTCCATCAACCTATGGAAAACTAACTTGCAAGTGGGGTAAAGCCAGAGCCTCTACAGTTCATAGCAGGCAAGAAGTAATTTAATTACAGGAGAAAAGTAGGAAGAAACTTTCAGGGGTAAAGGAAACATTATTTATTCTGGGTATGCTACTTTGGATAATGGATATATATATGATATAAGTGATTTCCAAAGGTTATCAAATTAAACATTTATATTTTGTTCTTATATGTCAACCTTATATCATTAAAATCAAAACATATGAATGTCTGGAAATTGTGAGGAGCCTCACAAAACACCCTGCATTTCTGATACTATGGCCTATCTACATAATCATTGTTTTGCCTGAACAATCTATTCCATTCCTTTGATCTATCTTCTTTCTAACCTTGAGACCCTCCCTGCCTGCAGGGTATTATTAATCCCACCAGTTAAAACCTTTGCAACAGTTGCTAAGGAAGTTTCTACCTTCCCAGCCCCCTTTTGCTTTTCTCCACCCCTTTCCTAGCCATTTCCATTTCTGACTTGCCTCTTCCTGGTTGGACCTTTAAAAGCTTTGGCTCTCTGATCAATAAAGACATTGCATTGCCAAACCACCACAAGTTCATGAGTCATCTCTCCCACGTCGTTGAGTGAGTAGCAGCCCAAGCTGGCTCCAGTCACATTCTCCCCAACCCAGAGAGTAAGCACCTGGGAAGAGGCACCCCCACACTAGCCCAGCATATGAAGCTTGATGGAAGTATAGGATTCACTTATTTAATTATAGGTATAATGGAAACATTTTATCACCAAGAGGCTAAGTATATACTTATCTTTTCTCTGAAGGAAAGTTCTTATACTTATTTGGGTTAAGAAGAAAAGGAATAATAACCTTCTGCTTCTGAGACATCAGCTTTAATTTAGGTATTGAAACAATTACCAAGGTTTGGGTTCTCTCTTTATAGCTCTAAGTGGTGTTGATTATATTCTGTGATTTTAGCCCTAAAAAAAAAGACTGGCTAAATTTGTATTAATTGTCTATGGTTATCTGAAGGTTCTGCAGGTCATAAACATAAGCAAGTCTTCACTAATGTATTTGCCTGTGAGGTTTCTGGGCCTTAATTCATGGTTTAAGAGTCAGTCTTCTCATTGGAAGGCTTCAACAGGGAAGGATCTGCTTCCAAACTCACTCATGCAATTTTTTTTGGTCATGATTCAAGTCATAGAGAGATGTTCTACTCTCAGATTTTTGTCATTGTGTAGAATGACAGTATCTGTGAGAAAGATAGATTGAGATTTAGCAAGATGTGACTGTCAGACTTTGAATATTATATATTTTTTGCCATCACTTTTGCTTCATTCTGCTCATTGCAGGCAAGTTATTAGGTTCAACATATATGTATATATCAAATATATCATTTCTATATTAGAGAATTAATGGTTTACAGTAGACAGTGAAACATAGTAGTTTGTACATGTATAGTATTCACATAACAATACAACCCCCACTAGGTCTTTCTCTGTCATCATGTTCCAGGACCTGAACTACCCACCTCCATGTACCCCAGAGTCTTTTACTTTGGTGTAAAACACCAACTCCAGCTAAAGTTCTGCTTAGTGTTTTCTCTTCTGTTCTTTTTTTCAACTTCTATGAGTGAGATCATCCCATATGCATCCTTTTGCTTCTGAATTATTGAACAAGATTTCTTCAAGCTCCATCAAGATGGGGTAAAAAAGGTGAAATCACCATTTCTAATAGCTGAGTAGTATTCCATTGTATATATATACCACAATTTAACCACTCATCTATTGGGGTCCAACTTGAAAAACAAAGAATTAAATTATCTTTCAAAGTTAAACATGTGTTATAATTTTTAGAATACTGAAGAGGCAGGTGGTGGCACATCCAGTTAAGCTCACACATTATATTGTAAAAGGGCCCCCCTGGTCCCCACCTGCTGGGGGGAAGTTCCACAAATAGTGAAACAATACTGCACGTGTTTCTCTCCTTTCTTTCTTAATTTCTTTCTTTCTTTCTTTCTTTCTTTCTTTCTTTCTTTCTTTCTTTTTTTATTTAAGAAAGGAGATATTAACAAAACCATAGAATAAGAGGGGTGCAGTTCTGCACAATTCCCACAACCCAATCTCCATATCCCATCCCCTCCCCTGATAGAATTCCCATTCTCTATCTCTCTGGGAGTATGGATCCAGGGTCATTGTAAGTTGCAGAGGGTGGAAGGTCTGGCTTCTGTAATTGCTTCCCCGCTGAACATGGGCATTGACTGGTTGATCCATACTCCCAGTCTGCCTCTCTTTCCCTAGTAGGGTGGGGCTCCGAGGAAGCAGAGCTCCAGTACACATTGATGGGGTCATCTGTCTAGGGAAGTGTGGTCAGCATCTTGCTGGCATCTGGAACCTGGTGGTTCCTTGGTCTCAAGTTTAGAATGCCTCCTTGCTTGTCCCACTAAAGGCCAGGATTTCTAAGACTTTCTAGCAATTGTCAGAGCTCAGGGGTGCAACTACTTTCCAGTCGTCATCTTGGCTCCGCCTCTGAATACCGTTTCTCTCCTTTCTATCCCCATCTCCTCTCTCAATTTATCTATGTCTCTATACAAAATAAACAAAAAAGTAAGTAAAATATTAAAAAATAAAGTTAAATACTGAAGGACTACAGTTTAAATCACTATTTAAAATTTAACTTTCATAGCTGAATAATTTTCAGAAACATAAGTATATGAATGGTATTAGGATAGTTTATAAGATATACCTTAATTGTAGAAAATAGTTTTACTCATTGGCTTGATATTTCAATATAAAAATCACCCCAAGCCATCAAAAGTAATTATTTATTCAGGTTCTGGTGCATGATGGTGGAGGATGACCTGGGAGGGCAATGAGAGGGTTTTGCAGAAAATTGAGAAAGTTTACACATGTACCAGCAATTATGATTACTATAAACCATTAATACCTCCACTAAAATATTATTAAAAAGAATAAAATAATAATAATTTTCCCATATACATTACTCTATTTACACTGTAGATGACACAAAAATCTGAGCCAATAAATTGTGTGTTACATTTATTAACAATTTGTATTACATTTACAAAGAAAAGCTTTGTACAAAAAACACAAAAGTAATTACTGGGGGACAGGTGGTGATGCACTGGGTTAAGTGCACATAGAACAAAGTGGAGGTTACCCATGCTAGGATCACTAGTGGAGCCCTCACAGGAGGGGTCACTTCACAAGCAGTGAAGTAAGTATGCTGATATCTGTCCTCTCTCCCTATTTCCCCTCCTCTCTCAATTTCTCTTTGTCATATCCAAAAAAAAAAAAAAAGAAAGAAAAGAAAAAGAAAAAAATAGCCACAGTAGTGGTTTCTTAGTGTAAGTACAGAGCCCCAACAATAACCTTGGATGCAAGAAAATAAATTTTTTAAAAAAAGTAATTATTTAACTTTATAGTTAGATTTATAGAATAAATTTCTATTAATTATTTATCATTCCATTATATAATGATAGTTAAGCCTCAAACATGGTGACTTTAAATAGCATACATTTATTATTATATAATTTCAGCAAAAAGGTTAAGGAAACAAAAATATTTTTAATATAAGAAAGTTTCCTATCACTTTTATTCAATAATTTGAATTTATCACTTAATGTAAGCTGAATATGCTCAACCACACAAACAAGGACAGTTAAATCTTGCATATATATATATATATATATATATATATATATATATATATATATGTATGTATTAATAGGGATTTTTCCCTAGTAGTCTAGGTTGCCTATTATATGCATTATTATTTTTTTTTCTTTTTCCTCCTCCAGGGTTATTGCTGGGTCGGTGCCTGCACTATGAATCCACCGCTCCTGGAGGCCATTTTTTCCCCCTTTTGTTGCCCTTGTTGTAGCTTCGTTGTGGTTATTATTATTGCCCTTGTTGATGCAATTCGTTGTTGGATAGGACAGAGAGAAATGGAGAGAGGAGGGGAAGACAGAGAAGGGGAGAGAAAGATAGACACCTGCAGACAAGCTTCACCGCCTGTGAAGCGACTCCCCTGCAGGTGGGGAGCCAGGGGCTCGAACCGGGTTCCTTATGCCGGTCCCTGCGCTTTGCGCCACATGCGCTTAACCCACTGCGCCACCGCCCGACCTCCCAGTATATGCATTATTTCATTGATCTTGGGCCAACTATTTCATTCAGATATAGAGGAAGAGAAAGGGACCAGAAGAGAGGGAGATAGGGAGAGAGGGAAAGAGTAAGAAAGAGAGGTGCTACAATGTAACTGGAAATTACCTATTATTCTGTTTCTTCCATTTTGAGGTTGTAGAAAAACTCATAAAGTCAGGAGTCGGGTGGTAGCGCAGTGAGTTTAGCACACGTGGCTCAAAGTGCAAGGACCAGCATAAGGATCCTGGTTCCAGCCCTTGGCTCCTTACCTGCAGGGGAGTTGCTGCACAGGCTGTGAAGCAGGTCTGCAGGTATCTAACTTTCTCTCATCCTCTCTGTCCTCCCCTCCTCTCTCCATTTCTCTCTGTCCTATCCAACAAGGACAACATCAACAATAATAAAACAACAAGGGTAACAAAAGGGAATAAATAAGTAAATATTAAAAAAAGAAAGAAAGAAAAACTCATGAGGTCTTTCTCTGTCACCTCCATCTCTTTCTTCTTTCCTTCCATTTCTTTCTTTCCTTCATCCTTTTTTTTTTTTCTTATTGGCACTAAGGTTATTGCTGGGGCTTTGTGCTGGAACTACAAATCCACTGCTCCTAATGGCCATTTTTCCATTATTTTTTCTATTTTATTTGATAGGGAAGAAAGAAATTGAGAGGGTATATAAAATAGAGAAAAATGGACACTACACACCTTCTTCAACACTTGTGAAATGTCCCCACTGCAGGTGGGGAGGAGAGGCTTGAATCCAGATCCTTGCTCATGGTGATATGTGTGCTTAACTGGGTGTGCCACTGCCCAGCCACATGAGGTATTTTTTAAAATATTTTTTTCTATGCAAGAATGTATTATGAATTTTACTATGAAACAGTTTTACCAGGGTTTGAACTGATAGTATATCTGGTGAATTTTTAGCCCCATTAGTAAGCCTTTGTACCAGCTATTTTTCTGAAAGATTCTTAAACATAGAGGTTATCACGTGGAGAAATTTAATCAAACCAAAAGAAAGCTATTAACTTCATCCAATATAAAAAAATAAGAATTTATTTAACTTAATATCACTTAAAAATGTTTAATTTGTTGAGTCATGCACTGCTGCTTACAATAGAACTCACATCATCATGCACAAAGATTGCGCTCAAATCCACAATCCTCACCAACAGAGGGAAACTTCATGAGCAATAGAGCAGTGACAGAGGCATCTTTCTTTCTACATCTCCTTTTCTCTACCTATTTCTTTTTGTCTCTGTAAAAGGAAGAGAAAAAGGGAGAGAGACAGAGATAGAGATAGACAGGGAGAGAGTCCATCAGGAACAGTGGAATTATGCAGATATTGAGTCTCTGTGACAATCTTGTGGTAAATAAATAAATAAATAAATAATAAGCTTTTAATGTATCTGTAGTCTTGAGTTAAAGGCAACTAGACAAAAAGTTTAATCTGATGATTGTGTTATTATAGTTTCTTGCCTTTTTCTTGTTATTAGCTTTTGAGCTCCTACTAAAGGTTCTTTAGCTCCTTTTTTAAAACTCTCTTTCAACTCTCTTATTTATTATTGTATATTGAGAGAAATTGAGAGGGGAGGGGAGATAGAGAGGGAGAGAGACAGAGAACTCTTGTGCCCTATTATCTACCTGAATGGATGAAAAAGTCTTGGAAAACATGTTATCAGAGTCAGAGAATGGCCTCACTTATGTGACTTATATCTTAGATAAAAGTAAGAATAATAAGTTGAAGTACTTAAGTTATTCCATACGTGTTTTTAATGTAGTCGTTCTTTGATAATTAAACTATATTTTTAATATTATTGTACTTACCTATTTTAATGGAAGACATGCAGAGGGAAAGAAGAGAGAGAGGAAGAAAGAGAGAGAGACTAGAGCACTATTTCACTCTGGCTTATGGTAGGACTAGGAATTGAACCTGAGGCCTCAGGACCCATGACATGAAAGCCTTTTGTATGACCATTATACTAACTCTCCAGCCCAATATTCAGTTAAAAAAAAGAAAAATATATTTAAAAAATAATGTTAAAAATAAACAAAAGTTTGCAGAAAACTTGAGTATCTGGAAGAAAATATCTAGTTGGTTCTATAAAACTACTTCCCTTTGATTATAAATGTACAAAATCCCTTGTATTAAAGAAGTTTAGTATATATAATGTGGTGATTAGAATGTAGAGATTAGAAACTGTTACTTCTTAGAGACTGTTACACTGAATCCAACTGTTACTTGTTACAGACTTTTACATTGAAACCAACAGTTCCTTTTTACAGACATTACAGCTGTTAAAGCTGTTAAACTGAAACCAACCGCTCTTGTTCTGAGTACTATAAAAAGTCGAGAGCAAAAATATTGCGGTGTCCTCAGCAGCAAACTCTCCCCTTGTGTGGAAGGGTGTCAGCAGCCCAAGCTTAAATTTTCTAATAAAGGCTCTTGCTATTGCATGTGATGCTGGTCTTCTTTTGTGTGAGATTGGGACTCAAACTTCTGGGCACAACATTTGGGGGCCTGTCCGGGATCCCCATCTCACTAAAGGAACGCTAGCCTCACTGAACCTTCTGGACCGGTCTATTTGTAGCGAGAGCCTTGGAGTCTAAGGCAGATGTGCTGGGTGGCTCGGGGTCCAGGGTCCTGGGAGACGTCTCAGGCCCTGCTGTAGGGGATTGGATCCCCCTCGAAAATTTGGAAGGGGAGAGTGGGTCGCTCCCACGAAGCAGAGAAAGGCTGTTCTCCCATCTGTGGGGAAGGGCGGTGAGAGGCTATCCTCCAATCTGTAGGGAAGAAGCAAGACCCGTCAAACTTCAGGCATCTGTAGCGAGAGACCCTTTGAGTCGAAGGCGGACGTGCTGGGCGGCTCCGGGTCCAGGGTCCTGGGAGATGTCTCAGGCCCTGCTGTAAGGGATTGGGTCCCCCTAGCAAATTTGGAAGGGGAGAGTATGTCACCCCCATGAAGCAGTGAAAGGTTGTCCTCCCATCTGTAGGGAAGCAGCGAGAGGCTATCCTCCAATCCGTTGGTTCATAGTGTTGGTAGCTGGGCCTCTAGAGTTTTCTTTAAATATGTTGTTGTCGCTGTATTCTCTTTATGTATGTTGTCTCTGTATTGTCCTTGTGTGTATTGTCTTTGTATTCATTATCAGTTTTGTCTTTCTTAAGTCCAAAGTCAGGAGTCAGGAACTCCTCTATGGTCCTCGATCATTTCAAAGAATTCAGAGAGCTCACAATTTAAGTCTAGGAGTAAAACAAGACCGGATAATCACTTATTGTCAAGATAAGTGGCCAACCTTCTCTACCGGTTGGCCCCCAGAAGGAACATGGAATCTACCTACTATCTATGCTACCAGAGACGTCGGTCATCTTCCGGATACCCAGGACACCCAGATCAGATTTCTTATATCCTTACTTGGCAGGATCTGGTAGAGAAGCCCCCCTCTTGGCTAAAACCTTTTCTTCCTCCACAGGGTTTGAGACCCACCATTCTTGCTTTAAAGAATTCTCATCATCAGCCTACTGCCCCCTCCATGCCCCCCTCCCACTTTCCCCTCCTACCCTATTTTCCAAGGTGGTCCTAAAGTAGACCTCCTAGAGTACCCTCCTCCCTACCAACCTCAACTTTCTCCAGTCCCTCAGGACCCCCCAGCAGCAGGCCAGGACTTACGGAGCCCTCCTCATATGAGAGCCCGTACAGCCCAGAGAAACCCTGATTCAGTGGCCCTGCCCCTCCGAGCCCTAGGACCCCCAAAAGAGAATGGCAAACAATTGATGCAGTGCTGGGAAATTGTGCCGATGCAGTCACATCTGCCATGTTTTCCCCTCAGGCTACTAGTTCCTGTGAGAGTTGGGACATTCTGGGAGTGCCTGTTCTGCCATGTTATGCCCTCAGGACATTGTCTATATCCCTGTGATATTTGGAGTGCTTTGGTTACTCTTCCCCCCTCCCATTCTCACGAGAGTTATTATCCTATCCTGGAGTGCTATGGTTACTCCTCCCCCTTCCCATTCTCATGAAAGCTACTCCTATAAAAACCCTTCGTTTTCCGTACCTCACTTTCTTGCCAGCACTTCACTCTGGTGTTCAGACGCAGGAAAGGTTACTGCGTGAGGCGGTCATTTTTATTACCTCCACGTGGCCCAACCTGCTTCTCTAGCACCCAACTCTTAGGTGCCAGTGCAAATAAAGATTTGTGTTTCCTCTTTGCTCCGGACCCCTCCTCTCTCTCTTCTCCGCGGCCCGCGCTCACCAACATCTGGCGCTCAATGTGTCCTGCACTCACGCCCAGCCTGAGGTCCAGAAAAGCTGCCCAGACACAGGTAAGTGGCATCCGCCCGCCTCTGTGGCCCTGCGTTTCCCTCCACCATGGGATTTTTTCCGTTTTATGAGGAGGTGTCCCAGACATTCTATTCTTCTCTTCTGGGACAGGCTTTCAATCTCAGAGACGCTTTAATTTTCGCTACACCGTGGGTTCTCATGGCTATATTTACTATTTTCAGGATATGTACAAGGCCTCCTGCCAAAAGGTTAAGTGACCTTGAGGCTGAGATATGGGAGTTAAAGGATATTTGCTTAAGACTTAAACACCCTAAGCAATCTGCAGTCAGCCACAAAACCACTGCCTCTGGAGACATGTGTTCGGTTTCTCCTGCGGCAGCTTCCACTTCCACGACCCCTCCCCCCACTGCTCCTGGAGACACATGTCTGCTTTCTTCTGCAGCAGCTTCTGCTTCCATGACCTCTCCCCCCACTGCCCCCGCAGACACATATTTGGCCGCTCCTTTGACCCCTCTGCTAGCTGTCCCCACAGACACGGTTTGGTTTCTCTTGCTGCGGCTTCCACTTCTTTGACTCCTCCCCCTGCTAATACCTCATCATTAAGAGACCCTGTGGCTTCCTCTCCTTCGACTCCTCCCCCTGCTGACACCTCATCATTAAGAGACCTTGTGGATGAGATATGAGAGTTAAAGGATATTTTTTCAGCACTTAAGGACCTTAAACCATTTGCAGTCCACCCCAAGAGCTCCATCCCCGTAGATACGTGTTCAGTTTCCCCTGCCACTACAGCAGTTTCCACAGCACCTTCCATTTCCGTAGATCTCTCCCCAGTGTCACTGAACCAAATCCACACCTTCCTGGTAAACATGGCCCCTTCTAAATAAAACCCTCAGCTGTGGCAGCCATACTCCTCTAAAGAGATCGGAGAACTCAGGCAAGCAGTCAGGGAGGACAAAATGCACACTCCATGGACCAAGTCTGTTTTAAGGAGTTTTTACCACCATCTTAACACGCCCCAGGATTGGAAGGACCTGGCTCGTGCTGCACTCCCAGACCCCCTCTACCTACAGTGGAATGCTGTTGTGCCAGATGTTGTTGAGCGAGGGCCACGGAGATGAGAGAGAGGAGGTCTGGACCAAAGTGGGAACACAAATCTTTATTTGCGCTGGCACCTCAGAGTTGGGTGCTAGAGAAGCAGGTTGGGCCATGTGGAGGTAGGAAAAATGGCCGCCTCACGCAGTAACCTTTCCTGCGTTCGAACACTGGAGTGAAGCGCTGGCAAGAGAGCGAGTTGCAGAATACGAAGGGTTTTTATAGGAGTAGCTTTCATGAGAATGGGAGGGGGGAGGAGTAACCAAAGCACTCCTAATATCACAGGGATATAGACAATGTCCTGAGGGCATAACATGGCAGAACAGGCACTCCCAGAATGTCCCAACTCTCACGGGAACCAGCAGTAGCCTGAGGGGAAAACATGGCAGATGTGACTGTATTGGCACAATTTCCCAGCAGTGGAAGGCATGCTTCCGTGATGAGTGCTCTAGACAATCACAGGAAAATAGTAACAAACAGGAAGAATGGGATTCTGATGCTTTGTCTGGAGAAGGAGCTTATGAATCTGGAGCTCAGCAGGCAGAAGCCAGGTTTCCAACCAGTTATTTTGAACAGGTATGCATCTGCGCAACACAAGCATGGGAAAGGGTTACCCCACCCAATGTAGATTCGTCAGTTCCGATTAACTCTCTTCACCAAGGCACTGATGAATCATTAGCGAGCTTCATCTCAAGGGTGAAGACAAGCTTAGAGAGAAAGGTTTATAATCCTGACGTCTGCTCACTACTCCTGCGCTCTATTGTCTGGGAAGGCATGATACCACAATTCCGTCAGGCATGCCTTAATCTTAAACACCTGCACCCAGATAATTGGATTTTAGCGACACAGGAACTTACATCAGGCAATTATGGGGCATCTGCTATGACACAGGTTTATGCAGTTACCCCACGTAATCAAAACGGGGCCTGCTTTCAGTATGGTCGACAAGGACATTGGCGTAACCAATGTCCTGATAAGCTGCGACCACGCCTCCAGTCAGGGAAACCCTGCCTCCAGTTAGAGCGACCACGCTTCCAGTCAGAGCAACCCCGCTTTCAGTCAGGGAGCCAGAGGCCACGTACTGTTTGTCCAAAATGTTGTAAGGGGTTTCATTCTATTAATGTTCCTTCTATTAATAATGCCAGCCCTGCTGACAGATTTGAATGGGTGGTGCTGCCCCAGGGTATGGCCAACAGTCCTACAATTTGTCAGGAGGCTGTTAAATCTGCCCTTTTCCCATATATTAATAAGGGCCTTAATGTTTTTCATTACACAGATGATATTTTAATATGGGGAAAATCAGATACAGATCTCTATGCCTTACGTGATTTTCTCATTCCTGCATTAAAGAAAAGTGGCCTTAATGTAGCTCCTGAGAAGATACAGCTAATTCCTCCAATATCTTTCTTAGGTTCAGAGATTTCTCTAATGCAAATTCGTCCCTTGAAACCTAATGTCACCTTTCCTTCTAACCTTACTCTTGCTTCTTTACAAAGTTTTCTAGGAAATTTAAATTGGCTTAGGCAGTATCTCTATCTGCCTACAAACTGCCTCCAACCACTGTTTGACCTGTTGAAAGGAAACAAACAGCCTCCTCAAAACGTAAATTAACTCCTCGGCACTGGAAAGGGTTCACCAGGACATGCATCTTGTTCGATTCTCCCCCTCCTCTCTGGTAAACCTTCTAATCTTCAACTCCACCCCCACAGTAGTAGGGGCATTGTGGCAGAACCATGGGGTTCTCGAGTGGCTTCACACACCAGTAGGAGGAACTCCAAGACTCCTCACTGAGATAGACGCATTAGCATTCATGGTTCGCCAAGGAAGAAATAGGTCTGTGCAGGTCTTAGGGAAAGAACCGGATTTAATTATTCTGCCCTTTTCTCTCACAGATACAGAGTGGCTCATATGCCATCATTCCTACTTTGCCATAAGCTTCGTGGGGTTTCCAGGACAAATAGATAACCATTTTCCTTCTAATAAATTGATAGCTTCTTTACCTCTTTTGCCTCTACTAGCACCTAAACTTTTCTCTCAGAATCCCATTCCCTCTGCTCCTACAGTATTTACTGATGGTGGAAAAAGGGGAGCTACTGCCCTTATATATTACCCAGACAAACAATCTCCTAACCCTCTCTTTACTGAGCTTCCTGAGAATTCCCCTCAGTACAAAGAACTTATGCTGTTTTCCTTGCATTAAAAGCTGTACCAGAATCCTTCAACCTTTTTTCTGACAGTGTGTATACTGTTAACTTACTTCCATGGCTTGCTCGTTCTTATGTGAAAATTGATGACAACCGACTTTCCCCTCTCTTGATTCAAATCGCCTCTATGCTCTGTTCTCAAACCCAACCACTGTATATTCAACACCTTCGTTCCCACAGCCCTCTTCCTGGTGCCCTGTCCGAAGGGAAAGCTGCAGCTGACCGCCTTGCCTCCACAGGAACTTTCCCAGTCTCTGTCTCTGATCCTGCTAATTTTCATTCTCTAACCTTTGTTAATCTTAAAGGCCTCAAGCTCGATTTCCTGATGTTCCTTTACCACAGTTAAAACATATCCTTGCTACATGCTCTTCTTGTGCAAGTCTTATAAAAGCACCTGCTATTCAGACTCTTGGGGTTAACCCCCGAGGCTTAAAAGCTAATGCTATTTGGCAAATCGATATCACCCACATACCAAACTTTGGCAAACAAAAATATATGTTTGTCTCAATTGATACCTTTTCTAAATTTATGTAGGCAACAGCTCAGACAGGAGAAAGCTCTAAAAAGCTAGTAAGCCATATGCTCTCTTGTTTTGCTGTTATGGGTTTGCCATTTTTTCCTGAAAACAGACAACATGCTTATGTTTACCAGCAAACAATTTAAAGATTTTTGTTCCCTCTGGAATATTACTCATACCACGGGCATTCCCTACAATCCACAGGGACAAGGCATTGTCGAGAGGGTCCATCAAACTCTGAAGGCTCAATTAAATAAAGATAAAGGAGGAACATATCCCCCCAATATCCAGCTAGCAAAAGCCTTAACTACATTAAATCTCTTTAATATTTACAATAATTCGGAAATACCTCCTATTATTCTTCACTGGCAATCACCATCTACCCTCCCATCTATTAAGGTCAAATGGAAAGACCCACTCGATAAAATTTGGAAAGGGCCTGACCCCCTATTGACCATGGGAAGGGGTTTCGCATGCATTTTCCCTGAAAATTACTCTAAACCTGTCTGGGTTCCGGCCTGCCATGTCCGACAGTACCCGCAGGATGGCGCTGTTATCCCTGAAGAACAAGAAATACTACAAGAGGACTAGATGCAAGATACATCCCAGGACCCATAATATGAAATGGCAGAACCTACAAAATCTGGCTTGCAGAGACCTCTCTCCTACCCTTTCCCTGAATGTCTTATGTTATAACTGGCCAGTTGTGTTTTGTGAGTGAGTGTGTTGAACGACCAAAATTTTTTTTGCATGACCCATCTGCTCAGAGTACTCTAAAAGGTAATTGACTTTATATAAAAATGCTGGACGCAGCCAAAGTTTCTGAAGACATCCAGAAACATTCCAATTTTTGTTTTTCTCCCTCTTTTGATTTTTATATATAGTTTTGGTATATATGTGAATGTTTTAGTCTTAAACTGTGTGACTAACGACAGATATACATTTGTTTTTAAAATGATATGTTTTTATAACAAAAGTTTTTTTCCTCCAGTTTGTTATAACTAAATGTTTATAGGTATGTCTCAAGTTTGGTAAGACTAACTTAACGGTCAAAAGTGTAACTTTACAGCTACATTATTACCAGGCAAAGTAAAAATTAATTTGCTAAGGTAACTAACTATTTAAGGTAAAAATCTAAATGTTTAATGTAACAATACATTCCCAAAACTAAAATATAAATTCTCTATACAGGTCTCAAGATCCTGCTGTAGAGACTGCTATAGGAGGCCACATTAGATGACCTTTAAATAAAATCATAAAGATATTTAAACCAATTATATTCATCGAGGTATCAACTATAGTAAACCTCTAACTTGTTACAAGTTCAAATTAACCACGAGAAGCAGAATGTTTGTGTTTCTTTCATAGGAATCCCGGGAAAAACCATCTGAACCCCTGCACACCCTGGCGTCACCCACTAGATGGTACGACTACAGTGGCATACCCCCTGAAACCTTAGATGTCACTTAACGTGATCTGAAGAACCTGATACACAGACTCCAAGGACAGAACTTTCTTAATGCCTGCTTGCCATTCCTGCTTCTGATTTTCCTATCACATGTTGACTGTTCCAGCTACCTATCTACAGAAAAGCAGAATTCCAGCGGCTGACCTTCCTCATGCAGCGTTTCATCCCCTGTCATTTCTTCCCCTAGCCATCTACTTTGGACTGAGACTTGTATTGGACTTGCTGGCATACCCTATAGACACTTTACACAAATTTAAAGCAACTTATTTCCCTTCACGCTGCTGATTTTTCATAGACTGATCCTGAGTAGTTCATAGACTTTACAGACTGTTGCCTTGAGGACTTTACAATGCCATATATCCCCTCTGTTTGGTGGGTCATGCCCTCCCACCTCCCCCTCATTATGTACCCTTGCCCCTCCCCCCAAACAGGGAATGTTCCTTTACACACCAACCCTTCCCTTGACATCACACTGGCTTTTACTACTCCCCTACTCATCTCTTCCTGTTTTGTTATATCATTTAGGTTTATGCCCAAAAGGTTTCTGCTCACCCCTACACCACTATTCCTCTGTCAAAGATAGTCTTTTACAGACTTTGAACCATCTTATGTGGTGACTAGATAGAAAGATAGAAAAAGATGTAGAGATATTGTAAGGAGATAGTTGAGCAGGCTGTGCTTAAACCTATGAGATGAGTCCCTCCAGGTAAGTCCCTCTCTCTAAAGAGGGGTTGAGCACAGGGGGACACATAAATCTCACAAGGTTGGCAGCCATTTAAGCCTTCTCTCCTCCACAGAAAGTCCTACATCTTCCCACCTGAGCACGGCATTCCTTAAAAACATTTAAGCCTGCTCTCTTCCATATTTCTTTACTGTGTCCATTTAGATATAAAGGGAAAGGAGGAGATGATGCTGAGGAATTATTCTGATGCAGTCTCTGCCCCCAGGTTTTACCACGCCCCGTGAAATCCTAGCAGTGCCCCCTTCAGCCAATCCTGCCCCCACACGTCACCCCTGGTTGTTGCCCAATAAAAGCTCTCTCACTTCCCCCCGTGTTCTCTCTGGGCTCTCTCTCTCAGCACCCCTTCCTTCTTGCCTGGTGGTGAGGTAGTGGGGACGGCCATTGTTGGCTGACTCCACATGGCCTGAGCCACACACCCCCAATCCTATAATAAAGATTTGTGTACCCCATTTGCTCCGGACCTCCTCTCTCTCTCTTCTCTGTGGTGCAGCCTGACACCTGGCCCCAACCAACACTCATGTTGTTCTTATCAGACATGTGCCACTGTATGGTATAACATCCTCCTCCCTTCCTTCAAAATACAAGCAGGATGATAAAGTGACAGTAAGGAAGGACCCTAAAATCCAGTGCCTCAGGCTAAAGGGGGCAGCCAACTGGAAGAGTGATATGAGAGCTTGGAGAGAAAGAAAAAGCTGATTTAATGTAGCATCTGGAGATTTTGTGTCCAATCTTTGGTCACACATTTACAACAGAAAATCTTTAGAACACTTAAATATATGATCAGATATGCTCTTGTTTCTTCATCTTTATAAGGAATTTATTTATATTTAAATTGATACAGAGAGGCGAGAGAGAGAGAGAGAGAGAGACTGAGTGAGAGAGAGACACCACAATACCAAAATTTTCTTTAATGTGGTGAGGGCCAGGCTTATACATATGGCAGAGCAGTGCCTCTTTTCACCAGTTCAAAATATTGAATTTATTTGCATCAAATATCCAGAAACTAGAACAAGAAACCTGGATGGCAAAAATCTTGTCTATAAGTTCTATGATAAGCCCACTCAATGACCTTTGCCAAATCATTTAACTTCTCTGGGGCTTTCACACTGCTGCCTTTACACATATTTTTTGCTATCATTTGGAGTTTCCTGAGCTCTTAAAGGCAAAATTTTACTCATCAGTGATACTAAACTTGGTGTCATCATCTCTGATTCTCCCCACCTACGCCTGAGCAGTTAGATGCTGCTTCCTCCGTGCTCTGGTAGCACAGAAGTTGAAATTACATGGATGACTGTCCCTCTCCTCCATATATATAGCTTCCTTCTTTTCTTCTTCACCTTACTATGAGATCCCAGGAAAATCAAACAGTGTCTCTTATATTTCTAAAAGCTTTACACTCCAAAAACTTAAAAGTACTGCTTCCCCATCCCCCTAAAAACAGCATAGTACTAAAATAACTGAACTTTTCTTTAATGATTCAGACCCTCCCTCATTAGGTACATTCATTGTTTCACCAAGTTGAATTCACAAAGGTGTTGTTATGAGATGTTTATTTTCCTGTATCTTCCATGTCTGTCAGCTATCATTTCTTTTGCTGTCATTTTCTCTGACCTAATAGCTCCCTTAGCAAATCTCTGTTCCTCAAAGCCCCTGTGCTGTAAATCTTCTGTGATCTGAAACAATAAAACAAAAGTTTGTCTAAAGGTATATATCCACCAAAAATTGAGTTCTGCTGGAGAAAGCTGATGACTTTTGTGTTGGTATGATATAGAGTTCATAAAGGTTATTTTAGGTATTTAGAGGTCTAGGATGATCTCTTGATTTCTATATTCTTGGAAGCAAAGAGTTCTAAAGTCAAATTCTACATAAATAAGAAGTAAGTGTGTGTGTGTGTGTCTATATGACTAATTTTCAAATAGTCTGTGGATGACTGAATGTATCTTAAATGATTTAAAGCACTTAAGCCTTTTTAAACAAAAATATGATGAAATACTATTGAGATGAAAACCTAATGTATGTTCACATAAATGGTATGATGTTCATGTATACTAATACCCTATATACACCTTTTCATGAAAAATTCTCAAAATATAAATTATAAATGATAATATAAGACCAAATATAAATAATTGTTCCAACATTTTCTTCCCAGAAAAATATTTCATGTACCTTCCTGGGATACATGCATAATTATACATCTAATTTGTATATGTCTGGTATAGATTTTCTACTTAGGGATATTAACTTTGATGTTAGTTGATTACATTAACTTCTTCTCAAGTGAAATATAATTTAACTACATTTTAGGACATCAAATCAATTTCATCTTTTAGTCTCCAGAACCTAACATGTAGTATGATAATGTATAGTAGGTGCACAAAGAATGTTTGAGGAATATTATATGAAATAATTTAATCAACCATAAATGCTTTGTGAAATATTTTAATTGATTCACTATTTTATTAGCTCAGTTCATATCAGAACTCTTTCACAATGAATGTGTTCAAATGTTATTAAATCATCATTATATTTGTTCACCACTGGGCATGAATGGTTACAAGGCTTTGGGTCAGTGCTAGGACATTAAATACCAGTGAAAAGATGCTCTCTCTGACAATTTTCTGCCCATTGTAATTATGATAAAGTGGAAAAAATTTGCTTATAAAGACCATCATGTGATACCCAGGGATATCTAGGATAGTGGGTAGGCTAATGATAGCAGTAGTAACCAGATATAGTGATTGTCAAAAGTCAGAAAGATAGCAGTTTTAAGACTTTAGAAAGGAGGTGGAGAAAGGGAGAGAATCCAGTATTTGGATAGAGTTTCAGTTCATAGCCATGTCTTAAGCCTTATGCTCTTTCTTTACATTCATCTCGGGCACTTATAATCTACTAGTCAGTAAAGTACTATCTACCTGCTTTTATTCCAGATGTCTATGCATCAGCCTACTGGATGGTTCTAAGTACCCTCAGATACATACTATATAATCTAGATGATTAATAGTAGCTTTCCCCCTCACCTCACTGCAATTATCAACCATTGTCTTCTTTTTAAAGAATATTTTTTATTTAATGAGAGGAGAGAGAGAGAGATAAGTAGATATTAAATAGACCAGAATAATGCTCAGCTCTGACTGATAGTAGTGCTGTGGATTAAACTTGGGACCTCAGAGCTTTAGGCATAAAAGTCCTTTATATAACCATTATGCTGTTTTCCCAGCCCTATTCACTGCCTTCTAGTTGGACCCCTAACCTCAATCTTAATGCCTCTTAATAATAATTTCACATACTATACCATTGTAGTTTTTATAAATAGCAACTTGGGCAATACATCCTTCTTATTAGAAATTAAGTTATTCTGGCTTCCCTGGCCAATCCCAACAAGAAAATTGTGGCTTTCTTCAGTTTCATTTACCACTACTAATGTTCCCTCTGAATTTAATGATCCTCTGATCTGGAACTTCTTTTAGTTCTACAAAGATAACTTGGGCATTCTCAAGTCTATGGGCACCCATCCACACTGCTACTTCTATCTTGAGAAGCTATTTTTCCTCTTTTCACTTTCTCCTTTTGGTTCTGACTGACATAAGGTTTTATTATTTTTTTCCTGAGAAATATTTCCCTGAATCATAGACCACTTTATGCTCTATGTCTTCATATATATATATATATATATATATATATATATATATATATCCATCCAGCAAGTAGGGGCCAGATGGTGGAACACTTGGTTGAGTGTTAATGTTACATTGTGCAAGGACCTGAGTTCAATCCCACAGTCTCCATCTGCAGGGGGTAAGCCTCATAAGTATTGAAGCAGTGCTATATCCTTCCCTATCTCTCCCTTTCCTCTCCATTTCTCTGTCTCTAGCTAATAAATAATAAATGAAATAGTTACAAAATAAATATATTTTTTAGAAAATCTAGCAGTTTAGAAATAATAAAAGCTGTGGCTTAATATTTGTGTCTCAGGGCCAATAAATGAAATTTCATTACCCTGAGAATAGGTGAAAGAGCACATGTCTTAATATCATCCATGTGACATGAATCAGCTTCTTTCATAAATCTATTCTCTAGTCATCAACTTCCCACATGTGCCTTCCAAGAGAGGGGCTTTCCAAGAGAGTGATTCCAAGAGAGATCTGCTTCTGAAAATCACTTCTTAAGTAGCTTCCAGATCTCATGTTATTACAGTCTTCATCTCCCTTTTTTATAACATACACTAATGCTGACATGGTATCTGAAAATTATATCCATGTGGCCCTGCCTTTCTCTTTGTTTATTTGCTTTAATGGGCATAATGAATCATGTGTCAGCATCTCACCATTTTTTATATAAAAATGACAGAGATACACGGTGTCTTTATGGGTATAGGTGAATTTTCTGTGTCACGGTGGTTTACTCAGCAATCCCTGACCTTGCCCCATGGGTGCAGGTATTATACCAAGCTAGCAGATAAAGGCTTTCTGTTAGTCTGGAAACATGTTGGTCTCTTTATCTGTATTTAAACTAGATGCAGTCAAACCTGTATCAAATCCCTAGAGGCTAGAAGCAGAAACCTGCACAGATAGCCCCAAATTCAGGTGGTTTCTGGGTGGTGATCATGGCATATCCAGGGTGTTGATGTATTGCAATTAAGGCTCCAGTGCAGTGAGATCTTGTGAGAAGTTTAATGAGGAAAGGTTTTACTTCTTTGGCATGGGTCCAAATAAAACCTGTGGATGACAAAACTGAAAACAAACATCTCCTTGACTGTAAGCTAGTCATTTTATTGGAGCCAATCACAAAGCAGTTTGAACAGTTAAGGAGCAGTTTTTTTTAATGCTTTTAAACTTTAAAAAATTTTATTTATTTATTTACTATTAGAGACAGAGAGAAATTGAAAGGGGTGATGGAAAGAGGGAGAGGGAAAGAGACATAGAGACAGACACCTTCTTTCTTCTTCTATCGTTTGCCCTTCTTTGTTGACTATGTGGATCATAGTCTGTCTGTAGCCGCAGGGGCAGTTCGGGTCGTCTCTGGCTCCCCAGCGATGGAACATAGCTGCGCACTGGCCATGGCCTGTTCGATAGCGATTGAGGAGGGCCCAATCATAACGTGCTAGGTCAAAGACGGGTTGACGCTTGCAGGGGTCTGTGATGAGGTGTTTGTTCTTTACCTCAGCTGACTGCCAGCTCTGTTTCCAAGAGACTGGAACAGAGAAGTTTAGTGTAGGCATAGGGGACCAGATTGGGTGACGAGACGTCAAGCGTTGAATAGGGTGGGCGAAGATATCCGCATATATTGGCAGGTCCGGTCAAGCGTAGACGTGGGAAATGAACTTAGATGATGCCGCATCCCGACGAATATCTGGCGGGGTGATGTTGCTAAGAACTGGCAGCCATGGAACTGGGGTGGAACAGATGGTTCCAGAAATTATCCTCATGGAAGAATATAATTTGGAATCGACCAAGTGGACATGGGGGCTACGGAACCATACTGGGGCACAGTATTCTGCAGTGGAATAGCATAATGCCAGAGATGATGTGTCAAAGTGCTCGCGCCCCATGAGGAGCTGGCCAGTCTTGCAATGATGTTATTCCTCGCGCCCACCTTTGCTGCAGTTTTTATGAGATGTTTGTGAAATGACAGAGTGCGATCAAGAGTAACGCCAAGATAGACTGGCTGGGCTTCATGCCGGATTCTTGTATTGCCAAGCTGCACATTAAGCTCACGCGAGGCCGAGGCATGGTGTAGATGGAAAACAGATGATACCGTTTTTGCAGTGCTAGGGATTAGTCGCCATTTTTTACAGTAATCAGATTTCAGAGACATGTCTTTCGTGAGTGTTTCCTCGAAGATGTCGAACTTGGATGCCTGAGTTGCACAGCAGATGTCATCGGCGTAGATGAACTTCCTTGAAGAAGTTTCTGGGAGGTCATTGATGTAAATATTAAATAGCGTAGGAGCCAGATTCTGTGCTCTGAGAAACTAAGATGGAACTTTCGGAAAGCAAACTGGCGTCTGTTCAGTGATCTTACCAACAAATCTATTCCTGCAATTCCAATTAACTCTATCCCCTCTGAAGATTCCTACAGGCGCTTCTGCCAAGCCATCTTCAAAGCAGCTTCCCAAGCCATTCCTCGTGGGAGACATGCTAACTATACGCCTTGTCTTGATGCTGAATGTGAGCAACTACTAAAGCAGTATGATGAGTCGGGCGACCCAGATGTTGACCATCTCATTGCCTCCTTGGATGCAGCACACCAAGCCCACTGGCAACAACTCATGGAAAGACAGACACCTGCAGCCCTGTTTCACCACATGTGAAGCTTTTCCTCTGCAGGTAGAGACCAAGGGCTTGAACCCAGGTCCTTGCATACTGTAGTGTGTGTACTTAACCAGGTGAACCACCGTTTGACCTCAAAAAAAAAGTCTTTAGAGTCAATCCAGAAAACAATTTATATTGTTTGCCTTTGACCAGTTCGTGGAAAGGTTTCACTTCATGTGATGGTAACCACAACAGACATGGTAGAGAAAAGAACAGAAGCATAATCTCTACTCTGTGTAAACAAGGAGCAGGGCCTAGCCAATTATTTCCTTGTATAGGATCCATATAAAGGACCTGTGTCTGGAAAAGTGACATTCAGCAGTGGTATTATTGAAAGATGCACTTTAAAAAATTTAAAGTATATAAAGTATCATGTAATTGTTCCTGAGGCCCTAAAGACATGCATGTATTTCCCTGTTTCTGTTTAAGAATTTGTCCTTTTAAGAGTGCATTATGACATCCTACAACTGTTTGTCCAGTGAAGTTGTAAAATATACTGGTTACAAATTTAATACTCCACTGAGTCTTGGAAACATGCAGGGCTGTTATCAGTCTTCCCAAAATCAGGTTTTTTTTTTTTTCTTTTCCTGGGTGGCTAGTTTGTGCAGTTCCAGCAGTGACTGATTCATGCTCTTTTCCAAGTGTAATGCATATTCCAATGTGTTCAGCTCGTCCTCACAGTCATCACTAGCTTCATTAGTTTCTTTGCACGTTCCCATTCCTCATGGGACTGATGAAGGAAGTATTTGGTAAAGTTTTTTTTTTTAAATTAAATTTAATTGGGATATAGACAGAAAGAAATTGAGAAGGAAAGGGAAGATAGAGGAGAGAGAAAGACCCCTGTAGCTATATTTAATTACTTGTGAAGTTCCTCCATGAAGGTAAGAACCAGGGGTTTGAACCCATGTCTTCTAGTACTGTAAATTGTGCCATTAACCAGATGTGTCACAGCTGGGGCCCAGAAAAGCCATATATATATATATATATATATATATATATATATATATATATATATATATATATATATAATTTATTATTGGATAGAGACAGAGAGAAATTGAGAGGGGTGAGTGAGAGGGCAGAGAGAGAGAGAGAGAGACACCTTCAGCCTTGCTTCACCACTCGTGAATCTTTCCCTCTGCAGGTGGGGCCCAGGGGCTTGAACTGTAATGTATGTGCTTAACCAGGTGCGTTACTGCCTGCCCCACCCCCAACAAAGTTTTTCAAAGCTGTATCATACTGGTCAAAGTAGTAAGACACCAACAGGTAGAGATGTAAGAGGTACAGATCTCCAGGTTGATCTGGCACTTAATGATGACCTCCGAGTTCCAGTTATAGCACATCAGAATTTCTCTTGATTGGAAACTGTTGTTCTAACTGGTTGTGTGTCCATATTAGCTTCTGGACTGTGAGCTCTGTGAGAGAATGGAGGGCATGCCTGATCCAGGCTACTAGAATACTCATCCGGGACCAAGTTAAGTGACTAGTCAGACAAACTGAATAAATGTAGAAAGCAAGTAATGGGCAAATTATTTCGGGGGAAATTGAGAGTCATATTTAATTCCCATTATATCAGAGAGTACTCTCATGGATTTGTAGGTCCTCCCAGAAAGAAGAACCAAGAGAATTGGGCTCTAAATCTTAGGGATACAATCCTGGAAAGTTACAGATAATGGTTGATATAAGAATTCATTAAACTTATTTATGTAATGTGCATGATATAGTTACTTGATATCTTTTTTTTTTCCTCCTCCAGGGTTATTGCTGGGCTCTGTGCCTGCACCGTGAATCCACCGCTCCTGGAGGCCATTTTTTCCCCCTTTTGTTGCCCTTGTTGTAGCTTCATTGTGGTTATTATTATTGCCCTTGTTGATGCAATTCCTTGTTGGATAGGACAGAGAGAAATGGAGAGAGGAGGGGAAGACAGAGAAGGGGAGAGAAAGATAGACACCTGCAGACCTGCTTCACTGCCTGTGAAACGACTCCCCTGCAGGTGGGGAGCCGGGGGCTCGAACCAGGATCCTTACACCAGTCCCTGCGCTTTGCGCCACATGCGCTTAACCCACTGCGCCACCGCCCGTACCCCAGTTACTTGATATCTTTAAAAAAATGTTTTATTAGTTGTTGGTATGCTTCTAATTCTGCTTCTAAAAACCCCTTCTGTTTCGTTGGTTTAATCCCCCTGCTTAACACTGTATTCTATTTACATAACCACTGTTAACTAAGCACTAGCCTGCCTGCAGGGCATTGGTTTAATCCCCCCTGGTTCATGATGTGTTTTTGCTCCTCCCTCTCTCGTAGTCACCCTGATTTGCACCAGTCACTTTTCGTTCCACCCTCTCTACGTCACATCCTGTTTCCACCCTACTTGGCAAGTATATATATAAGGACAGGATTGTGATTAGATATAGCTTAGCTTAGATTGTGCTGTGTTTCGCATGAGTAAAGAGATACTGCCTACAGCTCAGCCATGAGTCCTTTGTCGTCTGTCTCCTGCCCACGAAGCTAGCCCAGCAATTAGTGATTTACAAAGTATAAGATAACAGGGGTGTAATTCCACACCCTTCCCATCACCAGAGTTCTGTGTCTCATTCCCTCCACTGGAAACTGCATTAATTCTCCCAAGATCACAGATAAGGGTTAGTTACCTGATATCTTGATGTGACCCTTGTTATATATACATCACACCATGCTCAGTGTTACCTACCTCTTTTTTAAAAATTTATTTATTTATTTATTTATTTTTACCAGAGCACTGTTCAGCTCTGGTTTATGGAGGTGCAGGGGATTAAACCTGGGACTCTGAAGCCTCAGGCATGAGCGTCTCTTTGCATAACCATTATGCTATCTATCCCTGCCCCAAATTATTTTTTATATATTTACTTTTTAACTTTATTATCTTTATTGGATAAAGACAGTTAGACATTAAGAGGGGAAAGGGAAATAGAGAGGGAGACAGAGAGACACCTGCAGCCTTGCTTCACCACTTGCAAAACTTTCCTCCTACAGGTGGGAACCAGGGGCTTGAACCTCGGTTCTTGTGCATTGCAACATGTACACTCAATCAGGTGCTCCACCACACGGCCCTTACCTATCTCTTCTAATAGTCATTGATATATTGTTTACTATTGTAACCCATATCTGGTATTCTAAATTCCACAGGAGTATTCTCTTAGTTGTTATGAGACTCCATGGTCTCTATCATTGTCAGTTTATGAGGTAATTAAAGCTTAGAGAGGTTGACTAACTGGCAGAAAGACAGAATTTATTTATTTGTTTGTTTATTTATTTATAATAGTAGCAGAGTGATAAAAATCCAGAGAGGTGGAGAGCGTGAGAGACATCACAGTACAGAAGCTTCCTTTAATGTGATGGAAGCTAGACTTGAAGCTGGGTCACACATGTGGTCAAACAGCACACAGAAAAGTAATATTCTAAGTGAGGTATCTTGCAGGTTCTTGTTCCTAATATTTTTATATGATTTATTTTAATGATCTTATTGGTGGAAATAATGATCTACAGGAAAGTTGACACATACACAGTTTCTTTCCTCCACATAGTAGGTGTCTGCATATTACTCCCAGAAACCTCTCAGGTGTTTTTCTAACCCTCTTTATCTCTATTCCTCTTGCCCTCCACTAGACAGAGCCCTTAGCTTTGATGCAATACACTACATTCAGTCTAGGTTTCACCCTATATTTTCCCTTTCTTTTCTTGTTTCTTAGTTTCTACCTATATGGGAAATCATATGGCATTTGTTCTCTTTCTAGGTTATCTCATTTGGTATGATTTCAAGTTAGATCCAATATAAAGCAAAGGAAGATGATTTCATCATTCTTTTAATAGCTGAGTAATAATCCATTGTGCACACATGTGACAACTTCCTTAGCTACTCCCTGTTGTTAGGCATCTGGTTTGTTTCCAAATGTGAGCAGAGAGTGCTGCTATGAACATAGCTATTCACAAGTACCAATCTGATTGCTTCCCCATTCAAGAATGGTTAAATTCAATTCAAGAGTGTGTAATCATTTACCATGTGTGCAATATTATATAGTCTGAAAAATTAAATTCCTATGTACCACTATGATTTTCTAGAAGATAGATACTCATGAAATTAAAAATCTTGGTGAGAAGGGTAGGCTGGATTGTATATTTAAAAATCAAGAAGGCTCCTATAGCTGGCTCAGCAGCTAGAAGATAAAAGTGCAAATCTTACTACACATCAGATCCATATCTGTATGTATTATTAAAATGCTTTATTTCTGCAGGTTTCCCCCATACTTGTTTTTCTTGGCTCATTTACAACCACAGTGTTCATTTTACAAATGAAGGGTTGATTAACTTTTTATACATCTGATCAAAAATTTATTTCACTGTGGAAGCCATGGGGTCAGGCATTCAGCTTGGAATAGGGCAGTTTGGCTCTGGATATCCTCATGGGTGTCAGCCTTGTTGGCCTGCATATTTTTAGTAGGTCCTTGCAACTCTGACTGGTTTTACCTGATCCAGGATCCAGTTTGAACTAAATAAACAAAGAACTGGAAGACAGAATTTAGACTGAGGAATTAAGAGGTAAAATACTCAACTGGGGAGCAAGGTTTCAATTCCACACTTTGTCCCATCAGGACAATCTATTATTTTTATATTTGGTTTCTACTTTTCACCAAAACTTCAGTCAATCTTGGGTTGAATTAAAAAAGGAGTTGTTAGAGATGATAGGGGGTGATTGTGCTTAAGAAGTACTTGTGCAGCTAGGGACCAGCTAATTCTGTTTAACCAGCCCCTGGAGGCACTCCAAGGCCCAGTGCCAACCCTGTCAGACTTTGACTTCCTGACCTACACAGCCATAGGGGCAGGAAGCACAGGGCTGAGGCCCAGTTGCACCGCCCCCATCTTTAGGGGCTTTCAGCCAAGAGTTCGAGGCCTCATCAATCCGGATATGATGAAAAGAAACAACAGAGAGAAGTGTTTCACTAGTATAAAGTGGTGGCAGGAGGAAGAAAAGCAAAGTAGAGGAAAAGTCTCTGTTGGAGGGGAACCGGCCAGAGTGAGCTGGCTGGAAAGAGGGGGTGGAGAGCTCAGAGTCAGAGGAGCAGAGGCGGTTGCAGTCATTGCCACTGCGGCATCTGGTTTGAGCCTGAAAGAGGCGGGGAGGGACGCGCCTGGGCGGCCACCGCTGCCATCGGGCCACAGGGCGAGATGAAGCTGCTGCGGGAGCTCCTCTAACTTTCTGAAGGTGGAGCAGTAAGACGACCGGGGGCTTTAAGCCAGTTGAGGGGGATGTCGAGGTAGGTGGAAGTCTTCTGGGTGTTAGAATGGGGTGCACCTTTACCAAAGCTTTTCCCAAATCCAGTCTCTTTTCGTACTCACTACTCACTGTAGTCCCTCCCACTTTGCCCCCTTCTCCTCCAATGCCCCCCTGGGACTTTGAAAAGTGCCTCAGTCAGCTTGCTGGGTTACAGCTTTTCTCCCCGGTTTCAAATCAAAACTTCCCTGGGGTGGGGTTTGGGGGAGGGAAGTGGAGCTGGGGGGTGGGCATCCCGCCTGGGAGGTGTGTGCTTGTCTCTCAAAACGCTTTTTTTTTCCTCGCCAGAAGCAGTCATATCCCTGGACCCAACAGTCTTTCGCACGTCCGCCCGGTGGGGCAGTGAGCTAGGCGGGCGCGCGGGCTCCGTGGAGCGGCCCATGTCCCTCGCCGGCGAAGCCCACGTTCCGGGGCCCGCGGGGGCGCAGTGCGCGGCCCTGGCGGGAAGCGGGCGGCTGGGCGCCTTGGCCCTGGGTGAGTGCGCGCTTGCGAGTTGCAAGCTTTTCTGTTGTTTGTTCTCTCTGCTGGGGCGAGGAGGTTTATTTGGGGAGCGCTACCTGCAAATTGCGGACTTTTGCATTGTGAAGATTTCCTCAAGCAAGTTCTCCAGGATTCCAGCCCTGGATCAACAACAGGATAAGAGGGCGGGATCCTTTGCCCCTCCACTCCCCCTGCCATTGGCGGTGGAAAAACTGGATGACAGGATTGCTTCTTCTTAAACATGCATTTCGGGGCCTAAAACTAAAAGTGTGGGCTGTGAGCACTTACCTTCTCTTTCCAGTTAAGTCTTCATCACATCAGGACTGCTGCTTCTGTCTGAACATACACTCTCCTAACCTTACCTCCCTGTTTCTATGTATCTGTTTTTGGATTGCCCTTGATAATGCAGGTTTCTGTGACCAATACCTTTGGAATGGCTCATGCTTATGTTTTCAGTAACCTTTATTTTGCAATAAACACTTTTTAGAAGAAACAGTTTCCAAGAATGAATTAGTTTTTTTGTACTCTTCCAAAGTGTAAACACATACAGCCTATAAAGAAAATACTCTTGATTCTGGCAAACTGCCCTAACAAGTTTAGAAACAGTGTCTTCTCTTGAAGTTTTCACTGGTGACAGAGCTTTACTTCTGTAATGCATTTTCCTCTGAGAGTAGTAGCTCTCAGTTACAGAATTCTGACTCTGGTATAAATTGAATAATTTTCCAGGGTTTAAAGATATGTTTTACAGTATTGACTTTTTCCTTTAGATTTTAGTTTTATTTTCCTTTTTTTTTTTTTTAAGGCAAATAAACACGGGAAAGAAGATGTTAATATAGAACCCACAGTAGGTAAAAGCAGAAAATGTCCGTGACTAAATTAAAATGTTCTGGCATTCAGGACTGTTAAATCGAATTATGTTTATCATTGTTTTTCCCTTCTAAGCACTGAGTCATCTTTTTTTAAACAGAGAAAATCAGAAAATTCCAACCAGAATAAGCTTTTCCCCCCAGAAGCAGCCCATATTCTTCTGCCTATTGTATTGCCCATGCAATCATTTTTCTATCATTAGGCATACCTTCTGTGGTGATGTGCTCACATTGATGACTTTTATGTGTCACTTGAGCTGTTAGTCACTATTGCTTTTTAATTAATTAATTAATTAATTAATTAATTTTTGCCTCTAGGCTTATCGCTGGTCTTTGGTGCCTGCACTATGAATCCACTGCTCCTGGAGGCCATCCATCCCCCCTTTTTTTCTTTTGCCTTTGTTGCCCTTGTCGTTGTTATTGCTGTTGTTGGATAGGCCAGAGAGAAACTGAGAGAGGAGAGGAACATAGAAAAGGGGAGAGAAAGATAGACACCTGCAGACCTGCTTTACCGTTTGTCAATTGACCCCCCTACAGGTGGGGAGCTGGGGGCTCAAACCAGGATCCTTATGCCAGTCCTTGCACTTTGTGCCATGTAAGCTTAACCTGCCCCCACCTTTTTTTTTTTTTTTTTTTACTTTTAAAGATGGTCTTAATTGTTTAGTTTTAATAGAGACTGAGAAACTGAGAGGGGAGAGGGGAGGGGAAATAGATATAGAGAGATAGAGACAACCACAGCACTGCTTCACATTTGTGAAGCATCCTCCTGCAGGTGGTAACTAGGAGCCTGACTGAATTCTTGCCCACTGTAATGTATGTACTCTGCCCTGTATACCCCTGCCTGGTTTCAGTCACTATTGTTACAATATATATTGTATATAACAATATATTGTATATAACAATTATATATATATTGTATATTATATATACATATATATATATATGTATGTATATATTGTAATTATATATATTGTATATAACAATATATATTGTATATAACAATATATTGTATATAACAATATATATTGTATATAACAATATATATTGTTACAATATATTACAATAGTAATATCAAAAATAAATACCAACATACAGTAGATTTAGAAACGTTTGGTGATTACAAGGTCCAACTTAATATATGCATTTAAAAAATAAGCAGGACTAGCTTTCAGTGAAATAGTGCATTTGAAATAGTGCAAGACTGTAAGATATCATTAGATCTCGCTTTAAGAAGCAGGCCTCTAGAATGGTCTACATTAGAATGTCTCATATCACATACCCACCATGAATGCTATACCTATTAATCTAGGTTATATTTTTAACTGACGATTGACTTGTAATTAGTGACATGGTTACGTACTCTTTTTATTCATTTACTTTTGATTCAAAATGTCCTCTGAGCTTCATAATGAGTATGTAGGAAAAATACTTCAAGATATAGTTTCCCATGGTTCTGTTGACATTTTAGTAAGCAGTAAAAAAGTCTTAATTGTAGACAACTTTATTATGAGTTCTCAAGTTCTTTTATTCTCTTCCTTTGGTATCATGGTCTTTATTATTATCATTTCAATAAAGTACAGTAGATTGATTCTCTGGTGGATGTGTTTTTTAGTTTGCCAAATTAAAAAATATTTATTTATAAAAAGGAAACTTTGACAAAACCATAGGATAAGAGGCATACAGCTTCCTACAATTCCCACCACCAGAACTCTGTATCCCATCCCGTCCCCTTGTAGCTTTCCTATTCTTTAAGCCTCTGGGAGTATGGACTTCCAAGGTCATTGTGGGATGCAGAAGGTTGAAGGTCTGGCTTCTGTAATTGCTTCCCCACTGAACATAGGCATTGACAGGTCAATCCATACTCCCAGCCTGCCTCTTTCTTTCCTTAGTGGGGAAGGGCTCTGGGGGTTTGGAGCTCCAGAACACATTGGTGGGGTCATCTGTCCAGGGAAGTCTGTTTGGCATCATGCTAGCATCTGGAACCTGGTGGATGACAAGAGAGTTAACATATAAAGCTAACAAATTGTTTACCAATCATGGACCTAAAGGCTGGAATAGTGCAGATGAAGAGTTGGTGGCTACTCTATTTTGTAGATAGCTAGTAGACATATTTCAGTTAAATTCCAAAGGGCCTGTGGCTATACTAGTTCTCCCCCCACCCTTTTTTAAATTTTTTATTTAAGTAAGGATTAACGAACAAAACCATAAGGTAGGAGGGGTACAACTCCACACAATTCCCACCACCCAATCTCCTTAACCTACCCCTTCCCATGAAAGCTTTCCCATTCTCTAGCCCTCTGGGAGCATGGACCCAGGGTCATTGAGGGTTGCAGAAGGTAGAAGGTCTTGCTTCTGTAATTGCTTCCCCGCTGAACATGGGCGTTGACTGGTCGGTCCATACTCCCAGTCTGCCTCTCTCTTTACCTAGTAAGAGGTGTCTCTGGGGAAGCTGAGCTCCAGGACACATTGGTGGGGTCTTCAATCCAGGGAAGCCTGGCCAGCATCCTTGTGGCATCTGGAACCTGGTGATTGAAAAGAGAGTTAACATACGAAGCCAAACAAATTGTTGAGCAATCATGGATCCCAAGCTTGGAATAGTGGAGAGGAAGTGATAGGGAGGTACTCACTGCAAACTCTAGTGTACTTCTGCTTTCAGGTATATATTTTGCAGTAGTTTATGGATACGTGTGAACATAAGCTCTCTCTCACAGAAACTGGTGTATATCTAGGTTATGGGACTTTGTTAGAAAGTGAACCACCTGAGATGAAATTAGAATGTACTATAAAAGGAAAGGTCTCACCCGAGTAATGAAGCTGAAGGGTTGTCATTCCACACGTGAAGTCTCTGGACACAGTCTGAGGTGAAGCATGTTGAGGTGGCAATCGTTGCATTGGTTAGGTTGTGATCGGTGGATGCAATATTATTTGGTATGGATTGGGAGACGCATAAGGGAAAGTGGGCCCTATCCAATGGTTCCAGGACTGGGGGAAGTAGGGGCTCTATAGTGGAGATGTGAGGTTCCTGCTGTCTTAGGGTTCAAAAAGACAATCGATAGTTAATGTTATCATCACATTATTTGGTAACTGGGTTAACTTTGAAAAGTCCTTTTGTTATGGTTTGCTGTACAGTATCCATTATCTTGTATATAGCTTTGCTATTGGATGCTTCTAGTCTACTTGGTCTAGATTGTGAGAGAGTCTGCATATCAAATACACAGCCTATATATTAAAAAGATTCAGTTTGTGTTTTGAGAAACTTTGAGACGTACAACTGATTTTCCCCCTCTCATATTAATTAACTACTGATTTATATGTCTAATTTTGCTAGGAGTGTACATAAACAACATTCCCACCACCAAAAGACTGTGACCCATCCCTCCCACCCACTCCCACCCCCCACTGTCCCAGGAAGCTGCATGTCTACCCCTCACCACAGGGTTTTTACTTTGTTGCCCTACTTACAATTTGATCAGATCCTGCTTTTAGTTTCACTTTCAGATCTTCTTCCTCAACTTATGTTGATGAGTGGGATCATCCCATACTCATCTTTATCTTTCTGACTTAGTTCACTTAACATAATTCCTTTTAGCTCTGTCCAAGATGGGTCAGAGAAGGTGGGTCCATTGTTCTTGATAGCTGCATAGTATTCCATTGTGTATATATACCACAGCTTTCTCAGCCACTCATCTGTTGTTGGGCATCTGGGTTGCTTCCAGGTTTTAGCTATTATGAATTGTGCTGCTATGAGCATAGGAGTACACACCTCTTTTTGGTTGGGTGTTATGGAGTCCTTGGGGTATAACCCCAGGAGAGGAATTACTGGATCATATGGAAGGTCCATGTCTAGCCTTCTGAGAGTTTTCCAGACTGCTCTCCACGGAGGCTGTACCAATTTACATTCCCACCAGCAATGTAAAAGGGTTCCTCTGTCCCCACATCCTCTCCAGCATTTGTTGCTGCTGTCCTTTTTGATGTATGCCATTCTTACAGGAGTGAGGTTGTATCTTAGTGTTGTCTTAATTTGCATTTCTCTGACAATCAGTGACCTAGAGCAGTTTTTCATATGTTTGTTAGCCTTTTGGATCTCCTCTGTAGTGAATGTTTTGTTCATATCCTCTGCCCACTTTTGGATGGGTTCATTTGCTTTTATGGTGCTAAGTTTGCTGAGCTCTTTACATATTTTGGTGATTAGTTTCATGTCTGATGTCTGGCATGTGAAGATCTTCTCCCATTCTGTGAGGGGTCTCTCTGTTTGTTTAATAGTTTCTTTGGCTGTGCAGAAGCTTTTCAATTTGATGTAGTCCTATTGGTTTGTTTCTGCTTTAGTCTTCCTTGCAACTGGGTTTGATTCATCAAAGATATCCTTGAGGTGTAGGTGGGAAAGTGTTTTATCAATGTTTTCCTCTAAGTATTTGATTGTTTCTGGTCTGACATCTTGGTCTTTAATCCATTTGGAGTTGATTTTTGTTTCTGGTGAGATAAAGTGGTTCAATTTCATTCTTCTGCAAGTTTCAACCCAGTTTTCCCAGCACCATTTATTGAAGAGATCCTCCTTTTTCCATTTAATCCTTTGGGCCCCCTTATCAAAGATTAGATGCCCATAGGTGTATGGATTTACTTCTGGGCTTTCAATTCTGTTCCACTGGTCTGTGTGCCTATTTTTGTTCCAGTACCATGCTGTTTTGATGATGATGGCTTTATAATATAGTTTAAGGTCTGGGAGTGTGATGCCTCCATTTCTGTTTCTTTTCCTCAAGATGGTTTTGGCAATTCTAGGTGTTTTCAGGTTCCAGATAAATGAATGTAGTTTTTGTTCTATTCTCTTAAAGAAGCTTGGTGGAACTTTGATGGGTATTGTATTAAATTTGTATATGGCTCTGGGGAGAATATTCATTTTGACGAGATTTATTCCTCCAATCCATGAGCATGGAATATCTTTCCATTTCTTGGTATCAGTTTCTATTTCCTTGAGTAGCGACTCATAGTTTTCAGCATACGAGTCTTTCACTTCTTTGGTCAACTTTATTCCTAGGTATTTGATTGATTTTGCTGAAACAGTAAGTAGGAGTGATTTCTGGATGTCTTCTTCTTCAGATTTAGTGTTTGCATAAAGAAATGCCACTGATTTTTGTACATTGATTTTGTAGCCTGATACATTGCTATATTGCCTAATAACTTCCAGTAGTTTTCTGCTGGATTCTTTAGGTCTTTCTATGTATACTATCATATTATCTGCAAATAGTGAGAGCTTGACTTTTTCCCTTCCAATCTGTATTCCTTTAATTTCTTTCTCTTGCCTGATTGCTATGGCAAGAACTTCCAATACTATGTTGAAGAGTAACGGTGACAGTGGACAGCCCTGTCTAGTCCCCGATCTGAGGGGGAATGCTTTCAGCTTCTGTCCATTGAGTATGATGTTGGCTGTAGGTTTGCTATATATAGACTCCACTATCTTGAGGAATTTCCCATCTATTCCCATTTTTTGTAGAGTTTAGAGCATGAATGGGTGTTGTATATTGTCAAAGGCTTTCTCTGCATCTATTGAGATAATCATGTGGTTTTTGGCTTTGCTTTTATTGATGTGGTGAATGACATTGATTGACTTATGGATGTTGAACCAGCCTTGCATTCCTGGTATGAATCCCACTTGGTTGTGATGATATGTTGCTGTATCCGGTTGGCCAAGATCTTGTTTAATATTTTGGCATCTATGTTCATCAGAGATATTGGTCTGTAGTTTTCCTTTTTTGTTCTGTCCCTATCAGCTTTTGGTATCAGGGTGATGTTGGCTTCATAGAAGGTGGAAGGGAGTATTCCTGTTTCTTCAATCTTATGGAATAGCTTAAGGATTATGGGTATTAACTGTTTCCTGAAAGTTTTGTAGAATTCTTTTGTGAAGCCATCTGATCCAGGACTTGTTTTTGGGGAGATTCTTAATAATGTTTTCAATTTCTTTGTCTGTGATTGGTGCATTTAGATTTTGTAGTTCTTCTTGGTTCAGTTTTGGAAGTGCATAGATTTCTAGGAATTGATCCATTTCTTCCAGATTCTCTAGCTTGGTGGCATATAGTTCTTTATAGAAGTTTCTCAGGATTTTCTGGATTTCTGTGGTGTCAGTTGTGATATCTCCTGCATCGTTTACAATTCTATTAATTTGAGTCTTCTCTCTTTTTTGTTTGGTGAGTCTGGCTAGGGGTTTATCAATTTTGTTTAATCTTTCAAAGAACCAACATTTGGCTTCATTGATCTTCTGTATGGTTCTTTTATTTTCGATGTTGTTTATTTCTGCTCTAACTTTAGTGATTTCTGTCCTTCTATTTGCTTTAGGGTTCCTTTGTTCCTCTTCCTCTAAGTCCTTGAGGTGTGCAGTAAGGTCATTCATTTGAGCTTCTTCTTGGTGTTTAATATGTGATTGTATGGCTATAAGTTTCCCTCTCAGTACTGCTTTAGCTGTGTCCCAAATATTTTGATAGGTTGTGTCTTCATTTTCATTAGTTTCCAGGTACATTTGAATTTCCTGCTTGAGTGAGTCTCTGACCCAGTGTTTCTTAAGGAGCATGTTGTTTTGTTTCCAAATTCTGTGTCTTTTAATAATTTTCTGTTTGTTCTTAAATGTTAGTTTTACTCCACTGTGGTCTGTGAAGATACTTGGGATGATTTCAATGCTCTTGAATTTATTGATGCTGTCTTTGTGGCCTAACATGTGGTCTATCCTTGAGTATGTGTTATGTGGATTTGAAAAAAAGGTGTATTCCAGTTTTTTGGGGTGGAGGAGTCTGAAAATGTCCAATAGGTCTAGTTTGTCGATCTCTTCATTCAATTCTCTGTATCTTTATTGGTTCTCTGCTTTGTTGATCTGTCTAAGTGTGAGAGTGGGGTACTGAAGTCTCCCACTATTATTGTATTACTATTGATGTATTTTTGAAATTCTTTCAGTTCATGCTTAATGTATTTAGATGGTCCCTCGTTGGGTGCATAGATGTTAATACTTGTTAAGTCTTCTTGGCTGATTGATCCTCTAATCATTATGTAATGTCCTTGCCTATCTTTTATTACTTTATTTAATTTAAGATCTATTGTGTCAGAGATGAGAATGGCTTTTCCTGCCCTTTTTTGTGGTCTGTTAGCCTGTATGATAGTTTTCCATCCTTTCACTTTAAGTCTGTGTTTATCTTGTTGTGTCAGATGGGATTCTTGCAAGCAGCATATGGTTGGGTTATGTTTTCTGATCCATCCCCCTACCCTGTGCCTTTTGATGGGTGAGTTTAAGCCATTGACATTTATTGATATTATGGACTTAATGTATTGTAGTGCCATTGTTCTAAAAAAAAATTTGCTCTGATATATTGGAAGTATTATAGTGATGTTCTTGTTTATAAGAGGTCTTTTAGTACCTCTTTCAGGGCCAGCTTGGTGATGGTTGCCTCCTTTAACTGTTGTTTATCTAAGAAGGTTTTGATCTCTCCATCTAGTTTGAATGAAAGTCTAGCAGGATATATTATCCTTGGTTGAAACCCTTTTTCATTCAAGGTTCCATAGATATCTTGCCACTCCCTTCTGGCTTTTAGAGTTTGAGTGGAGAAGTCTGCAGATAATCTTATGGGTTTTTCCTTGTATGTGACTTTTTGTTTCTCTCTTGCGGCCTTTAGGATCCTTTCTTTACCCTTACTTCTTCTCACTGTGACTATGATGTGTCTTGGTGTCTTCAGGTCTGGGTTAATTCTGTTTGGTACTCTCTGGGCCTCTTGAATCTTGATATCATTTCTGTTATTCAGGTCTGGGAAGTTTTCTTCTATTATTTCCTCTAGAATGTTTGCTTCCCCTTCCTCTCTTTCTTCCTCTGGCAGGCCAATTATACGAATGTTACTTCTTTTGAGATCATCCCATATGTCTCTGTTGTTGTTTTCAGTGTCTATCAATCTCTTTTTAAGCTCCTTCACCTCTTTATTTGTTTTCTCTAACTCATCCTCTGTCTGACTAATTCTGTTTTCTGCTTCTGTTAGTCTGCTTTCACTTGCCTCAGCTTCTTTCTTCATTACAGCTATTTCAGCTTTCAGTTCTCTAATTGCCTCAAGATAATCAGTATTTTCCTTGGGGGTCTCAACTGTTGTTTCCCTAATACTGCCATTCCTTTCCTCCAATGTTGTTTTCATTTCTGTGATTAAGAAGTTTATTATTGCTTGCATACTTTTCTTATCTATGGTTATTTCTGGCTGATTTGTAGTTTCTTCTGGGCTCTTGTCTTCATTCATTGGAGTAGCAGTTTTATTTGTTTTTGATCTATCCATTTTTTTTATTTATGTGTTTCTCTTTTTTTATGCTCTGTTGTTCCTCAGTTGTTGTTTCTTGAGTACAAGTAATACTGTACTAAATACCTTTATGACAATTGCACTCACCAACCTCAGGAATTACAGTAGCAATTGAAGCAAGTATTGAAGTAGTTTAATCCTTACCAGTTAGCCAAACAATTTCTCCAATCCATGAAAAAGTAGTAACCAAATCCCAGTGAGGAAAGAGAAAAGAAAGAAAGGTTAGCAAGAATAGACAGTTATGCAAATCTACTATCCACTGTATATTCTAGGGATAACAAGAGGGGAAAGGGAACTAGAGCAGAGATACACACATAGAGAGTCCACTCTGAGTCATATTTCTTCCCCAAAATAATTCACAAATTCAGAAAGGCAAAGAAGAAGGAAGAAGTGTATGACAAGTTTAAAAAAAAGAGAGAGAGAGAGAGAGAGAGACAAGAGAGAGAAAAGGTAGAAGATAAGAAAAAGAGTTGTAATTAAAGAGCAGTGAAAGGAAATTCCCAAATGTGTATCAGTGAATTCAAAAAAGCACCCTGTTTGGTGGTGTGGGGGATCCTGCTAGGAGCTGGTCCCCGGGGACTGCTTGGGGGGGGGGGGCGGGAAGGAGGTATGCTTGAAAATTAAAAGGAAGAAAAAAAAAGGTGTTTTTTTTTTCCCCTTTTTTCCCTACTCTAATTCTTAACCCACATTAAGTTATAGTCAACTCCTTGGTGTCATCACTAGGACTCCTTATTGGCTGTCCTGCTAAAGGCAGAAAATCCTACCGTTTCCAGGAGATGTGTTCGGAGCTCAGCGGCTAGCAGCTTCTCAGTCCGCCATCTTCCGGGAGCCCCCCCCCCCCTTTTTTTTTTCTTTTTGCGCCTGAGCCTGCAATCTGATATACCAGTGGATTCAAGTTATTGTCTGGGGAGATGATGGCTGGAAAAAGGACCAAAAAGGTGGATCAGGGAAGATAGTAGCTCCCTAATATGGGAAAGGGGTATAAATATTGTTGACTGTAAACCCCATTGATTTGATGTGATCTGGGGCTCATATTCAGCTTAGGAGCCTATGTGACCTCTGCTTCCCTGTAGAACTGAGCTCAAATTCTGTGGTCATGAGTAGAAACATCCCATGTTGCTCCAATTTCAGGACCCATCTTCCTCGTGTGTAGCATAGAGTATGTTGTCCATCCTTCCTTCAGAGGATGGAACATTCTCTACTATTGTTGATCTAGGTTGAGGGCGAGTTCCTATGGGGGCCCATAAAGGGGTCTATTTTATTGTTCCTGATAGTTAAAATTTTAACTAGACTTATGTATTATACTAAATGGGAAAATAGGGTGGGGTAGATAGTATAATAGTTTTGCAAAATGACTCTCATGCCTCAAGTCCCAGTATGAATTCCCTGCACCATCATAAGCCTTAGCTGAGCAGTACTCTGGTAAAAAAATAGATTAAATAAATAAAATAACTTTTTCTAAATGAGAAAAATAGACTGTTTTATGAAAGCTAACAAAAAAAGTTTTAAGAAGAGGAAAGATAGGGCCAAGTAATCCACTATAAGGTTAGACACATATAAGAATAAAGACATGGTCAACACCCATGTTCAGCGGGGAAGCAATTACAGAAGCCAGACCTTCCACCCTCTACAACCCACAATGACCCTGGATACATACTCCCAGAGAGATAGAGAATGGGAAGGCTATCAGGGGAGGGGATGGGATATGGAGATCGGGTTATGGGAATTGTGCGGAATTGTACTCCTCTTATTCTATGGTTTTGTTGATGTCTCCTTTCTTAAATAAAATATATATATATATATATATTAATAACAAAAAAAGACATGGTATACCCTCCTATACATATGTTGTAATGAGCTATCAATACTGCTAATCAAAAACAGAGAACCTTAAAACTGCATCCAATTTTAGAGCTCTGTACTCTGGTCTACACATCAATTCTGGAGTTCTTTTCTATAGCTTTTATGCGGTTAGTTAGAAACCTGTGTTACAGTCAATTCTGCTTATCCACATTCAGATTTAGGAGGGTTTTCTTTCTTTCTTTCTTTTTCTCTTTCTTTCAGATTTTTAAAAAAATTATTTATTTTCCCTCTTGTTGCCATTTTTTTTAATTGTTTTTGTAGTTATTAATGTTGTTGTTGTTAGATAGGACAGACAGAAATGGAGAGAGGAGGGGAAGAGAAAGATAGATACCTGCAGACCTGCTTCACCACCTATGAAGTGACTCCCCTGTAGGTGGGGAGCCAGCGCTTGAACCAGGATCCTTAAGCTGGTCCTTGAGCTTTGTGGTACTTGCGCTTAACCTGCTGTACTACCACCCTGCTCCTAAGAGGGTTTTCTTTATAAAGAGCATGACTCTGTCTTTAGACGTTCTATTCATTTGCTGTGAATATGCAAGAAAATTTCTATTGCTTTGAAAGTAGTAAAAATATTTTCTGTTATGTATTTTGAAAATTGCTGCAGAGCAGTGCCATAAGCTTAACTACTCTGGACTTCACAGGGAACCAGAATAGGTGCTCTGAGGTAGGGGCAGCTGGAGTTGCAAGTCACTAGTGAGCCATGGATGGAGAAGATTATACTTCACAGCATCAGTTCACTATTGTGGTTTGCGTTAATATTTTCCAAGATTTCAAGAGGTACTGGAAATAGAAATTTTTCCTTCTGAGAAGATGGCAACTGGGACAGGTGGTGGTGCACCTTAGTAAGTGCACATAGTACTACTGTGTGTAAGGACCCCTTGCAAGGACTGTGTTCAAGCACCTGCTCCCCAGCTGCAATGAGACACTTCTCAAGTGGTAAAGCAGGTCTATCTTTCCTCCCAACTCAATTTCTCTCTGCCCTATCTAACAAAAATGGAAAAAAATATGGTGGCTAGGATCAGTGGATTCTGAGCTTCCGTAATAATCATGAAACCAAAAAAAAAAAGTTAGCTACTAATTAAATATATATATTTTTTTGTTCAGTTCATACAAAACATCCACACCTCCAGGCTGGAAATGACATCTGAGCAGCTGGTTTATAATCTCTGTTATAGGAAATTGAAATTAAATGTGTGATTTCAAGTTATTTACTTACTTATGATTGACTCCTGGAAGATTGATTTGATTTGCCTTTTTATACAGAGTACCAGTATAACTTTTTTGATTGATGAAGGCCAATTTGGACCATACTTGCTTTTAAGAGCAAATGGTTCTTTTATACATGGCTTTTTCAAAATTGAAATTCTTTCTTGAATTAAATACGAAACTCATTGTACTATTAAATAATGCTGGAAATGTAGGAATAAACTGTGTGGGAAGACAATTACTAGAATCCATATAGTCAAAAAAGCCTTATATCTAGGTGTTTCATTCATAAGTCTGTGCCTTGTAAATGGAGGGATCTTTAGAACTGACTTTGTCAGATTGTTTCATTTTTAGAAAGTATATCCAAAGAAGTTTGTTTGTTTGTTTGTTTATTTATTTATTCCCTTTTGTTGCCCTTGTTGTTTTATTGTTGTCATCGTTGTTGTATAGGACAGAGAGAAATGGAGAGAGGAGGGGAAGACAGGGGGAGAGAAAAATAAACACCTGCAGACCTGCTTCACCGACTCCCCTGCAGGTGGGGAGCTGGGGGCTGGAACAGGGATCCTTCAGCCGGTCCTTGTGCTTTGTACCACCTGCGCTTAACCCACTGCGCTACCACCCAGCTCACTCCAAAGAAGTTTTTAATGTGACTTTCACAAGGTCTCATACACAGTGATATACCAAATGATATACCAAAATGAAGACACAAATTGTAAAATATATCGTGTGCCAGTGTGATCAATGTGACTAAAGTAGAGGATCAATACAAGTTTTTCATAAGATGAAATAACGGAAGACAAGTAGGCTTTGGACAGTGTAAATCACTTGAGGCTGTTCCTTTCTCTGTGTCACCCTCCTACCCTCATTCTATTGCATTTGCCAAGACTTAAGACTGTTGGACTGCAAGTGCCGGAATATACTTTAATGTGATAATGTGTGATTTAATGCACTCTTCTCTCTTGGGAGAGTCCTTTGAGACTATTAGGCGGACTTTTCATAGCAGGATGCAAATGCCAGTGAAGTTAATTAAAAATAATTTAAAATAGAAGCTAAGGAGAAAATCTTCAAGTTGAAATTACATAAGAAGAGCTTTGACTTAGAAGCTTAGCTGAGTTGTCAGGAGTTTATAGTGGCTAATCAGATTTCCTTTATGGGAAATCTGTTTATTTCATTTTATATGATATATGCTTGTAATTTCCATTTTCCTCTGCTTTTATCACATTTTGTCCTTTTGATTAAAGATGACATTACTCAAAGTATGTTGCCTTTGGACAACTTTCTCTGGTTTTCAACAGGGAGTTTTTTTGCCCTGCAAGAGAAATTTGGCAATGTCTAGAAATACATTTATTGGTGCTAACAGGGAGTAAGTGGATGCCCTTAACATCTACAGGAAAGAGATCGAGACTGATGCTCAGTACGTTGCAATACACAGGGTATCACAATGCTCACTAACAGAGAATTGTCAGGCCCAGGATATCTACAGTGTTGGAATGAAGAAACCTGGAAATTTTAATCTTTCAAGGAAACTGATATTCTGGCTTTACCTCATACACACAAAGTCAAACTTTCTGGGTTAAAGACCCAAGAATCTGTATTTTCAAAAGATTTATTTAAGCTCAGGATCTAGGTCCAAAGCTTTAATCACTGCACCCACTCCTAGACTACTGTATTTTTAAAAACAAACCAGTTGTTTTATGATTCAGGTTTGAAATCTCCTTTTTCAAAGCTTTTATTTGTAGAAAGATCTGTTGCAATACTAGATTTTTATAGCTGATTATAGAGGAGAAAGGCTTCAACAAACTTTTTTTATTTTTTATTTATAAAAAGGAAACTGACAAACATTTCACAAAACTTTTAAAAGTTCCTTTTTCTAGTTTAAAACTTAAATCATATTCCTTGTGTGTCTTTTGAGTGCTTCCCTTAATCATTTTCACATACCCCAAATAATAAAAATATGTGTGTTTTCCCTTCCTTCCTTTTTTTCTTCTTCTTTTTTTCCCTTCTTGCCTTATGTGGAAACTTTATAAGATTCTGCCATGTACATATATACATAACATGATTCATATGTTCAGTAAAGAGATAGATTGATGAATGAAATATGTGGCTTGCAGAATGCCCAGAGGAAACACACATTTGCACATATATTCCTATAGCACAAGATACTAGTATATTAGAGATATTTGGAAAACACCGAGGACACTTTCTGCTTGAGTTGAACCAAGATGCGTGGTCACTGGATGCAACTATTTGGAAATGGATAGTGGAAAGCAAGACTTGGAAAGAATTATTACAGCATGTTAAATACTTCACTAATAGCATTGTACTGGCTGAATGAAGGAACAAAAAGTGAGATAAGGTTATATAAATGGATTAAAGTGATTTTGTGGAAGATCCTGATTCTCTTGTTGAGTATTTTACAGATTTTCTGTTGGTAGTGGTGAAAGTTGAATAATTTTGAGAAGGGGAAGGACATAATCCAATTGGTAGTTTTGGGAAAATAAATCTGGTGGTAGTTCAAAGGTTGATTTTTGAAGAAGGAGGCAAGAATGAGGGCAGTGATATCCAGGAGGTATGCAGCACTAAGAATTCATTGCTCCTAATAGCCATTCCCCCAACCCCCCCTTTCTTTTATACTTGATAGGACAGAGATAAGTTGAGAGGGGAGGGGAGATAGAGAGGGACAGAGACAGAGAGACCCCTGTAGACCTGCTTCAACTTGACTGTGAAGCATCACCCCTGCAGGTGTGGAAGTAAGTGCTCTAACCCAGGCCCTTGTTCATAGTAATATCTATGTTTAACTGGGTGCACCATCACCTGCCAGGAGGTTTTTTTAAAATTTATTTTTTATAATAATCCAATAGAAGATTAATGGATCCAAGGCAGCATCAGAAAGAGAGGAATTGAGAAACTTCCAGAAGTAGGATAGATCTCTACCTGAAGGCATTGCTTTTGCGTTTCTTCATCTTCAATTCTCTTAAAACTGACCACAGTTTTACTGAAGTGTATGATAGACCAAACATTTAATATAAGAAAATGGAGGGAAAATTGAAATTTAAAGTACTTAATAGGTGGGAAGAGGATCCCCTGTTAAGTTTACATGTTGGTTCTAAGGAATGTATCCTTGGCTACTGCAGCCAATAGGTAACAGAAAGACCTAATTTGTAACGAGGGCAGCATTGAGGTCAGGCTTACCTGAGTCCATGGTTGAGTGAATTCATCACAAGGAAGATGATGTGTGGAGAGGATGGGAGCACTGAGGACCAAATGTGAGGCAATGGCTGTAGTGTTTAGGAAGGCAAGGGGAAAGAACAGAAAATAAGAGTCTACAGGGGTTGATCAAAATGTGTTGCTGCTTACTAGGTGTAGATGGTGACAAGAACTAATTTGTTAAAGGAGAAATAAACTATTTGGATTACTTTATTTTATTTTAATGAGTTTATTTGCTCACCACACATTAATGGGAAAGAGAATGGGAGACGGGGAGATTAAAGAAAAAAGGTGGAGTTATGGTATGTGGGTTAATGAGAGGAAAACATCAATTGTAGGGAAGCTGAAAAAGTTCCCTTTGAGATGAAATGAGAAAGAAAATGATGGCTGGTAAATCTGGAGAAAATTTAATACAAAAAAAGATGGCACTGAAGATCTAGATCTTCACTGTAAAGTACATGGTGACATTTGCTGAAAACAAGGAGATCAGGAAGAGTGGAGACATTTGAGATGTGTGGGAAAGTTTATGAAGAGTGAAGAATTCAAGAGGGAGTCAATCTGGGGTAAACAAAAAGGGCTGCTCTGCAACACTGAGGACTTAACTAAGAATGAATGCCATGAAGTTAGTGGACACAGTCAGCAGGGTGGTTTGAGTGCCTTTCTTAGCAAGGAGTATGCAAGAGCGTGAGAACAGAAGCAGAATGAATGGATTTTTTGGAATTAATATAGGCTTGGAGGTTGGCAAGGTGAAAACAGTAGAGGTGGGCAACAAGGGATGAGTCTGTCATTATACATAAGTAGAAGTGTGTTTACACTAGCTGATCTTGTGTTCTAGACTGGAGGGGGGAAGATAGACCAGAAGCATACCTGGCAGAATAAGATTTCTGGCCAACAAAGATCATGATTTTTGCTCCTGTTTGGTCAGCTTGCATACAAGGATTGAATATATATGATTGAGTGACCTTTATAGGGTTACTGGGAAAGCTGTGGAATTTTGGGTGTGTAAAGGGACTTTCCTGTTTCTTTGAACCCTATTTCCTGGATCTCTCTGAAGTGATTTCATGGAAAGGTAGAATAACAGTGTGCAGTTATTTTGTTAGAATTATACGTTTATAATAATAAATGATTTGGGGAAAATAAGGAAAAAAAACTGATAACAACCTAAATTATGCCATTTGCAAAGGGAAAACTCCAGTATCAAACAAAAGAGGACAACAATTCTACCAAATTGTCTATGACATAATGCAACCTGCTGTAAAAAGGTCAAGGTTTGCGATTTTTTATGTTTCTAAATCAAAACATAAAAAAATCTGAAAAAAATTATGTTTCTAGATTACGTGTTTGGATAGTTTAATTCTGATGATTTAGGAGGCAGGTAAATGGTGTTATCCTGCTGCTTTAATGGATTCACTCTCTGTCAGCTTTGGTAATGCTTCCTTCCATGTCTGTTTGTCTCTTTTTCTTTCTCTTCTCTCCTTTGCGTTTAACACTTAACTGAAATTAGTGAAACATTTCAAATGTTTTTAAATTGCTATGCACATTCTATAGGAAAGTTTTACTTAGTTAATTGGGGGGGGGTTAATATTTTACACCTGACAGTAAATACAATAGTTTGTACATGCATAACATTTCCCAGTTTTCCACATAGCAGGTGGGAAGCTTTTAATGCAGTTTTTGAAACTGAACTGCATTTCATAGATTTGGAATCTTTATCATCTACAGTTTACATTTAGGAACTGTGAAAGAGCTATTTTAGCTCTTGTGGTTTCAACTTACAGTCCACTTCTGTTTTCAGATTACTGCCCACATGATCTGAAACAAGATGATTCACATGCATGTGCTCTTTTATTGTTGTTGTCTGCTTGATTTTTCAGTAGTTTCAAGAATAAAATCTGAAATTAATTTTATGGTAGGATAAATGTACATTACAGAGACATTGGAAGGGAACACCCTATCAATAGAGATTTGTGTGTGTGTGTGTGTGTGTGTTTGTGTGTGTGTGTTTACTATGTAAAATGTCTAGGAAGATGAAAAATGTGTAATATGTAGTTTTACCTACAAGGAATTTGTCAACAAGGTGAAAGAGAATGAAATATAAATGTGTGTCTCATTAAACTGTAAACCCATTTCTGAATGTCAATTCAAGATTATAACAAGAACCAGGTGAGAGATTAGTTTGTGGCTAGTTGCCAGCCGAATGGTACAGTTCTGGAACAGGACAATTTAGAGATTGAGAAATAACTCAGGATGGCAGGGAGGAGTCTGTGTTGTCTGCTAGTGACACCAGCTGAAAAGTATACAGTTTGTAGGTCATTTTGGTTTCCATTAGGCAGACTCAGACACTAAAAATTAGGCAATTTGTGGTTGAGAAGGTGAGAAGCACTCCTAAAGCTGGTGGCAGTGTATAAACGAACCAACTTCCTCTCCTCACTTTTTCTAATTTAAACTATTATAATCCTATTCTACCTCTTGATGGTCCACCAACTCTTGACCTTCTGGGTCTCTGAACCTACTCTGTTCTTCATTTTCATATATTTTTTAAAGTATTATTTTAAAAATGTTTTATTTTATTTATTTGTATAAGAGGGACCAGACCTCTGTTCTCTCATGTCTAGTGCCAGGAATTGAATTTAGGGCATTAGACATACAGGTCATGTGCTTTCCTCACCAACCACCCACCCAAAGCTTTCTATTTCTATGTTTTTTTTTTAATCATTTGAGCAATATGTGGGATATTTAGTAAATTTTTTTGAGAGGCTTTGCATTTTATTCTTACTGAAATACAAGGTGAAATTATGAAACATAGAAAAGATGTAGGTGTTCACAACATTAACATATGTGCATTGATAAAATGAAAGTTTTTCTTTTGATCAATATACATAATGGATTTATTTTTATAAGCTAAGTGGTACTATATTCAGTCTTTGGGTTAGGGAAGCGTTTATGATTTTAGAAGTAAAAGATTGGAGGTACCGTTATTGAGAAAGAAAGTCTAGACTTGAGAAGCATGAGGAAGCTGTAACTAGCAGATGTTGGTAATCTAGTATGTTGGGGTGGGGGGAGAAGTAAAAATATGGAAGATGACTCTACATTGTGAATACTACTGACCAAAATTTAAGCCATAATTGGACTGCAGAGAAGTAGCCATAAATTTCAGGAAATGTTGAATTTAAGTTGCTAAAGATAGGACCACTTAGAGAGGAAAAATTCAAATCTATTTAGTAGAAATCTCAGGGGTAGGGTTAGGTATCTACAAGGAATCTACCTGGAGGTGGCTGAAACTGTGGAAGTTAATGAGGTTGCTAAGATTTGGAGCCAAAATGGTCTGATTGTTTTAATGAAGAAATGTCTCATGAAGAGAAATGTAGACATTACTTAGATTGCATAGAGCAAACTGAGATGAGTCACATTATTAAAAAATTTTTTTTGGAGGATTTCATTTCTTTTTTAAAAAAATATATTTTAAAAAGGAGACGTTAACAAAACCATAGGATAAGAGGGGTACAACTCCACACAATTCCCACCACCAGATCTCCGTGTCCCATCCCCTCTCCTGATAGCTTTCCTATTCATTATCCCTCTCGGAGTATGGACCCAAGGTCATTGTGGGATGCAGAAGGTGGAAGGTCTGGCTTCTGTAATTGCTTCCCTGCTGAACATGGGTGTTAATTGGTCGATCCATACTCTCTTCCTGCCTCTCTCTTTCCCTACTAGGTTGGGGCTCTAGGGAAGCAGAGTTCCAGGACACATTGGTGGGAATTCCAGGGAAGTCTGGTTGGCATCATATTAGCATCTGGAACCAGGTGGCTTAAAAGAGAGTTAACATATGAAGCCAAACAAATTGTTGAACAATCATGGACCTAAAGGCTGGAATAGTGCAGATGAAATGTTGCTAGTAGGCATATTTTAGTTAAATTCCAAAGGCCCTGTAGCTAAACTAGTTTTTTTTTTTTTTTTCCATGAGCCTGAAATCTGATATGCAGGTGGATCCAAGTTATTGTTTGGGGAGGTGATGCCAATTGTAAGAAAAAGTTTTTGCATAAATGACAGCTTTAAACTGGAGTGAAGTATTTTCAGAGTATATTTCCTTATTCTTAGTTGCACTTATGCTTACTCTCCTTGACTTATTATTGGGGATGCTGGTATTGAATGTTTTCACCTAAACTCTTATCAGGTTGAGCTAAAAGACTTCTAAGAATTCACCTGACTGAAAATTCTATAATTGTGTCATGTACCTGGTTGAGTGCATAAGAACATCTTGTGCAAGGACCCAGGTTCTAGATTCTTCCCACCCATAGGGGCAAAAGCTTCATGAGTAGTGAAACAAGTTTGCAAGTGTCTCTCCATCGTCCTCTGTCTTTTAATTTATTATTATTATTTTTAAATATTTTAGTTATAAAAAGGAAACATTGACAAAATCATAGGATAAGAGGGGCACAGCTTTATACAGTTCCCACCACCAGACCTTCGTATACCAACCCCTCCCCTGATAGCTTTCCTATTCTTTAACCCTCTGGGAGTATGGACCCAAGATCATTGTGGGATGCAGAAGGTTGAAGGACTGGCTTCTGTAATTGCTTCTCCACTGAACATGGGAATTGACAGGTCGACCCATACTCCCATCCTGTCTCTCTCTTTCCCTAGTGGGGCAAGGTTCTGGGGATATGGACCTAATTATTGTCTGGGGAGATGATGTCATGGCTGGGAAAAGGACCAGAAAGCTGAATCTGGGAAGAGAATAGCTTCCTAATATGAGAAAGGGGTATAAACATTGTTGACTATAAACCCCATCAATTTGATGTGATCTGGGCCTCATAATTAGCTTAGCCTGTGTGACCTCTACATCCCTCTAGATCTGAGCTCACATACTGTGGTCATGAGTAGGAACATTCCGTGCTGACCCAGTATTGACCCATCTTCCTCAGGTGTAGTGTAGAGTATGTTGTCCATCCTCCCTTTGGAGGATGGAACATTCTCTACCATTGTTGATCCAGGTTAAGGGCAAGGTCCGATGGGGGCCCACAAAGGGGTCTATTTTGTAGTTACTGATAGAGATAACCAGAAGCAATGGAGAGAGGGATTTATGTGAGGTCTAGGCCCATCAAGTCTGTTTGGGAGATTCAGGACTCCCCAGTTAGGGATCCAGCTGGTGGAATGGCCTGATAGTGACTAAAGAGTCAGCATTAAAATATGCCAGTCTCTTGCTATATATGGACTCCATTATCTTGAGGAATTTCCCATCTACTCCCATTTTTTGAGTGTTTTGAGCATGAATGGATATTGTATTTTGTCAAAGGCTTTCTCTGCATCTATTGAAATAATCATGTGGTTTTTGGTTTTGCTTTTATTGATGTGGTAAATGACATCGATTGACTTATGTGTGTTCAACCATCCTTGCATAGCTGGGATAAATCCCACTTGGTCGTGATGAAAAATCTTTTTGATATACTGCTGTATCAACCAGTTGGCCAGGATCTTGTTTAATATTTTGGCATCTATTTTCATCAGAGACACTGGTCTATAGTTTTCTTTTTTTGTTATGAACCTTTCTGCTTTTGTTATCAGGGTGATGTTGGCTTCATACAATGTGGAAAGGAGTATTCCTGTTTCTTTGATCTTGTGGAAGAGCTTTATAAGTATGGGTATTAACTGTTTCCTGAAAGTTTTGTAGAATTTGTTTGTGAAGCCATCTGGTCCAGGACTTTTGTTGTTGGGGAGATTCTTAATAACTGTTTCGATTTTTTTGTCTGTGATTGGTGCAGTTAGCTTTTGTAGTTCTTCTTGGTTCAGTTTAGGAAGGACATATGTTTCTAGGAATTCTTCCATTTCTTCCAGATTCTCTAGCTTGGTGGCATATAGTTCTTCATAGAAGTTTCACATGATTTTATGGATTTCTGTATTGTCAGTTGTGATAGCTCCTCTATAATTTACAATGCTATTAATTTGAGTCTTCTTCCTTTTTTATTTTAGTGAGTCTGGCTAGGGGTTTGTCAATCTTGTTTAATTTTTCAAAGAACCACCATTTGGCTTCATTGATCTTTTGTATGATTCTCTTATTTTTGATGTTGTTTACTTCTGCTCTAATTTTAGTGATTTCTGTCCTTCTGGTTATTTTAGGTTTCCTTTGTTCCTCTTCCTCTAAGTCCTAAAGGTGTGCAATAAGGTCATTTATTTGGGCTTTTTCTTGTTTTTTAATATGTGAATCTATGGCTGTGAGTTTCTCTCTCAGTACTGCTTTAGCTGTGTCCCAAATATTTTGATAGCTTATGTCTTCATTTTCATTTGTTTCCAGGAACATTTGAATTTCTTGCTTGAACGTTTCTCTGACCCAGTGGTTCTTAAGCAGTATGTTGTTTAGTTTCCAAATTCTGTGTCTTTTAATAATTTTCTGTTTGTTGTTAAATGTTAGTTTTACTCCACTATGGTCTGAGAACATACTTGGGATAATTTCATTGCTCTTGAATTTGTCGATGGCTGTCTTTGTGGCCTAACATGTGTTCTATCCTTGATTATGTGTTATGTGGATATGAAAAGAAGGTGTATTCCAGTTTTTTGGGGTGAAGTACTCTGAAAATGTCCAGGAGGTCTAGTCTGACTGTCTCTTCATTTAATTCTCTTGTTTCTTTGTTGGTTCTCTGCTTTGTTGATCTGTCTAAGTGTGAGAGTGGGGTATTAAAGTCTCCCACTATTATTGTATTACTATTGATGTATTTTTGAAATTCAGTAGGTGCTTGATGTATTTAGATGGTTCCTCATTGGGTGCATAGATGTTAATAATTGTTAAGACTTCTTGGCTGTTGATCCTCTAATAATTATGTAATGTCCTTGCCTATCTTTTATTACTTTATTTAATTTAAGATCTATTGTGTCAGAGACGAGAATGGCTGTTCCAGCTTTTTTTGTGTGTGTGGTCCATTAGCCTGTATGATAGTTTTCCATCCTTTCACTTTACATCTGTGTTTATCTTGTTGTGACAGATGGGATTCTTGCAAGCAGCATATGGTTGGGTTATGTTTTCTGATCCATTCCCCCACCCTGTGCCTTTTGATGGGTGAGTTTAAGCCATTGACATTTATTGATATTATGGATTTAATGTATTGTAGTGCCATTCTTCAACAAGTTTTTATTTGCTCTGATATATGGCAAGTATATAGTGATGTTCTTGTTTATAAGAGGTCTTTTAGAACTTCTTTCAAGGCCAGTTTGGTAATGGTTGCCACCTTTAACTGTTGTTTGTCTAAGAAGGTTTTGATCCCTCCATCTAGTTTGAATTAAAGTCTAGCAGGATATGTTATCCTCGGTTGAAACCCTTTTTCGTTTAGGGCTCGATAGATATCTTGCCATTCTCTTCTGGCTTTTAGAGTTTGAGTGGAGAAGTCTGCTGATAGTCTTATGGGTTTTCCTCTGTATGTAACTTTTTGTTTTTCTCTTGCAGCATTAGGATCCTTTCTTTATCCTTACTTCTTCTCATTGTGACTATGATGTGTCTTGGTGTCTTCAGGTCTGGGTTGATTCTGCTTGGATATCTCTGGGCCTCTTGAATCTTAATGTCTTCTCTGTTGTTCAGGTCGGGAAAGTTTTCTTCTATAATTTCCTCTAGAATGTTTCCTTCCCTTTCCTCTCTTTCTTCCTCTGGCAGGCCAATTATACAAATGTTACTTCTTTTGAGATCATTCCATATGTTGTTGTTTTCAGTGTCTATCAATCTCTTTTTGAGCTCTTTCACCTCTTTCTTAGTTTTCTCTAGCTCATCCTCTGTCTGACTAATTATGTTTTCTGCTTCTGTTAGTCTGCTTTCACTTGCCTCAGCTTCTTTCTTCATTTCAGCATTTCAGCTATTTCAGCTTTCGGTTATCTTATTGCCTTAAGGTAATCAGTATTTTCCTTGAGGTTCTCATTTGTTGTTTCTCTAATACTGCCATTCCTTTCCTCCAAAGTTGTTTTCATTTCTGTGATTAATAAGTTTATTATTGCTTGTATACTTTTGTTATCTATGATTATTTCTGGCTGATTTTTGGTTTCTTCTGGTCTCTTGTCTTCATTCATTGTAGTAGCAGTTTTATTTGCTCTTGATCTTCCCATTTTTTTAAATTAATGTGTTTCTTATTTTTATGTTCTGTTGTTCCTCAGTTGTTGTGTTTTGAGTACAGGCAACACTGTACTAAATACCGTTTCCAGCAGTTGTTTTCGGGATTCAGGCCAGTAGCTCCATCTCGGTCACCATCTTGCTTGTCTTTTAATTTTTTTGCCCTTGTTACTATTGTTTTTGTTATGATTTTTATTGCTGCTGCTGTTGTTGATAGATAGGATAGAGAGACATTGAGAGAGGAGGGGAAGACAGAGATGTGGAGAGAAAGATAGCTACCTGCGACTTACTTCACAGCTCCTGTAGTGGCATTCCTGCAGGTGGGGAGCAGGGGGCTCTAACCAGGTTCCTTAGCCAGTCCTTGTACTTTGCACCATGTGCATTTAACCTGCTGCTACTGCCTGTCCCACAAAAAGTTATGTTTTTATTAAAAATACTAATAGCAGGTGGTTGGTTATATTTATTTAACTATTCGATTATTATTATTGTTATTTATTTTACCAGAATACTGTTCAGCTCTGGTTTATGGTAGTATGGGGATTGAACCTGGAACTTTGGAGCCTCAGGCAGAAGAGCCTCTTTGCATAACCATTATGCTATCTACTCCACCCTTACTTAACTATACAACATCTGACTCATGCAGCACTTATAATGCCTGATTATATAATGACTTCTTTGTTTTTGTGAGATTTTACTCATGCATCTGTTAAAAATACCTTGTTTTCCTTAAGATTTTTTTAGTGGACAATGAGATTTTAATCCATCTTAGAACATTAGTCAAAGTAGGTAGGTAAGGTCATTTGTCTTTAGGGTTCTTTTTCTTTTTTTCCGGTTTGTTTTCAGATCAGTGAAGATGTAAAATTCCAGAGCCTCAGGTCTTCCTAAAAGCTACCTTATCTTGTTTATTTATTTATTTTTATTGTACTGTATTTTCTTAAAGGTTACATTTGGGAACTATTTGCAGATTTCCAGATTGTTCTGAGCCTTTGGGAAGTACAAGCCCAGTATTTTTACTTTTCCCAGAATTTCATTCCCAGATTACTTGAGATTTCATACACTGGGATACACATAGATCATCTGAAAGAAATGGTGATATTTTCGTGGAAGGAATAGTAAACATGTAATCATTTAAAGGGATTTTGAATATAGATAAAGGTGTTAGGGATATATATTACATAAAATAGAGATATGCATACACATATACACATGACGTACATTTGAATGATCTGTCATAGAATGGCATCAAAATTGAAATGATGGTGGTGGAAAGCTAAAGTGAAAAAAAAAAATCCCAGAATTTAAATCCTAAGAAGCATTTTAAACACTTGTACTCTTTTTTTTTCTTTAAAATAAGTGTATTTTACATTAAAATTTATGAAGTTTTAAAAAGATTGCTTCCATTTGTTTTCATTTATCCTATTTTTTCATGATGTAAACTAAATACAGCATAGATGACAAGTAGAGAACATGTTTGATGATTGGTTTGTGCATTTACAGACACCCTTGCCTAGTTCAGCAGGATATTTGAGATGGTTTATTAGTACATTTTTAGAAAAGATTAAAACAGAATAATGTATTATGTATTCAATAGTAGCTTAGTAGGTTCAAACGAGGGAAAATGAAAATGTACAGATTTAGACCTGAGGGTCAGATCCAGTTATTTAATATTATATGTAAACTTGGATCAAAAAGAAAACAATTTTCATTGTCAACAAAAACCCAGCTTCTCAGGAGAAAAGTATTTGTTTTCTTATAATTTGTCTAGAACTATACTTTTTGCATAGTTTACAGGTAGGGATTATTGACTAGATAAAACTCTCAATGATCTCTATGATAGTTTGTGGATGTGCTTACTGTAACAATGCTAATGTAGTAGCAAGTATAAAAGAGCCTTTGTTATACAGGACCACACTGATTCTCAGGCATGGTTCCATTTGTTTCCCCAGTTACCTTATGAGATGTCTACTGCTTTTGTTTCCATTTTAAAGAATAATTAACTTGCTCAGGATCCACATCATTAATGCTGCGTCTAGGTTGTCTGATTTCATAATAGATCATGTGCTCTTTAGCATTTCTCTTGTGCCAAGTACAATTTGATGTTAGTGTTTCTGTTTATAAGAACTTGTTGGGAATTTTTATTCATTAGTAAGGATTCAGTTATCTGGGATTTTAGATTATAATATTGTTAAATATTGCCATTCTTCCTTCCTTTTTGTCCTTCCTTCCTTCCTTCCTTCCTTCCTTCCTTCCTTCCTTCCTTCCTTCCTTCCTTCCTTCTCTCTTCTTTTTTCCAGAATCCTTCCTTTTTCTCTCTTCTCTTTTACAGAACACTGGCGATCTCTGGCTTCTAGTGGTGTGGAGGATTGAACCCAAGGCTTTGGAGCCTCATGCATGAAAAGGATTTTTGTTTAGCCAGTATGCTGTCTTATTGCTGATCTTATTTCCTTAGAAGTTCATTAGTAACTTTTACAAGTTGATTTCATCTTTATGGAATATCACTAGATTTTTGTGTTACTGCTATTTGCTAAATGTGTTGAGCTATTAGGCTAGTAGATTAGATTTGCTTGACTGTAAACTGAAAGAAAGAATATCCTCATCAATAATGTGAATTATTATAGAAAAAAATCAACTTTCTATTTTTATCTGCAATAGGTAAAATGGTGTGTGTGTGTGTGTGTGTGTGTGTGTGTGTGTATGTGTGTGTGTGTGTGAATTACAAATTATCAACAGTAGATTGATGTTCAAAATAAGGAATTACTTACTAATGGATCAACTCACCAAAACCAAAATATGTTTCCTTGTGAGACACCATTTCCTGGAATTTAGGGAAAGGATTTAGCATTGTAGTGGGACTTTTGACACTGAGAGGAATTTAAAAAATAACTGAGAGGCAAGTTTCTGAGATTTATATTGTATTCTCTCTCACCAGTAAAAGTGAGCTAGCATTTTCTTCCTTATTGTACTTTTGATGGTTCTAAAGATGAAATAAGTACTATGTGTTAAAGTTCTTTGAAAATTGCCATCACTATGTATTCATTGATTTGTTTTTTTTAATAAAAGGAAATATTTAATTTCCTTTTTTTCCCCTGCTTAACAACCATATACCAGATAAGTGACTGCTATTGGGGAAGGTATGATAATCTACATGCTTTATTTTCAAATTTATTTCAAAGGATTTTTAGAATTTTCTTCTCATTAATCACCATCCAAGTGTCTTATTCCTCAACTACAAGAGTTAATTAAAATTCTCGAAATTTTGCTTCATCTCTCTTTCTCTCCTTCTCTTCTTCCTCTTCATTCTCTCATTAAAATAGACAAAAAAAAAAATCTCTAAATTTTAATTTGAATATTGCTAGTGAGGAAAAAACATAGACTTTAAAGTTAAATGGAAATTCTATTTACTTGAGCCATTCTCATTCTTTTTCAGTAGTAGTCAAGATTGAAGAGAGATGGCATTTTACCATTCATACCCTTCTTTCAAAAAATAGTGAAAAATAAAGAGTATTGACCCTGTAAGATAGATATTCTTTTCTGAGTAGAACATATTGTATTTAAATTGACCCTGTGATGCTCTTGTTTTTTCCTTTGATTCTTAGCTTAACTAATGTTTGTCACTTTCCTTGAGAATTAACTCAAATTCAATGCCTGACAATGGCTTCTTTTGTGACTTTCTCTACTCTATTCTAAAAGCCTGTCAATGATAGAGTATTATATGAACTTTTGTCTATGTCTTATAGCCCTTTGAAGTTAAGCTTACAGGATTTTAGATGCAAAAAAAGGCCTCTGCCAACATTCAGCTCAATGTTCAATGTCCTTGTTTTCCTTTGTAGGGACTGAGGTCCAGTAGTTTTATACAAGCTGGTCAGTATTTGAGCCAAAATTATGGACCCAGGGCAGTTTTTTATTACCATTGTTTTATAGTTGTTTATTTCATGTATTTGATCTCAACTATAAGATTTTTTTTTTCTTCATCATCCAATGATTCTTCTGCCTTTCTCTGTTCAGAGTAGGCACACTAGAATGTTTGGCATCTAGCCATTTGCTAGTGGTTAATTACTATCCTTTTGTTTAGTGCTCTTTTAAAGGTATCTTCAATTTTTACTTCAGTATCTAAACCATATTTCGTATACATTCATCTCATAGTTAAACCCACTAGCTAATTCAGTTTTTTTTAACCTCTAGGTCTCCCAACATGGAGACCAAGTTAAAGAACTTTACATTAATTGGTTGTTAGATAAAATCATATTTCCTGATTATTTGGGGTTACTGCGGCAAGATGATGAGAAGAAAGGACTGTGTCTCTATATTTTCTAGGCTCTCGTACGTTTTCCCTAAATTGTGTAGTACAGAAGAGCTTACTTAGAAATTTAGCCAGATATGATAATGTATCTTACCTCCCTACGCTGCCTGAATGGGTACCACTTTGGTTGGGACCTATGAACCTTTAGGTTCAAGGAGCACAACAGTGAAGAACCTTTGGCTAAGAAGAACAGCAACACTGAGATGAAGAAGTTCAAGAAAACTGCTAAGTTGGTAGGGATATCTCTCTATATCTTCATAGAAAGGTACAGGTTGATTTTATGCATTATTGAATTTACTTCCCATGAGTTATATCTTTCAGGTCAATTCAGAGATGACCAGAGAATCTATACTGATAAAATATATCTGTCTTTAGAAACTATTGTTTAGTCCTCTTAATGAGTAGTGGTTGATTCAGCCTATTGAAAGTTGTAGTGAGGTTAGCTGTATGGTTAGAAATCCTGGAACTCAGGGAGTCCAGCAGTAGTGCAGCGGGTTAAGCGTTAGAGGTGGGAAGCGCAAGGACCTGCATAAGGAACTAGGTTCGAGCCCCCAGCTCCCCACCTGCAGGGGAGTCGCTTCATAGGTGGTGAAGCAGGTTTGCAGGTGTCTATCTTTCTCTCCCTCTCTCTGTCTTCCCCTCCTCTCTCCATTTCTCTCTCTCCTATCCAACAACAACGACATCAATATCAACAACAATAATGACTACAACAATAAAACAAAGGCAACCAAAAGGAATAAATAAATATTAAAAAAAAACGAAGAAATCCTGGAACTCAAAGTTGTTTGTCAGTTTATATCTCTCTGTCGTAGTGTCAACATTAGCTATAATTGTAGATCATTTATGAAAGTACCATGCAGGTTTCCTGCTGAATGCATACATTTGAAAGCTATGGAACAGTCAAGCAAACAGATAAATCTAACTATTCAGGTGTAAATAACTAACAAAGGGGCCAGGTTGTGGCACACCTGGTTGACTGTGTATGTTACCATGTGCAAGGACTTGGGTTCAAATCCTGTGCCCCACCAGTACGGGGTAAGCTTCATGAGTAGTGAAGCAGGCCTGAAGGTGTCCCTTTTTCTCTCTCCATCTCTATTTCCCCTTTCCTCTCAATTTTTCTGTCCCATAAAATTAAAAAATTAAATAATAATAATAAATTGAAACATGGCCACTGGCGTATTCATGGACAAAGAGAATTAATAAAGATCAATTTACATTTCATATTTGAAACCTTTTCTGAGCCTTACTTTGAATTGGGTATTTTAACAGATCATAGCAAAAAAAATGTAAGACCAACTTTTGAGCCAAGACATCTGATTTTCAAAGGAAGAAAAGTCTGATTACTGTGATTTTAATAGTAGTTACATATTATTTATGATTTCTTGCATTTAATGAGACAAGGAGTGATGATTTTCTTTAAGTTGAAAGAGACTCTGGGTATCATCCAATTCTAGAATATCATAGGTAGAGAAACTTAAAAAAATGTTTTAAACTATCCCTTAATAAATATTTGTCAGGAAGAACTTAATTTTTCCTTTAATAGTGGGTCAGTACTAAATCAGCTTGTATGTAGACCACATGGCATTTTCATTTATTCAATGGGGAGTTGAGAGGGTCTGTGTTTAGCACTTGAAATATTGGACATGATTCAAATGTGAGTCAAGTGTGTCTAGAGGCTTTATTCACACCTATTTTCTTTTAGTCAGCAATGCTTCATAATGCCCTGGCTTTATGAATTAATTTTAATGGAATTAAGCTTGAACAGTTTAAATTTATATAATTAATTTCATTCAGCTTCAATTAAAGTTACTAATTGAATCAAGCCTACTAGCATGACACCTGGCGGCAGTCAGCTACATAACAGTAGCAGTGAGGACATGCAATTATGCCAATAAGAGATTCCACAAATTTGTAGAATATTCTCAACTGTTGATGATAATCTCAGAAAATCCTGGAATTAACTGTGTCACTGGAAAGATTTCAGAAGTTTTTTAAATAAGTATAGGTTTCAATCGAAACTAAAACATTTTGGGGAGGTTATATTTTTTTATTTAAATTGTTAAATAAATGTCATATAATGTAGAATATAGTTGTTTAGCATGCTTTCAATTTATACTATTATCTAAATATGATTTTATTTTTGTTTTCTAAAAATACTTAGTCTTGAAGACCCCGTTTGTCCCTCCTAAATCTTGGCCTCTGAACTTAATCCTGAGAGACTGATCATCTATTTTCATGTGCTGAAATATGTCTCATGGCAGAACATTTCAATTGTGTAATCCCCATGGTACAGGAGAAATTTTTGCATGTGCAGAAAATTTTCCCTTCCACTGGAAACGTTAAGTTGACTAACAACTTCTGTTTAAATGTCTTTCCTTTCCTTGCTTCCATGGCTTGACCTCATCCAACTTCTTTCCTTCACCGAGTCCTTTATAATTGTACAGACCCTGATGGTATACACTTCTCTTAGGAATAAGGTTAACAATAACATTCTTTTGATGGGCCTATTCTTTTTAAAAGACATTTTAAAAAGTATTTTACTTATTTATTTATGAGAAAGATAGGAGAAAGAACCAGACATCACTTTGCTACATGTGAGCTGGGGACTGAACTTGGGACCTCATGCTTGAGAATTCAGTGCTTTATCCACTGCCCATCTCCTGGATCACCTTTTTTTAAAAAAATAATATTTAAAAAAATATGCATTTTTTTTTTTTTTTTTTACCAGAGCGCTACTCAGTTCTGGCTTATGGTGGGACTGGGGACTGAACCAGAGACATTTGATGCCTTAGGCATGGATGCCTTTCTGCATAACCATTATACTATATCTTTAGTCCTGAGCCTGTTCTTTTGAACACCTTTAGTGATGAAGTTTAGGAAGATGACTGATTTTAGTTATAACTTTGTGATTTGCAAATTCAAATATCCAACAAGAACATCTTCTCAACTGTTTATTTTTATTCCTTTTTTTGATGGGACAGAGAGAAGTTGAAAGAGGAGGGGAGACAAAGAATGAAAGAGAAGGAGAGAGATCTGCTGCACTGCTTCACTGTTGGTGAAGCTTTCCCTCTGATTTGAGGGCTTTGTACTTTATTGTCTAGCACAGTGCATATATAGCTGCTATGTAAACATTTATATAATTTTACGTTAATGAAATTTTCTATACTCTGGGTCTTCCCAATGAAATTTAGCGAAGAGAACTCAGCTATCTTCAGGCTCATCTTCCTTGATTATTTGTGCAAACCTTTTGTTGTTTTCTCATATTTATTCCACCCCTTTATTCCTTAATTGATTAAACTCGCAGGTACTTTTGCTTGGAATCTGCTAACATCCCTATTTAATTTAATTTACTCTGCTCTCCCTCTTCCATGAATCCCTACTCTAGTGACTCTCAAAGAAGTGAGTGCAGCATACTTAGGAAGACGTCTCTTAAATTGAATTAAAATCATTGGTTGTAAAGTCTAGAAATTTACTTTTAAAAGTTCCTACCAGGCTAGGGAGATAGCACCAGTTGTAGTGCAACAGACTTCATGACTGAGACTGCGGAGTCCTCGGGTTCAGTCTCTTATAGTTGAGTAGTGCTCTGGGGGAAAAAAAATCTGAAAACTGTTACTGTGTGTATATTAATATTATTAAACTTTTTAGAGCATGTCTCTGACTAGGCAATTCATAAAACTTCAATGGATGCTTTGATTTAGTTATCTTGCTTTGAAATTAAGTTCAGATCATCACCTTGACATTCATATACCCTTACCATGTCTTTACTCAAATATAGTCTTATCTTCTAAAGTCCCTCTTAAAGTGTTTTACAGTCCATTTTATTGGGATTTTTGACCAAGTGCTTGTTTTTTGAGTTTGTCCATGAAATTCTTCCACATAGAATGACCTTTTTGCTGTCTCTGCTTTTAAATTCTTGCTAATCTTTTAAAGACCATATGGCATGCAACTATGTCTGTAGTGCCTTTCTTGATCTCTGAAATCTGATGTTTTTTTTTCTCCTATTCAACCATGTTAACTCTCTGAAATTGTCATAATACACATTTTTGCTCATGTTAGTTTGTTTTTTCTCAAGTTATATTACCTACTTATTGATTAGCCCCCTGAGAACTCATATATATATAGTCTTTCTTTTTCCTTTTATTCAATAGGACAGAGAGGAGTTGAGAGGGAAGGAGGAGGGAGAGAGGGAGAGGGGAAGATAGACACCTGAAGACCTGCTTCACCACTTGTGAAGCTTCCCTGCTGCAGGTAGGGAGCCGGGACTCAAACCTGGATCCTTGTATGTGTCCTTATGTTTAGTAATATGTGTGTCTAACCCAGTGCGCCACTCCTTATATTTATTTATGAATCTCTCATTCTCAATGCCCCCCCAAATTTATAGAATAATCCTTTTTCCCAAGTTTTTGCAGAGATAGACCACCTCATTTCTCAGTTATTTTTCATTTAGTTGCAGCCTGACTTTCTAGCAGTGATTGGTCTCTTCTTATTTAATGCTTTCCCTGTGAAAACCTTCCTCCATCAATATGAGTTTAATTTCATTTTTGGATATAAATTCTTTGCATATTGTTTTTTTTCTAGCTGGGCAGATCATTTGCTGCGTAATATGTTCACAATATTTTAGCTATAGATAACTCTGTTTCAAATTAGGCACATAGTAGGTATTCAATGAATATTTGTTCTTGAGTCAGTGACACCTATCTGACAGTCAGCAGAGGCTCTGTTGCCATTTCCATTTCCTTAATCATGGTGGACATAGAAGCATTTAGAAAGCAAAAGTATATGCATATATATGTATGACATATGTATATATAATATGCATATATGTGAATATATTATGAAAATAGTGAAATGCATGTAATTAAATAGTGATAATGAATATGTATTTTTATTTAGAAAAATGTGATGAAGAAAATACTGAGAGATCTATAACTCAAGCCACCCAAAGCTGTTTCACACATGAAGAAATGAAAGATCAGTCTATTTGGGGAAACTCTTCAGATGATGGACTCATAAGAAGTAAGTATTTTTGAATATATTGCAATAATTTGAGGATATGATTAGGAGAATCTGATATCAGAAAACTGCTCTGTAAATTTTTTGGTAGTTATCCATCAATCAGTAGTTTATCTGAAAGCTATCTCATAACTATTTTAAAATAATAGAACTAAAACTACAATATAAATAAACTGGTCAGTTTTCATCTTTTCACTAGAAAAGAACTAACCTGTAAATTATTGGCACAGAACCTCAGGGAGATTTAGACAAAACTTAATTCTATTTTTAGCAGTAGGTAAGTCAGTCAACCCTAAGTATTCCAAGTTAGATGGCAATTTAAAGTTAGATTCTGTTCTCCACCAATGATTTACTTTGTGATCCTTAATATCCCCTAGGGGAACCTTATGCTGTGTAATGTAGTTAATGTGTGAGCACAAAAAATTACTGCTGTGTCACATCTGAAGCAATATAAGTAAATCTTTTGAAATTCTATTTTTTTTTTGACTCCAGGGCTATTGCTAGGGCTGGGTGCCTGCTCTATGAATCCACTGCTCCTGGAGGCCATTTTTACCATTTTTGTTGCCCTTGTTGTTACTCTTTTTGTTGTGATTATTATTGCTGTCATTGCTGTTGTTGTCGGATAGGACAGAGAGAAATCAAGAGAGGAGAGGAGACAGAAAGGGGGAGAGAAAGACAGACACCTGCAGACCTGCTTCACCGCCTGTGAATCCACCTCCCTGCAGGTGGGGAGCTGGGGGCTCCAACTGGGATCCTTAATGTCTTCCCTTACTGTCCCTTATTCTTAAGTTCCAATCTTATGGTATTGGCCTTTCTCCCTCTAGCTTGTCTCACTCCACATGATGCCTTCAAGTTCTGACCATGATATTGCAAAGAAGATGACTCACCATTTTTTCCAGCTGCATAGTACTCCATTGTATATGTACATTGCAGATTCCTTGGCCATTCATCTGTCTTTGTGTATCTGGGTTACTTCCAACTTAGAGCTATTAAAAATAGTTCTGCAATAAATTTTGGTGCACATAGGTCTTTTTGTTTTCCCTGGATAAATTCCTAGGAGAGGGATTGCTGGGTCCTGAGGTGGGCCCAATTCTAGAGTTCTGGTGAATATTCAAACTGTTTTACATAGGGGTTAGACCAATGCACATGCCCATCAGCAATGTAGGGGGGTCCCTTTTTCCCCTTAGCTTATCGAATAGTTGGTGTTTCTGTCCGTTCTTCTTTTTTATTTATTTATTTTTATTGAATAGGACAGAGAGAAATGGAGAGGGTGAGGGAATAGAGGGAGAGAAAGATAGACAACTGCAGACCTGCCTCACCACTTTTGAAGCAATCCCACTATAGGTGGGAAGTCAGGAGCTCAAACCAGGATCCTTGCGCAGGTCCTTGTGCTTGTACTATGTGCGCTTAACCTGGTGCACCACCACCCAGCACCCCCCTCCCTTTCAAAAATTTAATTAATATTTTAATGTGGTGTTACTGGATGATGTTTCTGTCTTTTCTAATGTGTGATATGTTTCACAGGTATAAAGTGGTATCTTGTTGTTTGTATTTGTATTTCCATGATCATCAGTGACTGAGCAACTTTTTTTGTTGATTGGCCCTTTGGACTCCTCTTTGCAGAAGATTCTGCCCATATCTTCCCCCAATTTTTCAGTGGGTTTTTTTTTGTTGTTGTTGTTGAGTTTGGTGACTTCTTTGTGTCTTTTGGTTTTCAGTCATCTGTCCAGTGTATGACACATAAAAGTTTTCTCCTACTCCATGGGCAGGAATCTCTTTGTTATGGTAGTGATTCCTTTGCTGTGCAGAAGCTTTTCCATTTGATGAAGTTCCATTGGTCTATTTTTGCTTCTGTTTCTTTGCAATTGGATTTGAATCTGTGAAGATGTTGCAAAAACTTATGTAGAAGAGAGTTCTGCCTATGTTTTCCTCTAAATATCTGATAGTTTTTAGCCTGACTTCTAGATCTTTGATCCATTTTCAGTTAAGTTTTTGTATATGATGAAATTTGGTGGTTCACTTTCATTCTTCTGCATGTTTCAACCCAATTTTTCCAATACTGTTTGTTGAATAGCCTCTCCTTTTTCCATTTGATATTTTGGGTTCCCTTGTCAAAAATCAGTTGATTGTAGTTGTGTAGGCCCTATATCTAGGCTTTCAATTCTATTCCACTGTTGTGTGCAACTATTTTGGTTCCATTAACAAGTTGTTTTGATTATAATGGCTCTATGATATGTTTGAGGTCAGGAAATATGATGCCTCCATTCCTGTTCTTTCCTCAGGACTACTTTGGGTATGTCAGGTATTTATGTATCTAGATGAACTTTTGTAGTTTTTTTTTTTTCTACTCTCTTTTTTTTTTTTAAATTTTTTATTTAAGAAAGGATTAGTGAACAAAAGCATAAGGTAGGAGGGGTATAACTCCACACAATTCCCACCACCCAATCCCCATAACCCACCCCCTCCCATGATAGCCTTCCCATTCTCTAGCCCTCTGGGAGCATGGACCCAGGGTCGTTGAGGGTTGCAGAAGGTAGAAGGTCTGGCTTCTGTAATTGCTTCCCCGCTGAACATGGGCGTTGACTGGTCGGTCCATACTCCCAGTCTGCCTCTCTCTCTCCCTAGTAAGGTGAGTCTCTGGGGAAGCTGAGCTCCAGGACACATTGGTGGGGTCTTCAATCCAGGGAAGCCTAGCCAGCATCCTGATGGCATCTGGAACCTGGTGATTGAAAAGAGAGTTAACATATGAAGCCAAACAATTTGTTGAGCAATCATGGATCCCAAGCTTGGAATAGTGGAGAGGAAGTGTTAGGGAGGTACTCACTGCAAACTCTAGTGTACTTCTGCTTTCAGGTATATATTTTGCAGTAGTTTATGGATACGTGTGCACATAAGCTCTCTCTCACAGAAACTGGTGTATATCTAGGTTATGGGACTTTGTTAGAAAGTGAACTACCTGAGATGAAATTAGAGTGTACTATTAAAGGAAGGGTCTCACCCGAGTAATGAAGCTGAAGGGTTGTCATTCCACACGTGAAGTCTCTGGATACAGTCTGAGGTGAGATGTTGAGATGGCAATCGTTGCTTTGGTTAGGTTGTGATCGGCGGATGCAATATTATTTGGTTTGGATTGGGAGATGCATACGGGAAAGTGGGCCCTACCCAAGGGTGCCAGGACTGGGGGAAGTAGGGGCTCTATAGTGAAGATGTGAGGTTCCTGCTGTCTTAGGGTTCAAAAAGACAATCAATAGTTAATATTATTATCACATTATTTGTTAATTGGGTTAACTTTGAAAAGTCCCTTTGTTATGGTTTGCTGTACAGTACCCAGTATCTTGTATATAGCTGTGCTATTGGAAGCTTCTAATCTACTTGGTCTAGGCTTTTGAGAGAGTCCGCATATCAAATACGTAGCCTATATATTAAAAAGATTCAGTTTGTCTTTTGAGAAACTTTGAGACATACAATTGATTTCCCCCTCTCATATTAATTAACTACTGATTTATATGTCTACATTTTGCTAGGAGTGTGCATAAACACCATTCCCATCACCAAAGGACTGTGACCCATCCCTCCCGCCTACTCCCACCCCCCACTGGCCCAGGAAGCTACATGTCTACCCCTCACCACTGGGTTTTTACTTTGGTGCCCTACTTACAATTTGATCAGGTCCTGCTTTTAGTTTCCCTTTCAGATCTTCTAAGTCAGCTTCTGTTGATGAGTGGGATCATCCCATACTCATCTTTATCTTTCTGACTTAGTTCACTTAACTTAATTCCTTCTAGCTCTGTCCAAGATGGGTCAGAGAAGGTGGGTTCTTGATAGCTGCATAGTATTCCATTGTGTATATATACCACAGCTTTCTCAGCCACTCATCTGTTGTTGGGCACCTGGGTTGCTTCCAGGTTTTAGCTGTTATGAATTGTGCTGCTATGAACATAGGAGTACACACCTCTTTTTGGTTGGTTGTTATGGAGTCCTTGGGGTATAACCCCAGGAGAGGAATTATTGGGTCATATGGAAGGTCCATGTCTAGCCTTCTGAGAGTTTTCCAGACTGCTCTCCACAGAGGCTGTACCAATTTACATTCCCACCAGCAATGTAAAAGGGTTCCTCTGTCCCCACATCCTCTCCAGCATTTGTTGCTGCTGTCCTTTTGGATGTATGCCATTCTTACAAGAGTGAGGTGGTATCTTAGTGTTGTCTTAATTTGCATTTCTCTGATAATCAGTGACCTAGAGCAGTTTTTCATATGTTTGTTAGCCTTTTGGATCTCCTCTGTGGTGAATGTTTTGTTCATTTCCTCTGCCCATTTTTGGATGGGGTTATTTGCTTTTTTGCGGCTAAGTTTGCTGAGCTCTTTATATATTTTGGTGATTAGTTTCTTGTGTGATGTCTGGCATGTGAAGATCTTCTCCCATTCTGTGAGGGGTCTCTCTGTTTGTTTAATAGTTTCTTTGGATGTGCAGAAGCTTTTCAATTTGATTTAGTCCCATTGGTTTGTTTCTGCTTTGGTCTTCCTTGCAATTGGGTTTGATTCATCGAAGATGTCCTTGAGGTGTAGGTGGGTTTTTTCTACTCTCTTAAAGAAATTTAGTGGGACCTTGATAGGGATTGCATTAAATGTGTATATAGCTTTGGGTAAAATAATCATTTTAATAATGTTAATTCTACCAATCCATAAGCATGGGATATCTTTCCATTTCTTTGATACTGGCATATCTTATCTGTGATTTCTGGAGATTTTAGAGGTTAGTCAGAACAAGAGGAAGTCTAAAGACATTTTAATCTCCTCTTTTGGGGGCATGTGATTGTTTTTCTCGTGGTAATTAGTTGATATTTCTCTAATCTCCAGTCCTAAGGCCCTCACAAGGACACCGTAAGTAAAACACCTAGGACAAAAACCAAAATGCAGTCATTGTTTATTTTTAGAGTTCATAACATTATAGGGAATGGACTTAATATGAATGGTCTTTTTCTATTGATATTTGTTAAGTGGACAATTATAAGAACATTGTACATTTTATGAAATAGTTTCGTTATCTAGACAGTGACTCAGCCTGTGCCATGGAATATTGCAACATTTCGGAACAGCTGTCTAATTGCTGACTAATGTACACTGAAGAAGTGAAGAGATAGATAGTTTTGTGCTTTCTTCTGCAACGGTTGCTGGAAAAATAGACAGATGAATGGACATAAAAATATGGTGATCTTGCCCCTTTCTGAAACTAAAGCTAGCAAAATTTCAAAATATTTGTGGATGGCATCTGACTTTGGATGATGATGAATTTTTACTTTTAAAAATTATTATTATTATTATTATTATTATTATTATTATTATTAGGGTGGGGGAAGAGTATTCCTGTGTCTACAATCTTTGGAAGAGTTTTAAAAATAGAGGTAATTAACTCTTCCATGAATTTTTTTTTAACTTCTTTATTGGGGGATTAATGTTTTTCCAGTCTACAGTAAATACAATAGTTTGTACATGAATAACATTTCCCAGTTTTTCACATAACATTACAACCTCCAGTAAGTCCTCTGCCATCATGTTCCAGGACCTGAACCCCTTCCCTACCCTGGAGTCTTTTAATTTGGTGCACTTTTAAAATTTTTATATATTCATTCATTCATTCATTCATTCATTCATTCATTCATTCATTCATTCATTCATTCATTTTTATCAGATCACTGTTTAACTGTGGCTTAAGGTGGATCTGGTTATTGAACCTGGGACTATATAACCTCAGGCATGGAAGTTTTTTGCTTAGTCATTATGCTATCTACCCTGCCTGATAACATTTTAAAAACTCCCTTTATTTTATTTTATTTTTCTATTTTCCTGGTCATGCTTCACTAGAAAGGGTAACTTGATTGGAGCTAAGGAAAAGATAATTTGGTATCTGGATTTACCAAAATGGAATGCTTTGAATAATTTTTTAGACTAACTCAATTTTGGAAAGCATCTGAAAACTTGATGTTCTGATAGCTTCTAGTGTTCTAGTTCCTTGACAATAATCTTTGCAAAGCTTCTGGACTTTTCTTCCTTGGCTTTCCCCATAGCTATCTCCATATAATTTAGTGTGCCTTTTAACCCTGCAGTTAGGGAGATGGATGTTTTTCTTTTGCTTCAGCATTTAGCATTTGTGGGAAGGGACTATCAAACCATCGTAATAGATTCTGGAAAGAAGACAGAAGATAACAGGTTCATGGAAGAGGAACATCTGTGATGAGTCAGGACCAGGGTTTGCTTTAGTTTCTAGTCCTGTGTGATTCTCTGAGCATGATGAAAAAGGCTGTGAACTGTCTCTCATGGCATTCATAGCCATCTTTCCACTATAGTCTAAGTTTGACTGCATAGAAGGATCAATAAAATAGATAGATAGATAGGCAGAGAGATAGAAAGAAAGACAGAGAAACAGACAGACAGACAGATAGATGGATAAATGAAACCATCTGGGATGTGGGCATGTTTTCAAATGCACAGCCTACTCTTTCTTCCCAAATTTTCCTGGGACAAGGCAGCTGCATAAATGAGAAATGAAAGAAAGTATCTCTATTTAATGTGAATTCTTTTTCTCTGTTCTTTAGAGTGGTTAGTGAGGACTGGCAGCTAACTTTTTCTCTGCTATCCTGGATGCCTGCTGCCTTCTTTGTTGGGCATTCAAGGCATAATTTGTAGAGGACTGTTAGCTGTCAGTGTGATGAAGCTGTTTTTACTTTTCTGAGAATAGCTGAGCTCTGGAAAGTCAAGGGAGTGGCTGCTTTGGAAATTGTATTCTGATTAAAGGGTGTATTCTCAGGCCTCATAAACATAATCCAAGCTGAGAATAATTTCCAAATTATTCTGTAAACTTTAACCTTGGCCTCAGTGGGCCACCCACTTACGGTTCACTCTTGGTTCATGCTCCACAGAGAAGTTGACATTTTGTCTACCTACCTTTCTTTGTCTTTCTAGAGAATTTTGCAGGTGCCAGACCTGAGATACTGTGCTCTCAGGACTTAGATTTTAAATTGGTTGCCCTTGAATTACTAACTTATTAGAGAAAATTCTTTCTGGAAGTTATAAATAAAAGAGAAGAGCTCCATATGGAATCAAATGTTTCGAATAAATAGGCCACACAGAATCTGGTCAGGGAATGTGCATGGTGAGTCTCTTTCTTATGAAATTTAAATGAAAATATGATTCTAGTCATTCAGGTTTGTTTAAGAAATTCTAATTCATATCAGTAAAGACTTAAAGGAGAATTAACATAATGGTATCTTTTTGGAGAGACTGTATAATAAACAAGTTACATTGTTTTTACTTTATATGTTTGATCATTTCATTTTTGACATTTAAAAATCTTTCATTTTGAGAAAATGTTTTGGTGAATAATTTGGCTAATGGGAAAAGTCTTAAATTTTAAAGTTTCTAATATTGTCTTTTTATGAAATACTGATTAAGACTTTTGGCTTTTCTGCTCATATTAGCATATATACTACAGTATATAATTTGGAGCTTGCCTTGTTTTAATAATCACTGTTCCTTTGACTTAGAAAAATAAATGTTACTATGAAGTGACACCCTCAATTAATATTAATTTTTCTATTTAACCCATAATATGCATAAACTGATAACAGGCAATAGGCAACATTTCATGTTTTAATTAGACCAGAAAAGAAACAGAAGTAACATTTGATCTTAGCCTTGGGGGGATTTTGAAGCTAGGAGGGGTGTGAGTGTGCGTGTGTGTGTTCTTCCTGCTAGTATGTATAGGCATGTGTGATCTTTTCCTTTAATTTAGGTCAAGATCTTCTACTCTAATTATTTCCTGTAGAGACAGAGCTTACATTTTTCTTTGTTCCCCTTGCTAACATACTTCAGGTCTCTAGCTCCTATTTTTCTAGGTCTTCCTGAAATTCATATTACTTAACTTGATCCTTGGACATTGCTTTTTTACATAAATGTTTCACATTTCTAAATGTCGTTACTTAACCCCAGAAATTTTCCATCACTTCTCTTCTGAAATAAATTTTCCCGTTAAATTAAACTCTTTTGTTCAGCTAATTCTCTCCTTTGTGATTTTGCAGAATTCCCATGATCTGAAGCAAAGTTAGAATGCTCTACTTAAACGGCAATCCCCATTGTATTTAACCCATTTACTCATCTTGAAGAATTTTTAGCTCTCATCATAGTAGGCACTTAATTGTAGTAGAAAGGAAGCCTCTTTCTCTTAATTCACACTTGCCTACTCTTTATGGAGCTGATGCATCATACACTCACCACACTACTTTAACCCGTCCCTCTGCATCCTCTGAGTTTCTTCTCGGCATCAACAGGCTCTGTTATTAGCTGTTCTATTATTTCTTCTCCTAGTCTTTGCCAACTTACTGCTGATCACCTCTTAATGAATACCATTTCATCACTTTAGGGAATGCCTCCTCTATAAACTGCTGAAAGAAAATCAGGGATTCAGCTATACTATTTATACACTTGAAACATTTTTTTTTTACTTTGATGGTGAGGAAAGAACACGGAGAGATTTGGCTTTGACTTTTTTTAGTGGCTGTCCTGTTTGAATGCACATTCATCTAAGTATGACTTGTTTTTCTTTAGAATTCACATTAAATCAAAGAGACCAGAGACAAAACCCCACAGATAAATACCATCCAGTAAAACTGATAGCTGTAGCTTTTGTGTTATGTCTTTGGTAATCTTGGATTCATTCCCTGATATTTCATGTTTATTCATATTGAGAGCCCGTATTGTCAGTAAACCATTGTGACTTGTTTTGTTCAATGTGTTTCTCCCTATTTTTCTCTCAGAAAAATACTTTATTTAATTCTCTATTTTTCAATATTCTGACCAAACTATAGTTCATCCACTTTTATTACTGTTGTGTATAGGGATCACTAATGTCAATTACTTTCAAAATTCATCTCATGTTTTGTTTTCAGGGCTGAGGTTTATTTCACAGGCCATTAGCAGCCTTTAGACCATGTTCTAGAATGGAACTCAGTTCCTTGATAAAATTCTTCAGAGAATATTATATTGGTATCAAGTTCATCTGGAATTTTCCTGAAAATCTTATGGAAACAATACCCAACTTTCCTTTATTCATCTTTAAGTTCAGGTCTTGGAGGTCAGTGGAAACCAACTGCCATGCTCCAGACTCTGTATGCATCATTATTACTGGTAATGAGTAAGTTGCCTAACCTCTGAGTTCTACCTTCTCATTTTTAAAATGGAAGTACTACATCATAAAGCCAATTGTATGATTTTGAAAACTATGCAAGAAAATGTGTATTCTTAATTAACACAAAAATAAGTGGACAAATTACACAATGGGTTTATCAGTTTTCATTATTGTCATCCTTGTGTCCAGATATCAATATTAAGGATTTTTTTTGTGTATGATTCCTCCACTGGATTATAAATTCAAATATGTTAAATACATAAATCAGGAGTTTCTGAGATCCTTGTTATTTATATCTAAAACAATGGTCAGCACGTCATATTCTGTGTAGTTCATTCTTGATAAATGCTTCAAGATTTAAATGTATTGAATCAATGAAAAAGCAGAAAAAATACTTCCACTGTCTTGATCTATTATTTCAGAACTGAAGGTTCAGTGATGAAGATTTTTGAATCACTACATTTTTTTCTTCTTTCTTTTAATGCCCGTCTTACTCCTAAGCTAGGTATAGTTCAACTCATGTCAAATTTCAAATATTTATAGATTACTTTAATAATATTAGGGCAAAAGTCTTAGGTTTTACTGCTGTGCAATTCTAAGACTAATTTAAAGAATTCTTTGTGAATTTCCTATTGTCTGTGGCATTCAGAGTGATTGAGGTAATAGGAATGGCACAATCTAGTGCCTTTTTTGATCCCATCTTCTTCTTACACTTTTGAAACATATTTATTGTGTAGAGACAGCCAGAAATGAAGAGGGTAGGGGGAAGATAGAGAAGGAGAGAGAAAAAGAGACACCTGCATCATTGCTTCACTACTTGGGAAGCTTTCCCTCTGCAAGTGGGGGAACAGGGGCTGGAACCTGGTTCCTTGCACATTATAACATGTGTACACAACTAGGTGTGTCACCATATGACCCCTTGATCCCATATTCTTTATTTTTATGACCCAACCATAAAAAGAAATTTTGGGCAGGGGTAGATAGCATAATGGTTATGCAAATAGACTGTCAAGCCTGAGGCTCCAAAGTCCCAGGTTCAGTCCCCTGCAAAAATCAGAGCTGATCAGTACTTGGGTAAAAAAAAAAAAAGAGAGAGTGAGAGAGAAGAGAAGAGAAAAAATAAATTTTGACATTACTTCTATTTTCTATCTTCCTTTATCCTATTTTATTTTCCTTTTGGCTACACCTTATTGTCCCACTCTCCTTATTTCTTTCATATCCTCCCTACTTCCTTTTCTACCTCCCTTCCTTCTAGTGTCTTATGTTACCTTTCCTCTTCTTTCTATTTTTTTAATTCTTTTCTTTCTTTCTTTTATTTTTTTTTGTCTCCAGGATTATCTCTGGAACTCAGTGTTGGCATTAGAAATCCACTGCTCCTGGTGGTCATTTTTTTTCCATTTTATTAGAGACAGAAATTGAGAGAGGAAAGGGAGATAGAGAGAGAGAGTGAAACTTTTCTTTTTTATTTATTGGGGGGACTAATGGGTTATAGTCAACAGCAAAATACAGTAGTTTGTACATATGCAATGCTTCTCAGCACTCCACACAGTAACTCAACTCCCTCTAGGTCCTACCCTGCCTTCATGTTCTGGGACCTGAACCCCTCCCCCCAACCCCCAACCTCCAGCCACAGAGTCTTTTACTTTGGTGCAATACACCAAACTCAATCCAAGTTCTGCTTTGTGTTTTCTTATTTTTCAACCTCTTCTTTTATATTATTAATTATTTTATAATGGTCAACAAGATTATAGGATAAGAGGGGTCTTTTCTTTCCTATTGTTTTATCAGGGAAATCATGATTTACAAGACAGTTGTCTCATGAGTACAATTTCTTTCTTTCTTTCTTTCTTTCTTTCTTTCTTTCTTTCTTTCATTCTTTCTTTCATTTTTTTTTTCCCTCCAGGGTTATTGCTGGGGCTGGGTGCCTGCTCTACGAATTCACTGCTCCTGGAAGTAATTTTTTGTTTTCTCTTTTGTTGCCCTTGTTGTTTATCATTATTGTTGTTATTATTATTGTTGTTATTGCAGTTGTTGGATAGGACACACAGAGAGAAATGGAGAGAGGAGGGGAAGACAGTGAGGGGGAGAGAAAGATAGCACCTGCTGACTTGCTTCACCGCTTGTGAAGTGACCCCTCCCCTGCAGGTGGGGAGCTGGGGGGCTCGAACCAGGATCCTTGCACCTGTTGTGCTCTTTGCACCATGCGCACTTAACCCACTAAGCTACCACCCGTCCCCCACGAATACAGTTTCTTATCTCCCTGTTCTTCTTCTAGCGTTTGCCCTTCTTCCGTAGCCAGTCAACAGCGTCAGGTTGAGCCTGATGTAAAGTTTCGAGACCTCCTTTGAATCTGGAGAGGTGGCAGTCGTTGACTATGTGGGTCATAGTCTGTCGGTAGCCGCAGGGACAGTTCGGGTCATCTCTGGCTCCCCAGCGATGGAACATAGCGGCGCACCGGCCATGGCCTCTTCGATAGCGATTGAGGAGGGCCCAATCATAACGTGCTAGGTCAAAGCCGGTTGACACTTGCAGGGGTCTGTGATGAGGTGTTTGTTCTTTACCTCAGCTGACTGCCAACTCTGTTTCCAAGAGACTGGAACAGAGAAGTTCAGTGTAGGCGTAGGGGATCAGATTGGGTGATGAGACGTCAAGCGTTGGACAGGGTAGGCGAAGATATCCGCGTATATTGGCAGGTCCGGTCGAGCGTAGACGTGGGAAATGAACTTAGATGATGCCGCATCCCGACGAATATCTGGCGGGGCGATGTTGCTAAGAACTGGCAGCCATGGAACCGGGGTGGAATGGATGGTTCCAGAAATTATCCTCATGGAGGAATATAATTTGGAATCGACCAAGTGGACATGGGGACTACGGAACCATACTGGGGCACAGTATTCTGCAGTGGAATAGCATAATGCCAGAGATGATGATCGTAGTGTGGAAGCGCTCGCGCCCCATGAGGAGCTGGCCAGTCTTGCAATGATGTTATTCCTCGCGCCCACCTTTGCTGCAGTTTTTATGAGATGTTCGTGAAATGACAGAGTGCGATCGAGAGTAACGCCAAGATAGACTGGCTGGGCTTCATGCCGGATTCTCGTATGGCCAAGCTGCACATTAAGCTCACGCGAGGCCGAGGCATGGTGTAGATGGAAAACAGCTGATACCGTTTTTGCAGTGCTAGGGATTAGTCGCCATTTTTTACAGTAATCAGATATCAGAGACATGTCTTTCGTGAGTGTTTCCTCGAGGATGTCGAACTTGGATGCCTGAGTTGCACAGCAGATGTCATTGGCGTAGATGAACTTCCTTGAAGAAGTTTCTGGGAGGTCATTGATGTAAATATTAAATAGCGTAGGAGCCAGAACAGAGCCCTGGGGGAGGCCACTTGAGACAAGTCTCCATCTGCTAGACTTGTCACCCAGATGCACCCGGAATCTTTTGTTTTGGAGAAGAAACGATATAGTGTTGGCCACCCATGGAGGCAGGCATCTTGAGATCTTGACTAGGAGACCACGGTGCCAGACTGTGTCATAGGCTGCTGTGAGATCAACAAAGACAGCACCCGTCTTTAAATTCTTCTGGAATCCATTTTCAATGTAAGTTGAGAGGGCCAGGGCTTGTTCGCAGGTAGATCTTCCTGGGCGGAAACCAGGTTGGGTGGGTGATAGGAATTTCTCTGTAAGAGGAGAAATTCGTGACAGAAGCAGCCTCTCAAGGAGTTTGTAACACACGGAGAGGAGAGAAATTGGTCTATAGCTGGCGGCCAGTGTTGGGTCTTTCTTTGGTTTCAAAACCGCTATAATCTTCGCAAGATGCCAAACTTTGGGCATAGACTCAGATTCCAAGATGTGGGACAGGAATGAAGCGAGCCACTTCTTTGCCGCGGGACCCAGGTTAAGAATGAGTTCTGGGGTGATGTTATCATAGCCAGCAGCCGTTCCTGGTTTAACCCTCTTCAAAGCGTCTTCCAGTTCAGACAGTGTAAAGGGAGAGAGTTTTGGAGATGGACAAGATAACTGGAAGTGGGATGACCACTCATGGGAAATTTCTCTTTTCCAGACTGGGTCGATCTTAGCACGTCCAACTTGAGTTAGGTGACTGGCCACTGAGTTTGGAGATACGGGAGGATGGGAGACGGGAGGGGGTTGGCTACCGGCACCCAGTCTGTGAAGAAGCTTCCAGGCCTTCCTACTTGAGTGGGTGAAGTTCAGACTTTCTGTGAGTTGTTGCCAGCGGGCTTGGCGTGCTGCATCCAGGGAGGTAATGAGATGGTCAGCCACATCTGGGTCTCCCGACTCATCATACTGCTTTAGTAGTTGCTCACATTCAGCATCAAGACAAGGCGTATAGTTAGCACGTCTCCCACAAGGAATGGCTTGGGAAGCTGCTTTGAAGATGGCTTGGCGGAAGCGCCTGTAGGAATCTTCAGAGGGGATAGAGTTAATTGGAATTGCAGGAATAGATTTGTTGGTAAGATCACTGAACAGACGCCAGTTTGTTTTCCAAAAGTTCCATCTTAGTTTCTCCGAGCACAGAATCAGTGGGAGCTGGAGACCAATGTGGATGATAGCTGGTTGGTGATGACTGTGCGGGAAGATCTTGAGAACTTGTCTCGTAGCGGGAAAGGCTTGGCCGTTGACTGTGCTAATCCAGCACAGGTCGGGTGATGAGTCTTTATTCCATCTAGCACTGTGAAAAGAGCCTGGCTGTTTGGGATCTTATAATAAGGAGAGGTCATTCGCTGAAGCCCAGTCGGCTAAGATAGAGCCGTCAGCATGAGTGGAGGAATATCCCCAGTCTTGGTGATGATTATTAAAATCTCCAACGTAAATAATAATAGTAATAGGTGTTTATACACCACTACCATTACCAACTTAAGTCCTCATGCACATGGTACACTGGTGTTGAATGCCTTTTCAACTTGCTTCTGAGCCCCCCCCACATACCCCTCCCTCAAGAGTTCTTGACTATGTTACAACAGACCACATCTTGTTTACATTTTACCCAGTGTTTTCACTTTTTCTTTGTTTCTAAGGTTTATCTATTAGTGAGGTCATGTGGTACTTTATATTGCCTTTCTAACAGACATGTTTAATTCTACTTCATTTATATAGATTCAGTTTTACAGCTGTATATAATGAAATTCATTGTTGCTTAGAGAGTGCTTCTAATAATAAATTTTTTCTAATATTTAACTCTTTGGATTTATTATTTTTTTATTATCTTTATTTATTTATTGGATAGAGACAGCCTGAAATAGAGAGAGAAGGGAGAAATAGAGAGGAAGCAAGATAGAGAGACACCTGCAGCACTGCTTCACCACTTGGAAAACTTTCCCTTGCTTCCTTATGCATTGTAACATATGTACTGCACTAGGTATGTCACCACATGGCCCCCTCTGTTTAGATTTATAGCTTAAATTTACTTACAGATTTTCATGCAAATGGAATGAAAAACTGCTTACAAATTCATTATCAAAATGAGAGGTTGTCTAGCTCAAAAAGTGTCTTTTTCTAAGTTCCTTTCATAGTATATGTGAAGTTATCAGAGTTCTGTTTTATGTGTTATGAATGAGATACTGTTTACTATAAAGTTAAAAGAATATTGCTGTTCTTATTAACACTATTACTATAATAATTATAAATTACTGTAACTTATTACTTTGTTTTTATCTTACCACATACCATGACTTATTCAATTTCCAGTCTACATCTTACTACATGTATTTTTCAAAGATGCTCAATTTCTCCTTCATACTTCTAAAATATTTTGACTTTTTTGTTGGGAGAGGGGTAGGGAAAAAGATAAGATGCTACTGAAGTAAAAGTAGTGAAAAAAGACATAATGAAGGATTCAAAATTTATTCCTCTTTCTTCAAGCCTTAAGGAGAAGTGGATATCAGCTTAGAGATCACACTGAAAAGTCTAACCACTGCAGAAATACATAACATTTAATGATCAAAACCATAACTTCTGTGGTCTAGATAATTTTAGTTCTGAAACCTCAAACTTCCTGGATCTCAACAAATTGAATTTACACATAATTATTTTTATAGAACTTGTTGTTATATTGAATTTTCAAGATTAGGAGTCTAAATACATCTTGAAAACTGAATAAAAATCAATTACATTAAGATGAAGTGCTTACAATGTGCTGAGACTGTTTTGTTGAAAATACAGTGATGAGTAATGTAGGTGTGGCTTTTGTATTCAGCATATAAGTCTGGCGGAAGAGACAAGACAGTTTTTCTTGAAATCATAATGTGTATTGTGAATGTTACAGTGGGAAGTATGGTTATGTTCAAATCTGAGAAGCTTGAATCCTTACTTCTCAGAGGAGGCAGAGAAGGGCTTTCAAGGAGGAAGTGATGTCTATGTTGAAACCAAAAGGAGTTAGCAAACTCAGAGTGTGAGTGGGTGGAGCCAGAGTGTTCTAAATCAAAAGAACAGCACATGTACAAGTCAAGAGGTAGGTAGGACTGTGGCCAACTTAAGGAGAAGTGGAATGGATTTGTGTAAGCTGGCATGCAAAATGGTAGATGAAGGGTACATAGAAATGAGAATGGATATGTTCACAAAGGATTAAGGAACTGTGTAAGGTATGGAAGAGAATAGCTTCTAAGTAGGTTTATATGTTAATATGGCTATGTTTTAGAATGGTTACTTTTACGTAGTTAGAAAATAAGTGAGAGGGGGCCAGGGGATAGCTCATTGGGTTAAGTGCACTTAGTATGAAGTGAAAGGACCTGCGCAAGGATTTTGGTTGAAGCCTCTGGCTCCCCACCTGCAATGGGGGGCGTCACTTCACTAGTGGTGAAGCAGGTCTGCAAGTGTTTATCATTATCTCTTCCTCTCTATCTTCCCCTCCCCTCTCAATTTCTCTCTGTCCTATCCAAAAAATCGAAAAAATGGCTACAGGAGCAGTGGATTCATAGTGCAGGCACCAATCCCAGTGATAACTCTGGAGGAAAAGAAAGAGAAGAAATGGAAGTCCTGTGTTCTACTACAGCAGATACAAGGACTTCATAGGTTATAAATGGGAAGAGGTAGAAAGAGGGTTGAGTACCTAGTATCCTATGGTGGAGGAAGATGACAGGTTTGTCGTTGGGGTAGGGGACATGCTGATCACGGGGAAATAAGACATTGTGCATAAGTGAGAATAACCATCATTATAAATCAACACTCCCTTTAATAAGATGACTTAATATATATTAAAAAAAATTGTAGACTATTGTACTAATCTGAGAATGCCAGGTGTGACCATTAAAATCATCGTTAAAACTTGTTTCTCTTTGGTCCAAAGTGTTAGATTTGGAAATATTTATATAAGACAACATAATTAATAGTTAGGGAAACACAGATGCAGGTGTTTCCTCTGATTAACATGGCCAGTGACAGGCAGACTGGGACTTTATTATTTCTTTATTTTTGTTTCAATCTCTTAATACTTCACTGAACTATAATGGATTAGAAATCAATAAGTTTGTTGTCTCAGGGTTTTTCCTGCTTTGGCGTAGGTCACTTGTAGATGAATAGTTTAATAGTTTGGTATTCTCTAAGCTGATGATCCCGAAATGAGAGCAAGATAACACACACTGTTTTGAGCTGCAGTTTGTATTTACTGTAAGATTTTAAAGGTTTTTTTCAATATATTTTAGCAGACATGCAAACTTGGTATTGCGTGTGTATATAACATACATTATATGAAAAAATGTATTAAATTATATGGGCAAATATTTTTGTTTTTCTCATTGCCCAGTCTTCACTAAGGCTTTAAGCCTGCATGAGTTCACCAGTACCAACAAACTTTTTTTTATTCATCTTGGTTTTTTTTTTCAGATACTAAGTGAAGGACAGAGACGGAGAGAGGTGGAGATAAGGAGACACACAAAAGCAATGTGTCACTGCTCATAATATTTCTCCTTTGCATGGTGCTCCCATGTGATGTCTGGGGACTTAGGTCTAGAACCCTTGAATTATTATTATTTTTAATTAAATCAATACACATCTTCATAGTTGTCTCTAAAGAGTAATGTGAAATCGAGTAGAGAATGTTGATGAAGAAATTTTCACTTAATATTCTGTATACTTTTTCCATCTCATTTATTTTTCCATGTAATGAATCATTTTATTACATTAAAAATAATGTGTTTAAAGAAATTTCTTCTGTGTGGCAATTTCTCACAGATGTCAGTGTGAGGATCTCCCCAGTGTCCCAAAGCTATGTTAGATCTTACTCATCTCCAAGAAATGGCTCAGGTTATAGATAATCTAAGAGAGGCATCTTCTTTTTAAAAAAATTTTTTTATTGTTATTTATTATTATTTTTTTGCCTTCAGGGTTATTGCTGGGGTTTGGTGCTGGCACTGTGAATCTACTGCTTCTGGAGGCCATTTTGTCCCCATTTTTGTTGCCCTTGTTGTTACGGATGTTGTTGTTGTTGGATAGGACAGTGAAATGGAGAGAGGAGGGGAAGACAGAGAGGGAGAGAGAAAGATAGATACCTGCAGACCTGCTTCACCGCCTGTGAAGCCACTCCCCCTGGAGATGGGGAGCCAGGGAGCCCGGGAGCCGGGGGCTTGAACCGGGATTTTTTAAAAAATATTTATTTATTCCCTTTTGTTGCCCTTGTTGTAGTTATTATTGTTGTCGTCGTTATTGGATAGGACAGAGAGAAACGGAGAGAAGAGGGAAGACAGAGAGAGGGAGAGAAGACACCTGCAGACCTGCTTCACCAGCTGTGAAGTGACATCCCTACAGGTGAGGACCGCGGGGCTGGAACCCGGATCCTTAAGCCTCGTGCTTTGCGCCACTTGCGCTTAACCCGCTGTGATACCGCCTGACTCCGGAACTGGGAGTTTTATGCTGGTCTTTGAGCTTCTCACCATGTGCGCTTAACCCGCTGAGCTACTGCCTGACCCCCGAGAGGCAGCATCTTTTGGGTTCTGTAGGAGACAAGATTAATTCAATAATTTGGGGGGTAGAGGACAGTGAAAAATGGGACTCTAGGTCCCCTTGCTAAAAAACTGTTGGATTGTTAAATTTTAGGATGACGAAAAATAGCAGTACATAAAAACAAACTCCTTCTAAGTATGGGACTTTGATCTGCTAGACAGGTCACATTTCAAGCATATATGTACAGTGGAGATTCAGTTCTGGTTATCATAGAAAAACAACACACACACACACACCAATAGGTCTAGTCTATTTAATTTATTTATTTAATTCTTTTGCTTTTTTTGTTATCTTTCTTCCTAAACAAACTGTAAATTTTAGAGAGTGGGGCATTGACATCTCCTACTATTACTGTGTTGCTAAGGTTGTATTTTCATATTTCTTTCAGTAGATGTTTGATGTATATAGATGGTCCCTCATTGAGTGCATAAATGTTAATAAGTCCTCTTCATTGACTCATTCTCTGTACATCCCTATCTTTTGTTATGTTATTTCTTTTAACATCTGTTGTGTCAGATATGAGAATAGCTGTTTCTGACACTCCCCCCACCCCGACACACACACATCTTTTTGGTGGTCCATTATCCTGTATGATAAGACTTTAAGTCTGTATTAGTCTTGTTGAGTTAGGTGGGATTTACTTTGACTTCTCTAGTTCTCAAAACAGTTTGCACATTGCCCACATGAGAATTTTTTTCTCATTCCAGAAAATAGAGAATCTTGGTAATTTCCGTTCTTTTTTATTTAATTTATTTTTATTCATATTTATAAAAAGGAAACACTGACAAAACCATAGGATAAGAGGAGTACAACTCCACACAGTTCTCACCACCAGAACTCCATATCCCTTATTCAGCTTTTGCAGTCCTTGCTTTGCTAAGGTTAGCTTTGGAGTGAGTGAAGGAAGTATAATAGGAAGTAGGTGAGGAGGTATCTAAGTCTAATTAGATATATGTCATTAGGAACTGTATACCGACTCACTACAGACTATTGTGTACTTTTGCTTTCAGTTATGTATTTTGCCCTAGTTTATGGATACGTGTGAATATATGCTCTATCTCACGGGACCTGGTCTATATCTAGGCTTTGCGACTTTGTTAGGAAGTGAACCGCCTGGAATGGAATTAGAGAATACTATGAAAGGAAAGGTCTCACCTGAGTAATGAGAATGAAGGGTTGACATTCCACTCTTGATGTCTCTGGACACAGTCTGAAGTGAAGCATGCTGAGGTGGTACTCATTGTGTTGATTACGTTGGGATCAGCTGATGCAATATCATTTGGTATGAACTGAGATACAGAGAGAGGAGAGAGAGAGATACAGAGAGGAGAAGACATTTTTTGCATTGCTCTACTACTTGTGAAGTTGACCTCCTGCAGGTGGGAGCCAGTAGCTTGACCTGGGAACCACCCTAGAGGTTCCAGCACTGGGGCAAATATAGGCTCTGTAGAGGAAGCGGGAGGTTCCTGCCCTTTCAGGATTAAGAAGACAATACATAGTTATTACTATAATCACATTATTTGGCAATTGGGTTAATTTTGAAAAGTTCTTTTGTTAGGATTTGCTGTATCATACACAACATCACCATAATTTATGTCTGTTGACATTATTTGTATATAGCTGTGCCGCTGGTTGGATAATTTCCATTCTTATAGTGGTATTATGATAAACATTTTTATCTTCAACAAGGAAAAAATAGTAATAATTGAAGATAGGCTTACTGGGAGTGGGAATGTGTTTCTGTAGTTATACCCCTTTGTGCAAAACAGTAGTTCTCCACTCTTCACATTACTTTTGGAATCATTCTCTTGTCTAGCATCATCTCAGACCAAGGAAGCCAGAATCATATAGAGGTTGTGTCTAGGCAACCTTAATTAAGAAAATGTTCTTCAGTAAACTCTGAGTTATAGGTTAGATTTAGAAATAAGATATAATTAGGATTTACTATCCTAGAACAAATGAGCTTTGGAAATTTATTTTTTATTTGAACATTTAAAAACTTTTTTTTTCTTCTAGAGGAAAAAGGTAGATTCTTATTAATATGATTGCTGCTCTAATATGAATTTATACCTGTTTGGGGAAGCCTAACTATTCCTGTTTGGTAAAGCTTATGCTATAGCTTTTTGTTTGAGGTTAGTTCTTTTAGAAACTTATTTTCTAGTGAAATATTTATGTTGTTCAGAACTAATTTGTTACTTTTAGTTTTATTATGTATCACTTGAAGTTGTCTAATATTTGAAAAGAACTGTAATGATTATACTTGAACATTAATAATGAAATCATAATGGAAGAGTTTCAAACTTAATGAAGCTAAAAGGACTTATTTTCCCCAAGACATTTTGTTAATCTTTTGAGTTTCTGTATCAAATGAAGTAAGCTATCTCTTTCTGTGAAAAATACCTAGGGTAAGCAGACTTCCAACCATTTTTAGATAGACTGCAAAGAATATTTCCCTAACTATTATAGCTAGGGATTGTTCTTAGAGTAGAGCAAAGACTCTTATAATAAAGATACAGTTTACCTAAGAGTCATATTAATATGACTGTAAAAAAGTAAAAAAAAACCTTTTTGAATAATATATGAATTCATATGGTATCAGTGGTATCTAGGCATCTGGGACAATATATAATTAGTTTCAATTCCCTTTGAGAAAGAGATGTAGTTGTTAAAATAAATTGCTGATGAGGCATATACTTTGGAGAACAGTGTATTTCAAAAATTTGTGCAATATCAGCTATTTCTTTCAATAGTATGGAAATATAGCATCAGACTTAGAAGATTTATTATGGGAAGTTCTAACTAAACCATTCTTACTGTGTGAAAGGTTGTAGTTTGCTCATTTAGTAGTAGTGACTAAAACAATAATTATAGCAAATATTTATACCCCTGATGGGAAAACAGTTCTGTACAACTTAAGGCACCAATAAACCAATAATAATTACTTGTTTAGATAAAAATAATAAAAAATACAATATCTAGGCATTTTAAAAGCTTGGTCATTTAGTTATTAAGTATTACTTTTTCATAAAACATCAAATAATGAACCAACACTAAAAACAAAAAGAGCTAAGATAACTTTGAAATACATACATATATATATATATATATACATATATACATATATATGTATACATATATTCTGAGGGAGGAAAGGAGGAACAATGCTTGGAATACATTTTTATTATTAAGTGAAACTGAAGAAGTTGTCTTTTTTTTTTTTTTCTTCCAAGATTATTGCTGGGTCTCAGATCCACAAATCCACTGCTCCTGGGGGCCGTTTTTTCTCATTTTTGTTGCCCTTGTTGTTGTTATTATTGTTGTCGTTGCTGTTGTTGTTGAATAGGACAGAGATAAATCCAGAGAGGAAGGGAAGATAGAGAGGGGTAGAAAAAGATACCTGCAGACCTGCTTCAGAGCTTGTGAAGCGACCTCCCTGCAGGTCGGGAGCCAGGGCCTCAAACCTGAATCCTTACTCTGATCTTTGAGTTTCGTGCCATGTGCGCTTAACCCACTGCACTACCCCCTGGCCCCCGAAGTTGTCTCTTTGTAAATAACTATTTCATTCTCACCTTGAGGGAATTCCTTCAAAGGTTTCAGTTTTATTTTTTTAAGTTATTTTTTCCTTAACTATGCCTATTTTAAAAAAATCTTTTATTAATTGGATAGACACAGCCAGAAATCAAGAGGGAAGGGGGTGATAGAGAGGGAGAGAGAGACAGAGAGACACCTGCAGCACTGCTTCACCACTTGCAAAGCTTTCCCCTTGTAGGTGGGGACCGGGGGCTTGAACCCTGGTCCTTGCACATTGTAATATGTGTGCTCAACCAGGTGCGCCACCACCTGGCCCCCAGGTTTCGGGTTTTATTATGGAAGTGAATTAGGGTATAGGATAGGTCATATATGTAGTATACAATATGAGACAAACCTATCTTGTCAATATCTAGTTTTTTGAGACATCCAAAATATGAAACCTTACCATCTTTTGCACAAATCTTTGAAATATAAGCTTCTAAATTGGCATAGTTACTATTATTTTAAATATTCAAAACTGTTCTTCCTGAGATATAGAAGTTTACTGTTTAGCCAAGGGTATATTGTTTATGGGTCACTGTTTTTTTTTCTTTTTAAAAAAAATTTTTATACTTATTTTCCTTTTTGTTGCCCTTGTTGTTTTATTGTTGTAGTTATTATTGTTGTTGTTATTGATGTCGTCATTGTTTGATAGGACAGAGAGAAATGGAAAGAGGAGGGGAAGACAGAGGGGGAGAGAAAGGTAGACACCTGCTGATTTGCTTCACCACTTGTGAAGCGACTCCCCTGCAGGTGGGGAGCCGGGGGCTCTAACCAGGATCCTTATGCAGGTCTTTGTGCTTTATGCCACCTGTGCTTAACTCGTGCCCCACTGTTTTTTTCCCTAAGGTTTGTTATTTCTGGTCAATATCAAGTTTCTAATTAAGGAAAATGAGAGATTTGCCATATTACTCACTGAGAAACAGTTTCAGTATAGTTTATTTAAAGTAAAAACATACAGATGATGCAGTTCCCAGAGTGCATACTTAATGTGCAAAATGAACAAATGTGTGAGAGTAGGATTCATTTTCTGTATTAAATTTGTTCTTAAAACTAAAAACAAACAAAAGCTCAACCACTACTTCTTGTACCTGAAATTCAAAATTGGATTACTAAGCTCTTTGAATTACAATCTACAGCTCTGGAAGGCAGGGTGCTATTATAGCCAGGCCAGTAATCATGATAGATTTTAGTGTCCATTTTAATTTGTGACACAAAAAACTGGAATATCTTGAAAAATTGTGTATATATTCCTAAAATAGCCTTTCTTGTGGGAAATAAAGGTGATGGTAAATCATCTGGGAATGTTTTTATTATTTTCCATTTGAATTGTAGGTACAGTATTGTTTTGACTTTGCATATTACTACAAATTTGAAAATATTTCTGCATAGTCTATTGAGAAAAAAGATTTGTTACTGTGTTCATCTCTACTTTCAATATATTGCTACAGTTTGGGGGGGTGTTAGTGGGAAAGGAATGGATACACAGTTTTGAACAAAGTCCCCTGGAAAACATCACAAAGAAATTTCATTATTCAGATAACATAATTTGTGCAAGTCTTCACTTAGGGTTGTTTTAACTTAGAGACTTTCCAGTTAGTGAGGCCTGATTTAACCCATTCTAGTCTTCCTTGAAAACTAACTGCTGAAATCATATGTCTTGTTAATGATTATGTATAAAAACTTCAGAAGAGCTGGAGGCTGGACGTGTCACTGACAACAGTTGTAAACATAGCAGGTGCTGTTTTAAAGTAAGAGAAGGTACATATATGGCAAGAAAACTAGCTTAACTACCACATTCTAAATAAATGAAAATAAACAAAGTGTTTGGAGGCAAAGAAAAAATGAGTTAATGACACAACGTTGGCTTACTTGCTAGTTATCTTCATTTTTGACACGACTGTGGCTTTTGTTCAGGCAGTAAAGGGGCAACAAGCAGTCCTAATGCTTGAAGAATGGTTGTAAGTATGCAAACAATGTAGGGAGTAGAAGCCTATGATCTAGATTCTAATCTCGCCTAAAAATCATTAGCTGAGAATATAAGGCATTTTTCTTTTGTCTTTCAATTCAGTCTTTAGAATATAAATGTAGGTAATCACTTCCCTCATACTTTATGAGGTTTGTGAATAGTCAGACATGAAAGTAGAAATAGTTCATTGAGTCTTAGTCTTTATCCAAGTATTGATTATACATAGTAATGAGAATGACTACTAGTACATGGGTTAATGGAAAAAGTAAAGGCCATTTGGATCTATTCCTTGGAAAAAAATGAAACCTCTTCCTTACTCACATTTTCAAACAGATCTTGAAATACTTAGCCAAAACTAGGAGCCTTATCTGTGAGCTAAGGGAAAAAGTCACTCATAGCATGATCTCTTTTAATGCTCCTTACAAAAGAAGTAAACTTTAAATACATTCTTAGAATTACCCACAAAAAGTGTTGAAATATCATCCTGCTTTGATTAGAGGCTTCATTATTTTAAAATTAATTTTCAGTTTTGAATATAATGAAAGATTTTATACAAATATATGAAATAAAATTATAAATGCCAGTATGACAACCAATCAGATACACAAAGCGTTTGACAAATTATCCTGCCTTTTTGTACTTGTTTTTAAAGAAACAAAATCAGTTTTGTTCACAATGGCATACTTAACATACATGTTTCATTCTTTTTAAATGTTTCACTTTGAGGCTAATGAGTTAATAAGAATTACTAAAAGACAAACATAAGGAGAGAGATAACAAAGAATTGCCAATGGATCATAAATTATGAGAATTTCCTGGAAGATGGAAGCTAGATGGAGAAATTGTTTGTAGTGTTACAAAAGCAGAACTTTAAATGTCCACATAATATGTTACTATCTCAAGAGGCTAAAGATTTAGAGGTCCAGGTTCTTCAGAGCTGGAATGAAATTAGGACCTGAGAAGAATTAAAGTTGAAAGTCTCTGACCAGAATGCTTAGAACACCAGTCCTCTTTCACATGCCCACTTAGACTCTCCACAAACACAGTAGAGTGAAACTTTACAGAATCTTAAACCAGGGGCCTCCAGACCCTGTTCATCAAATATAGCAGGGCACAGGAACTGAGTGAAATATGAACATAGAGAGATCAGTTAAAAATCAGTTGTATGAAAGAAGAGATGAAATAGCCACAATCCCAACCTTCTCCCCCTGAAACCTGATGCTGTGAACTTAGTATCACAAACCACAGAGTTGGAATTTTTTTTCTAGGATAATACTTTTCTCACTAAAAGTTTTCTAGATTTACTATTAGTTAGCAATATTGTATCCATTTTGGGAGTATAGCTTCTCACCTTAATGCTTTGTATATGACAAGGCATGTGTATATGCCTCACTGCACCCACCATCAAAGTTTTAGTGTCACTACCATGATCAGATAGACTCTCTCTTCTCAAGCTGCCCCATCTTGTAATAATTGTATTTTTCAAAGACTCTTAAGACTTGAAGAATGTTTACTTTCTTATTCTTTTTGATCAAACATTGCCCAGTTTAGTTACGAAAAGTGAAGTGATTTACTCTTGCCTTCTGCTCCTTGCCATTGAGATGCCTGCAATAGAGCAAAGGAACCATGAACATTAAATTAATAATTATTGGCTGTGAGTAGCAGAAAGAGCTCAGTCACTGATTGCTGTCATTCCTTCAGATTAACATTGTTCCCAATAAATGTTTCTATTTATGCTATCATCCCATTTTATCTTCTTATACTTCTATTTCTACAAATAAAGACAATTGTAATGTTAATGCTAATCGATGTATCTAGATGACTTAGATTCTGAATTATGAGGCCTGTAGTGAAGTGGGCCCTTATATATTTTTCTAGATGTTATATCACATACATGCTGTCTTTAATGTGTTGACAACGAAGCATGGATATATGTACTCTTATAATATGTTAGGGAAGATGCCTTACAGAGATTAGTATGTTCAGTCTCTACATATTTTCTGTTGATAAACTGATGTAAACAGAAAGATGTAAGCAGTTTGTTTATAGGTTCCCAAGTAGTGGCAGAAGCAGGACTATATTTTTGAAAATGGCCTTAGATTGTGAAGGAGATTATATAGTTAGCACTTGTGATTTGTAAACCACAATGTGGGATTTGAAAGGCTATATTAATAGAAAATAATTACCAGAAAGTAATGGGAATTCTAAGACCCCAGGTAGATAAACTCATTCAATTCACTGTCCAATTGCCCACTTTGTCCTCCCCTAGGAGTTTGCCTTGGAGACAAAAACTGTTCTTGGTCAGCAGTCAACCCATCTATAGTTTTTACTCATCAGAATGATGATTCTTTAGTAGAGTGCACATGACTAGATTTGAGAATCTCTGGAGAAAGGATGGATTTTGAAACCACATAAGATATTACTTACAGGGTGCATACTGTTCAAATGAACCCTGTGGAACTTGGTAAAAGGTTGGAAAGAGAATTGTCTTTTAATTGAGTAGAGGAATCTGATCTAGGAAATTGGAGTGAAATATAAAGATAAACAAAAATCAGAGTGATAGTCACATTTCTCAGATTTGAACAAACTGATAACAGTAGCAAAAGTCCCTTCTAGCCATTTGTTTTACTATTAAAAACATCAAATAATTCATGCTATTCTCTCTAGCTTCTGAACAATTTTCACCCAATTTCAAATCTATAAATAGATTTGTATATTTCAGAGAAATGTATTTATGTATTTCTTTCTTGGAAAGTAATTAAAGGATACAATTTCTACAAATGTTTCCTAATATTCCAAATTGCAGTTGTATTTTACATTTATATGCAACTGATCTTTACATAAATTCCTAAGGCCTCTTTATTGGGAGTGGCTTGGCACACGGGAAGTATATAAGCCAATTTCTGTTCAGTTATACTGAGAGTGGCCTGGTAAATGAATTATTTATTCTAGTAATGGCTTAGATGGTAAAGAGACCTATTATATGAGAGAATGTTGCCATAATTTTTTGTTTTTAAGTGAAGCACATTCTATGACTTTCTTTTTTTAAATTTTTATTATTTATTTATTTATTGGATAGAGACAGCCAGAAATTAAGAAGGAAAGGAATTATAGAGAGGGAGAGAGACAGAGAAATACCATTCTCAAAGCATTTCCCTTCTATGTGGTGAGCAGGGGCTTGAACCCGAGTCTTTGTGCCTTGTAACATGCACACTCAACCAGGTGTGTCACCACTTGGCTCACTTATAATTTTCCTAATAAGCTTGTTACTATTTATAATTTGAATTAGGCAGTTAGTATATGGCCCAAAGAGCTGTGTGAGGATTCATGAGCCAACCATCCTGACTTCTCATCATTTCAACAATTTTACAGAGTCCTGTTCTGATTCAGGGATTTCCTGAAACCTCATCACTTTACTTCTTTTTTAGCTCTCTGTTGAAATGTTATCCTTACATATCTAAATAAAAATGAAGCCACATGTTTCTTTTTTATGTGCTATGCATTCCTTTACTGAATATTTACTGGACCTGTACTATGTATTGGTGTTGAAACATCAAGCATTCAAGTACATAGTAAACAGAAGACACAATCTGAAATTTTGAGATGTTATTGCCTCTCTTTTTTATGCTGCCAGCAGTGTTATTACTTGAGCTCGGTGTCTGCACAACTTCATCTTTCTCAATGGCCATTATTTCTTTTTCCTTCTCCTTTCTTTTTGGTAGAGTTTGAGAAATAGAGAGATAAAGAGAGGAGAAGATACAGAGAGAGGAGAGAGAGAGATACAGAGAGGAGAAGACATTTTTTGCATTGCTCTACTACTTGTGAAGTTGACCTCCTGCAGGTGGGAGCCAGTAGCTTGACCTGGGTCCTTATGCATGCTAATATATGGGCTCCTCCAGGTATACCACAATACAGCCTCCCTTAGTATTCTCATGTACTATACTTTTTTAAAAACAAGTTAATAGGAGTGTACATGAACACCATTCCCATCATTTTTATTTCTTTTCTTTTAATTATCTTTATTTGTTGGACAGAGACAGTCAGAAATCGAGAGGGTAAGGGGAGTTAGAGAGGGAGAGAGAAAGAGAGACACCTGCAACCATGCTTCACCACTCGCAAAACTTTCCCCTTGCAGGTGGGGACCAGGGGCTGGAACCTGGATCCTTGCACATTGTAACATGTGCACTCAAGCAGGTGCGCCACCATCTGGCCCCCACCATCATTTTTCCTTACAACAATTGTCAAGATTTCAGATTGTGTCTTCTGTTTTACTATGTACCTGAATGCTTGATGTTTCAACAACCAATACATAGTACAGGTCCAGTAAATATTCAGTAAAGGAATGCATAGCACATAGAGAAAACATAATTTTATGCACAAGAGGCACTGACATCTACTTTTGGTCAAGTGTCAATATTTATAGCAACCAGTTTTTTTAACTCCTCCAGATATTATTCATAGTTCTTGTCTATTCATAAAATAGTTTCATTTTTCTAAAATAGTGGAATAAATATGTGTTCTACTGTGATGAAAACATTGATGTTATCATTTCCAGTATATTTGAATTATAACTGATAATTGATCATATAAATTATACAAAAGGTGTTTGGAGGATGACACTTGCTGCAAACTTTGAATATCATTTGGGTTAACTAGAGGAAACTGGGTCATTTCAAAGAACTTCAGGAGAAGATAATTACACTTAGACTGTAATGTGTGTGCTTAACTAGTTACATCATTACCTGGTCCCTCCCTACACTTATGTTGTTTACTCTAGTTAAGCAATATATAATTATTAAATTCTGTTTAAATACTTGAAAGCAGGACCTATGTAATAAGTTTCTTTTTATCTGTTATTACTCATTTTTTTCTTTTTCTTTTTTAAAGGTTTATTTTATTATAAAAATGAGATGTGATGAGAGAGAGGGAGAGAGAGAGGGACAGAGAGACAGAGCGAGAGAGAGGCAAGTCAGCACATCACGTAGAGCATGTAGTGCTGGGAATTGAACCAGGGGTCTCAGGCATACAAGTATAATAATCTACCAGCTGCTTCACTGATTTTTCTAAGTGACCATTATTCTAGATGTATGTACCTTGGTTTGAGAACTCGTGCCATATGGGAGCCATTCCGAAGTGTCTCTATTTTTCCTTGATTTAAAAGAAAGCAAGAAAAACAGCAACAACAATACCTCACTAATTATCTCTTAAACAGTAAAAGAATGAACAAACTAGCTATGAGGGGTGAGGGTGAAACTGTATGAATAAGTGAATGGCCTGCTTGTTGCTATGATTTGGTGGAGAGGAAAGACAGATGTATAAACAGCTCTGGGGACAAAAAAGCAGCAGTTTTGTGGTCACATCACCTTGTGCCAATAAGTGAGACATGAGAGAAAGGAATTTCTGTATTTTTAGAGATGATAAGAGAGAACATCTTTTTTTTTTCCCCCCAAGCGTTATCATCTCTGAGTGTGATATCTAGAACTATGTCAAAAAGTTATGTAACTATCAGGGTGAAATTAGATGAGAAAGCTGACTAGATATATGTAGCAGTGAAAATAAAGTACCTGTGAAATTAATAATTATAATAGAATAACATTATATTTCTTGTCATATGAGACACTAAATAACTATAAGAACTGTAAGGACATTGTCTTTGTAAATTTACCCATTCTACATACTTTTATTCCTAAAACTGGCACTATGTACTCAACAAGTATTTTGTGACAACTTATTTAAGTTGGTTTGCAGCTAAAGCTACCTAGATGGATATAATGAACTTTAATGGCAAAAATAGAGGAAGTGCTGTTTGTACAAATGACTCAATCATGCTACTGTATAAATGTGTTAATAAATTTGTTCCTCTGTGTTTAACCATTTTCTGATGCTTAGGTTTTAGTTACATTTTGTTCATACATACAGAGGTGTAAATCATCTTAATACTTTGATAAAGATTAGAACCTAAAAATATGCATTCTCAGGGTCCAAATAATTAAATCAGGAATAAAAGATAGAGATTTTGACTGGGGCAGGGGAGGAGGGGATCGGGTCCTGACAATAAAGAGAAGATAGCACACTTTTTCTTATTCATTTATTTAGCAGAACCTTTCCATTATGTTTAAGTTGCACTCAGTTGTTCATATGAAATTCATATATTTAAATCTACACATCTGAATAACTTTACTGTGCCATTTTAAAATATGAATTAAGCAGATTGTTTATTACTTTCATATGGAAGGAACTGGTCAGTATCACTACTAGACATGATAATTAGGACCATCTTAGAGTCAGTTCTAAAAACTTTTCTTGGAGTCCTAATTTCTCAAATTGTATTAGAGGGATATTATCATCTATAATGGGAAATATTATTAAAACTATAGAACAAACATCCCCTTCTTTCAGGCAACATCTAAAAGGAATTTATTGAAGAGTGAAAAGCCATCCTGTTAACCAATAACTTACCATTGAACTTTGAGGGTTATGAGCTATATAAACTAAGGAATTTATAGTAATCTATCTTACTTTTCTTCTGATTTACCTTTTATAAGCTACCAGAAATAAATGTTCTTTTTTTAGTTTCATGATTATTCATTTTTGTATTTGATTTTAATGAGAAAGATACAGAGAGAGAAAGACACAGAAATACAACAGCAGTACTCAACTCTGGGAATGGTGGTGCTGGACATTGAACATGGGATCTAAAAGCCTCAGGTATGAAAGCTTTTTGCATACCATTATACTCTCTCCACATCACAAATTTACTTTTCTTAGTGTTTAGTTGGCAATCTACCTTATTTCCTAATGTGATTTCACTTGACTTTTCACTGCTGTAATCTCAAAAATATTTCAGTTTAATTTGAACATTAAATAGGATTTATTGTAGGGAAGGGAAGCACTTTTAAATAAGTAATTTGGTACCAACTCTTGTCTTCTGTTTTCAAAAAGGTCACTTAAGTAGAATTTTTTGATGCATTTCCCTACATATAGAATGCTATCTGTAAGTGAATCTCTAATTCCCTTGTTATAATAGAGAATTTCTTGAATCTTGCTGTAGCTCCACCATCTTCATCTTATGCTTTTACAGCAATTCCCTAGACTCTTGAAGGTGGAGGATGAAGTTTATAATGGTATTGAATACCAAACTGTTGCTTGATTTATTCAGGAAGGCTGTTATACACTGGGATCAAGTGACAGCTTAAAAGCTAGTATAATTCATCATCATCAGTTAATTTTCACTTGGTGTCCACTGGGTGCTGAACATTGTACAAGGCTCTTTGTCAGCATGTATGTGCCTGATAAGGTTGATGAAACTTTAAGAAGATGAAATCTTGTCTTTAAGATACTCACTATAAAATAAACTAAAATACTTTACTTTTTGATGGGGCCGTGTCAGTAAATTCAAGTTCTGCTCTCATTACTATATATTTCTACTTGAATAAAAGGGAATGATGTTCTACGAACCAAGAACGGGCGTCACTGAATAGCCCAGTTCTTGGATGACCAGTGTGTGTGTGTGTGTGTGTGTGTGTGTGTGTGTGTGTGTGTGTGTGTTTGTGTGTGTACACATGTGCATATGTATAGAATAGATATTTTTTATTCCTGTGTGTAATTTCAGAATATCCCTACCTAATGAGATGTCCTTATTTTTCACACAGACGTTTATGATTTCTGCTTCTCTCTGATATGAGACAATACAAATCTCATCTAGATGAAATGTCTAGAGTTAGAGTCATGAAGTCATTGCTCTACAGATTTCTGGGTGGTGTATATAGTTCTTCTAATAATCTGACCAGCCAGATCTGGATGTACCTCCTATCATCTAGCAACTTATGTCTTAAGCTATGTCTAATTGTGAAAGGATGAATGAAGTACAGAATAACTGCAACGTAAACTCTCTAGTACAGTAGTGTTTAGGGAATAAAGCATTTTCTCCTAGTTAGTGTTTAGAACAGACGATGTCACCAGAGACTACTATACATATTCTATATTGATACTCTTCCCTGCCTAGATCTGGGTTCTGTGCCTATAACTATCTTTCATAGTTATCTCTGTGAAAGGCTTTGGAGGCTGGGTCATAGTGCACCCAGTTGAGTACACACATTACCATGTACAAGGACCTGTGTTTGAGCCTCCAGCTCCTCACCTGCAGGGGGCACAGTTCATGAGCAGTGAAGCAGGTCTTCCGGTATCTCTCTCTTGCCCTCTCTCTCTACTCTATCAATTTCTTTCTGGCCTATCACATAAAGTAAAAAAAATAAAGACAGAGAGAAGTAAAGAGGAGCTCAAGGAGAATTCTTTTGCAGAGACTCTAATACTTCTTTTCTTGTTCATTATAAAAACTTAGGTAAGGGGTCAGGTGACAGCACATCTGCTAGAATGTGCATAGTGCCAAGTGCATGGACCCTGGTTCAGGCTTCTCTTGCAGAGGGTAACCTTCATGAGCAGTGGAGAACTGCAACGGTCTCTCTCTCTCTCTCTCTAATATTTATTTATTCTCTTTTGTTGCCCTTGTTTTATTGTTGTAGTTATTATTGTTGTTATTATTGATGTCATCATTGTCTGGTAGGACAGAGAGAAATGGAGAGAGGAGGGGAAGACAGAGGGGGAGAGAAAGATAGACACCTACAGACCTGCTTCACCACTTGTGAAGTGACTCCCCTGCAGGTGGGGAGCCGGGGGCTCTAACCGGGATCCTTATGTCGGTCCTTGCGCTTTGCACTACGTGTGCTTAACCCACTGTGCTACCACCCAACTCCCTTGGGTATCTCTCTTTTATCTCTATTTCCCTCTTTCTCTGTATCTGTCCCTGATTATCAATGGAAAAAAAAAAGGGAAAAACGTGGTTGGTTTCTGGGAGTGGAAGATTCGTTATACAGGCAAAAACTTCAGTTATAACCCAGATATCGAAACTTCAGTATAGGCTTTGCCTCACAGTGGGACAGAAATTAGCTTTTATATGCTAAGACCAAGGGTTACCTTAGAAACATAGTATATTTAACAACTTTCCTAGTTGCTTATGAATATCTGTGTGTGTGTGTGTTTGTGTGTGTGTGTTAGTAGTAAAGGATTTCATTTTCTGGTAACTGGCATGCAGTAACATGTGAAATAATGATCTTTGACTCTGGCCCCTTACCTTGCCACTTTTGGTTTTTGAGCTCTAGGTTTTCAGTTTCCTCTAGCCTCAAGTTAATGATTTCCTGTCACTAGCTCTATTTCTGCAGGTGAGGAGGTTTTCTTAACATGATTTGTAGTCCTTGCATACTATAATCAGTGTATAAAGTGTTCGGGTAAATTCTGAAACTTTAAACGTGGAAATTTTGGTGTATCATTTTCTTAACTATTTATACATTTTAATTTTCTGTGGTAGAACTTTCTTAAGGTTTGTAGATGTGGAACTTGGTTAAATGTTTTTGAAATGTTTCTTTAAAAGAGAAAAGTTAAATAAACCCTATGTTTTGTCACAATCTGGTGCTTTTTAAGTGAAACAGTGAAAAAGAAATTCAAATAATTATAAAAATAGTTTCCTGTATATCTTTAGTGAAACACCTCAGCAAATTAAAAAAAAAAACTTTAATAGTGGGCTGATACTTATGCCTTACTAATTTTTGAGAATTCACTGAAAATCTTGTCTTTGTTGGAAAAAAAAATGAAGTAACAATGGAACTTTTCAAACTTATGCTTGTCCACTAATTGATCTTAAAAACCAAAATAAATGTGTTTTTTTTTTTATCTTTTCAAAGCTAGCACTTATTTGTTGTAAATGTGTCCAGTATATCTCATTAAAAATTTAGGAGTGATTCTTCAAAAGAACATCCAGGTTTATTCCTTATAAAGTTATCATAAAAAAATCCAGCATATCAAATAGATTTTTGTAGCCTATTTTTGTGTACTCTTATATAGAATTAATGTTTTCTTTAAAAAAAGTCATTTGCAAAATATAAGTTCATATACACTTATTTAGATATAATTATTAAACAAGTCTGTATAATCATATACAAAGGTAATTTTAACAGTTGACTAAAATCATGGAAATACTTCTTGAGTCAAAAAACAAAGGGATATCATAGCAAATAATAATCTTTGTTACAGGGTTATGTGGTAACCTAAATAAATCTACTAATTTAAACTGAAAATATTCTGTTCTGAAATGTATGCATTATGTGTTGATATGCAGATGACTGGAATCTGTGATATGCAGAAGCAGGCATGAGCTTAACACCATCATTTTCATTCACTGAAGATACAAACAAACCTTAGAGAAAAATTATACTTGGGGAGGAGATAATAAAGATTTTTTTTTTCTTACTGATTTGCTTACTCTGGGGACTTTTCAGTAATACTGGCAAACATTAAAATAAAAGGCTTATTGCATTCCTTAATAACCCTTATGTTTGAATTTATTGTCTATTAAGTCATAACTTTTTGAAAAATGAAATTTAATGTTTTTATTTTTTTAATATTTTGGTTTATTGACTTTCTTTACTTTTTTATTATCTTTGTTTATTGTATAGAGACAGAAACCAATAGTGAAGGGGGTGGGAGAGAGAGACAGAGAGACACCTGAAACCCTGTTTCACCACTTGCAAAACTTTCCCCCTGCTGGTGGGAACTGGGGGCTTGAACCTAGGTCCTTGAGCATTGTAACATGTGCGCTCAACAAGGTACACAACCACCCAGCCCCCAACTTTCTTTACTTTTTAAATACGTTATTTAAATGAAAGAATGAGAGAGAAAGAGATACAGTGATACAGAGAGAAAAAGCAAAGCCCTGTTCATTTCTGTACTATGGTGGTGCTGGGGACCTGGCACCAAGGAGCCTCAGACGTGAAAGTCTTTTTCTTACCCATTATGCTTTTCTTCCTCAGTCTGAAACCTCTTCATTTATAAAATAATGTTGGCTTGATTTATATATTTTTAAAAATCCTACTAACACAAAATAGAAGATATAAATTAAATAGCAAATCAGAAAGAAATTCGAAGAATTTTGGGAATGAAAGCAGGGGAGACAATGGTGTGTAAACGGAAAGTTAGACTTGTACTCAGAAGGAACTATTTTCTTTTGTTTTTCCAGTGGTAATCCTAATCTCACTGGAGATGAAGTAAACTGCTCAAATTAAAAAAAAATTGAAAATACTGACTCTAGAATTCAAACCCTTGTGGATTTTGTTCAAGGTCTGCTTGATTTCACCCATCTTCTGTTACCAGTATCTTGTTTAAGGAAAAACAGTTGTGCATAAATTTCTCCTAATGAAAAGGTGACTCTTTTTCCTCAGTTTGCCAGGACTGATTTGGGTTGAGAACTAAAAGTTCTAAATCCCAACACTGATTATTCACCCTATGTGATTTTCTCCTAGTCATTGTAAGGATAGACATACCATAGAATTATCTTTAGTTGTCTTTGAATGACAGAGTTCAGGAGGGGATGTGTTTCCTACAAAACTGTTTGATAATATTACCTGTCAGTAGTAATCAGCTCCTATATAATTTTAAAGTTAATCTGCTGCTTGTTTTTTCTGTTTTGCCTTTAGGGTTATTGTTGTGGCTCGGTGCCTGCACTACGAATCCACTGCTCCTGGAGGCTATTTTTTCCCCTTTTGTTGCTGTTGTTTTATCGTTGTTGTGGTTATTATTATTGTTATTTTTGATGTCGTTGATGTTGGATAGGATAGAGAAAAGTCGAGAGATGAGTGGAGACAGAGGTGGGAGAGAAAGATAGACACCAGCATACCGCTTCACTCACCTGTTGGTGGGGGAGCCAGGGGCTCAAACCGGGATCCTTACTCTGGTCCTTGCGCTTCGCGCCATGTGTGCTTAACCCACTGTGCTACCGCCGGACCCCTGATCTGCTGCTTTTTAGGATCTACCAGGGGTTGTGAATTTGGCTCTAGTCTCACTGCTGCTTTTAATATATGGTTTAGTTTCAGTCTAGTGAATGTTGGTATCCTTTGGGTCACTTGGACTAGAGTAAATTTATGTATATTATAGGCACATATATATATATATATGTGTATATATATTATACATTGTTGTTATATATATATATGTTGTACAATACTTTATATATATAGTGTACATTGTTGATAATAATACTTGATTGATATTATTGTTTTGGTACAGCAACACTAACATTAATTTCAAATATTCTAAAAAATTCTAAATAATTATTTTTCACGGAGCAGTAGAAAATAAGCATTCTCAGTTGGTCATAGTTTTTCATCCTTCTTCTTATCCAGAATGCTCCTGTTTGGATTGTCAAAAATTAGTTGTTAAAATTTAGTTGTCCATAAGTGTGGGGACTTACTTCTCGGCTTTCAGTTCTATTCCACTAGGCAGTAAGCAAGAAGTGACAGAAATAATTCTTCTCTTTTTCTTTAAAATCATAGATGTATGAGGAACCAAACTGCAGTCAAGTGTAGGAGATGGGCTAGTCAAGTGTCCCAGACATACTTACCTATGTTGAAATATTTTCTGAATGACAGGAAAAAAATTGCCAAAAAACTTAAAAACATACTTTTGGGAGAGAATTACTTCCGCTTAATACTACCTGATGATTTATTTTATTTTATTTATTTTTGAATTTTTATATATTTATTTATTTTCCTTTTGTTGCCCTTTTTATTGTTGTTGTAGTTATTGTTGTTGTTACTATTGATGTCATCATTGTCTGATAGGACAAAGAGAAATGGAGAGAGGAGGGTAAGACAGAGAGGGGGAGAGAAAGACACCTGCAGACCTGCTTCACCACTTGTGAAGTGACTCCCCTGCAGGTGGGGAGCCAGGGCTTGAACCGGGATTCTTACACCAGTCCTTGCGCTCAGCGCCATGTGCATTTAACCCGCTGCACTACCACCCGACCCCCTGATGATATTTTATAGTGAGTAGAATTGAATTATTATTTAAAATGTATAAAATTTTATATAATAAAAAGTGTCTTTCGTCATGTGAATTCCCAGTTATAAAGTCATTGGATTTAGTTAGGATTCTCAGACTGATCAATAGCCCACACAATGCCATAGTTCTAAAGTATATTTTAGTTTGTTGATATTTATACTAGATGAAGAAGAACATGAACATATAACTAGTGGGAAAAAATTTAAGAAGCTGAACAGGAAAATAGAAAAGTTTCAGAAGTGGGGAATGGGTCGTGGTACAGCAATATAACATGCACGTTACAATGTGCAAAGATCTAAGTTCACATCTAAGGCAAAGCAGTGCTGCATATCTCTCTCTCTTTACCTCTTGCAGTATCTCCCACTTCCCTCTCAAATTTTCTTTGTGTCTATCCAAAATAACAAATAAATAAAGACTTTAAAAGAATATAAAACATGAATTCAAAGGAAAAGAAAATGCCAGAAAGTGTATGCTAGGTTACAAGATCCACTGACAATCTGTACACTGTAGAATGCTGTGTCAAAGTGATGAAGAGATTTGGTCAAAAGCATATTTATAGTTTATGATTAAGAAAATAACAGTTTGATCACTAATGCATTTTGAATTTTAAAGTTTTAACTTTTTAGTTGCATATCATATATCTATGCAATAAAATATTACATATTGGGAGTCAGGCGGTAGCGCAGTAGGATAAGCGCACGTAATACAAAGCACGAGGACCGGCCTAAGGATGCCGGTTTGAGTCCCCAGCTCCCCACCTGCAGGAGGTTCGCTTCACAGGTGGTGGAGCAGGTCTGCAGGTGTCTTTCTTTCCCCCTCTCTGTCTTCCCCTCCTCTCTCCATTTCTCTCTGTCCTGTCTTACAACGGCAACATCAATACCAACAACAATAATAACTACAACAACAATAAAAATAAGGGCAATAAAGGGGGAATACATAAATAAATATTTAAAAATATTACATACTATATATTCTTTATTACTTTGTTGTATATAAGAATGTGCATATTTTCCCCTTGATAATTACAGAGTAACATAGTATTGCCACCCTACGAAAGCTTTATAACTGTCTCTGGAAAGACCGATTTATCTTCCTCCATACTTTATTTTCCTAATTTTGTTACTTGCAATGTCAAACCTTAAGCATTTAATTATGATTTTTATATGTGTACAACAGTCATTTAAACTGACTAAATGGCATGAGAATTCTTTTATAATTTTATTAAATCACAACTGTGTAGAGAGACCAGGGACTGAAGATGATTTGCACATGCTAATAGATTATATGCTATAGTGAAAGGTTGCTTTATATTGCTACTCCAGGTGCTGCAGTTTCAAGTCTAGTTATTACTGGCTACAATATCACCTGGCTTTGAAAAAAATATATATCCAAAGAAGCTCATACTATTGACTCATTACTGCCATATTTATGATTCTTATTGAAAAATCACTCCATCTAATTCTATTGGTTTCCTTCCTGATTGAAAACATTCAAGCATAGAAAGCATAGTATTTCTTAAGACATTTATAACTATTCATCATGGATATTAAAATTATAATCATGTTGCATTGTGTGAGTAATGATTTTTCAAAAAAGTCTTCATACATATGGCAAGCGGGTGACCAATACTATCCAGGTTTGAAGATGCTGAATTTTCATATAAGCGGTATTTGAAATTTTGATGTATATTGCATTTGTTACTGAATATCAAGAATACATTTTTTTTTGCTCTTATAGAACAAGTTTAAAATGGGGTCTTTTGTAGAAGCACCCATCCTGTTTAGAATGATATAACAGATGCTGAATGTTCACATATCAAACAAAATGCCAGCTTTCTGTAGAAAAGAGGTGTCAAAAAGTTTCTTTGTACCTTTAACGCATGTGATTATGTAGTACAAAATGCAGAGTTTGTAAAATTTCTTGAATATACAGGCAAAAAAATGAATAATTCAAAACAACTCATAAGTTCTACATTCTATTGTCCCTTTATAACACAGGCAGAAGATAGCAGTGTGCTCCCAATAGAGCTGAATTTGCACAAGTTACACCTCTGAAAATGCCAGATGGTCTATGGTCTACTTTTGAGAGCTGTCACATATGTAAAGATTTGAGAAAAGAAAGACAGCTGAATGAGAGCAGTGGATCATTAAAGGGAGAACGAGGGTCCCTAGGCATCACATGTGTTTTAAGAAGCATTGTGTAGTTCCCATATTAGTGTTTTTTTTTTTAAAGCCATACACAACTTACACACAATAAGGAAAAGAAATCTGTTAAAAGAAAAGTAGTTACGTTTTAATCAATCAGATGTTTTTTTGTTCTTTATTCAGGAATAAAATTATGTTTCCAATGTGATTTCTGTTGTAAATTTACCATAGGATTCAAATCATATGTATGCAGTTATCAATAAAGTTAAAATAAATGTCTTCTGGGATGACTAATATACCTTCTAATTATCCAGTTCTGGCTTGATATACAAAGCACATGTATTTGACAAAATCATAAAACTACAAGATTGTTTAATTTTCATAATCTGGAGTTAGGACAGGTAATCAGGTTGGTTACTTCATCATAGTACAACCTATAAATATTAGAAATTAGATGACCTTTATATAGAAATGAATGCCCATTTATCTGCCAACAGAAAAAAAACTGAAGATTGAAATATAGATAAATCATTAATTTAGTAATTCATTAATTAACTTTAATATTACTGTAGCCTTACCCAGTAATAGGCAAATAATCATTTTTGACAGTAGAAAATGGTAAGTCTGCAAGTTTTGGAATTTGGTAGCAAGAAATAGTTGTCTTTTTTACTATCTTCATTTTTATTTATTGAGAATGTAATAAGATAGTAATTCTAAATTTATCTTGAAGTATAGTATATGACAAAACTCTTTTAATTGATTAAAAAAAAATCCTCCAAGATTTGCTCAGTAACATTTCAGCTTAGCCAAACTCTCAGATTGCTTAATTTATTCTTTTCAGAGATAAAGTGGCCCCAAACATCCCATTTTGGGGGGTAAGATTATAGGAAAGTGCTCTGAAAAGAGCACCAAATTAGGTTTAAATGTCTTCATTGGCATCCTTTTAAATACATATGCATAACTATCTTTATGTTCAATAGCAGTCATTAGGATGTCATTCCAGTTGATACAAGATGTTAAAGGAGCAGCAAATTAATCTCTAGATCAAATGATTGCACACTCATAGGAAATAGGCCTCCTTTAGAGGTGCCTTGATTGTTGATTTTAGTTATAAGAAGGGCACAGGACATATACAGCTGATAAACAGAGAAGTAACCTTTTATTATTTTCCTTTCATCAGAAGTTAGGAGAATATTTTGATGAACTATGCAACCATTATTTTGTAGCACTCACATATATTTAATTTTTAGACATTCTTTATTATAAGAATTAAAAAATGTAAGAGGGATTTATTTGTAAATTAAATATTAATGTCAGTGTCTGTATTATGAAAGCATAATTTTGTTAACTGACAACAAACATCCTTTTTAAGTAAAAAATGTGCACTTATGAGTGGAATATATTAAATTTTTATTTTTTCTTCAAGATATATATATACAAGAACATAAGTAAACAGTGTACTAAAAATTTATTTCAAAATATGCTATCTTTTTTGTCAAAATTAAAGACCTAGTCTTGGCAAGAACCCAAATGAGTTTCTTTTAGACTTTATCAGTGTACGTATTTTTCTGTGTGTCCAGCTTTTCTTAATTGAAGTGGTTGTGTTCATGCTTTATTTAAATTTCATAGCTATTCATAATAATAAATGGGAAATATTAAAACAGTTTTAGATTTGGTATTTATAGGAAGCAATGAAATTTGGACAGTGATTTTTTTTTTTGGTGTTTTTTTTTTGTTATCTCTATGATTATTGAAATGCTATGGTTGATAGCTTTGCTTAGAAGGGACTTAATCACGGTAAATGTTGATTTTAATAATCATGTCATCCCTTAGCCAATGTAATCAAGGAACATTTGTGGGGAGATCCAGAATTTTAGCTGCATAAACCAGAATATATTTTGGCTAATTTAAATAGAAGATAAATTTATTAGCACACAGATTCTTCCAAGAATTACATAGCCAGGGACATGTTTAGCCATTCAGTGGGTTCTCTTCTGAAAAGGCTGTTGCTCTGCCACTGATCCACTAGATTGCTAGAAGTGGACACCAAGCACTGAGCCTCACTGCCAAAATCAACAACCACCATTTATACTGTCTTTGCAGAAAGGTGTCACTTCTGCATGTAAGCAGTCTCTTGCATTGTAGAATTTAGGTGATATATCTGGACTTCAGCTGCAAATTAGTTCGGGGTTGGTATAGAGAAAGTAAACCCAAATCTGTGAGAGTCTTTGGAAATATTGAAAAGTACAAAGTATGAAGAACCACTGTGTTTTATGATTCCTTGTCAGAAGAGTCAAACTAGTTTGTGCTTTCTTAATTTTACTGTTAAAATAGCCTCCTGTGTTTTTCTTTTAAAAACATTTGAGTTTCATTTGTAAGCACTAATATATATGATTTCATCTAGTATATCAAGTCTTTTTGTTTTCAAAAATTTTTCATTGATAATTCTTGTTTTTAGCCTACCACCAGCGGGTGGAATATTCTTTATGAATCTTTGGATCAGATTGTCAAGATCCAGAAACAAATCTGCTGGAAAATTTCTGGTAACTGCACTAAAGAAATGTATTGGGGAAATTATCATGTTATCAAAATGAACATATATATTATATGCATTTATTAGTATTTTCTCAAATTCTTTAGTAATATTTGGTATTTTTGCCATGAAATCTCTGCCAATATTTTTCTATGTTCATACCTTTTAGAGGGGTTCTTTTTCTCATTATTGTGAAGAACTAATTTTTCTTGTTTATTAACTGAATACTATTGCAGTATGGGATTTTGATACAATTGATCCTTTTTTTTTAAAGATTTTATTTATTTATTAATGAGCAAAATAGGAGGAGAGAGAGAAAGAACAGACATCACTCTGGCACATATGCTACCAGGGTTTGAACTCAGGACCTCACACTTGAGAGTCAAGCACTTTATCCACTACGCCACCCCCTGGACCACACAATTGATCCTTTATACCTCTAAGTTCTTAACTTTTTGGATAGTGTAGTATCCATCTATGAACAAAATCATGCAATAGTTACTTTTCACCTCCTTCCTAGTTTCACTAAGCATCATCACTTCCAGTTCAATCCATTTTGTCCCAAAGGACACAATACCATCTTTTAAAATTTCAGAGTCTTCAGTCCAGGGAAGCCTGGCCGGCATCCTGATGACATCTGGAACCTGGTGATTGAAAAGAGAGTTAACATACGAAGCCAAACAAGTTGTTGAGCAATCATGGACCCAAAGCTTGGAATAGTGGAGAGGAAGTGTTAGGGGGATACTCACTACAAACTCTAGTGTACTTCTGCTTTCAGGTATATATTTTGCAGTAGTTTATGGATACATGTAAACATATGCTCTCTCTCACAGAAACTGGTGTATATCTAGGTTTTGGGACTTTGTTAGAAAGTTAACCACCTGGGATGGAATTAGAGTATACTATGAAAGGAAAGGTCTCACCCTAGTAATGAAGCTGAAGGGTTGTCATTCCACAATGTGTCCTGGCGCTCCGCTTCCACAGAGACCCACCCTACTAGGGAAAGAGAGAGGCAGACTGGGAATATGGACCGACCAGTCAACACCCATGTTCAGCAGGGAAGCAATTACAGAAGCCAGACCTTCTACCTTCTGCAACCCACAATGACCCTGGGTCCATGCCCCCAGAGGGATAGAGAATGGGAAAACTATCAGGGGAGGGGGTGGGATATGGAGAATGGGTGGAGGGAATTGTGTGGAATTGTACCCCTCCTACCCTATGGTTTTGTAAATTAATACTTTCTTAAATAAAAAAAAATTCAGAGTAATATTTCATTGAGTGTGCATTCCATAACTTCTTTATGCAGTTATTTTTTATCTATTCCTACTTGTGGAATAAGGAGAACTGAGACACATGAACTTGAAAAAGACAAAAAAAGAGCCAAACTGAAAACTGTTCCTAAGACTTTGTGAGAACTGCAGTGGTTAACTGGGGTAGGGTGGAGGACTAAATTTTGTGGAAGTGTCGTATAGAACTATATACCTCTGATTTTACAATCTTGTAAAACATTATAAAATATTATTATTTTTTAAATTTATTTTATTTATTTATTCCCTTTTGTTGCCCTTGTTGTTTTATTGTTGTAGTTATTATTGTTGTTGTCGTTATTGGATAGGACAGAGAGAAATGGAGAGAGGAGGGGAAGACAGAGAGGAGGAGAGAAAGATAGACACCTGCAGACCTGCTTCACCACCTGTGAAGCGACTCCCCTGCAGGTGGGGAGCCGGGGTTCGAACCGGGATCCTTATGCCGGTCCTTGTGCTTTGCGCCACCTGCGCTTAACCCGCTGCGCTACAGGCCGACTCCCAACATTATAAAATATAATCTCTTAGGTTTGCCTTAGAACAATCAAATCATGTACACATCTTAACATTTCTAGGACTTAGACTGTTAGTTTTTTCTCTTGTTTATTGCTTTCTCTAGGACTGTCCAATGTGATGTAGTATAAGACTGATAAAGGTGGATATTATTTTATTGAACCTGACCTAAACAGAGTAATCCAGAAGTATCACATTAAGTTTTGCTAGATGTCTTTTATTAGAATAGGGAAATTATATTCTTTGTGTTGTATACATAGTTATTTTAAAATCAAAGAATATATATAGAAATTATTCTTTTCCAGAATTTAGGATAGAATATAAAATAACTATTTTTTGTGTGTTGTTCAACTCTGATATCTGAATTCACTGTTGATTTCCTTTTATCTCTAAATATTATTGAATAGCTTAATTTTATTAGGATTACTGAGAAAATACTGTCACCTTCTGAATCACAAAGAGGGTCTAGTATATAGAAAACAGCTAGCACCTTTTGAATGAGTATTGAATTACTTTTCAAGTTTCACAATTAAATTTTCTTAAAAAGCAAAAATAATGCACTTTAGCCACTCTTTTTTATATACTTTGTGTAAAGTCCTTTCTAACAACTTCCATCAAGCATTTTCTGTTTTCATAATTGGTTTTTTTGTGCATCCGTGTTTATTTGTTTTATTTATTTATTCATTCATTTATTTATTTATGAGCCACCAGGTTTATTGCTAAGGCTAGGTGCTTACAAGATGACTTCATCTCTCCTTGTAGTCTTTTTTTTTTCCTTTCTTAATAAGTGAGAGACAGAGATGGAGGCAGAAGGAAACAGATATGGAGAGAGATACAGAGATACTTGCGACCCTGCTCCACAGCTCCTCAAGCTTCCTTCTTTCACATATAGAAGGAAGCTTGAGGAGCTATATAGCAGTAATCTCTGTATTCTTTCATTTAAACTACCAGCTAGCCCTCTAATTATATTATTTTTTACCTTTTTATTTCTAGTATCATTACAGAATTTCCACAATTCCAAAAGCCTTTTACTGTATATAATTTGATTATTTTAAGTAGTACATTTCCTTTTTCTTTCTAACATAGGTCAACCTCAGCGCTTGCCTCAGCTTCGAGCTTCTGCACAGGAACTGAATGAGGAGGAGGAAATAAGCAAGATAAAGAATAGCCACACAAGTTTGAGCAATGGCAATGGAATTCATCATGGAGTCAAACATGTATCTGCAGATAACCAAAAACTCTCAGCACCTGTTTCTCAAAAAATGCACAGAAAAATTCAGGCCAGCTTGTCTGTAAACAGCAATATCAGTAAGAAGAACGAAGTAAATGCTGTCTTTTCTCAAAAGACAGGCTCTTCACCTGAAGGTAAGTTAAGTTGCAGATATGTATGATTACTTGACCAGATGCAAAATTGTGCTTATTAATAATTATTTGATCAAGCACACACAAATGAAGAGTCTTGTTTATCCTTCAGATAAAAAGAGATTTTTGATAAAACACGACACAGCTTCTGCTAATGGGAAGCCTGTGCTTTGAAAGGAAGCATTGACTGACAACATCCTGTTTTTATATTGTCTTCTAGAGTGAACAGTCACTATTGCCAAGATTGCTGCTAGATGCCTCTTTTTAATACTTCATTAAAAATACTAAAACACCCTTTTGGTAACAGATAAATGTACATATGTTTTCTGTTCCTTAATATATTACTCTATGGAAAAGAGATATGATAATCTTGCTTGCATGTTTATATAGAAAATTAATTCTAAAATACACAAAACTGAAAAAAGTAAATGATTTGGTAGTTCCGAAGCTTTTGCCAGGGTGTGGGGTTGATGATCACTGCTGTTTGACTTACCTGTGTCTTCCAGCCACCAATGCTGCCATCACACTCACCCAGCTGTTGTGGTTTGCTCTTTAGCTCCACACCTAGAAGCACTTTGATGTTTCTCTGATCTCTGAGAAATTATTTCTGACCTCCTTAATTCTGCCTCATCCTACAGACCAGATTAGTGTCAAATTAAGTACCATGAAACTGAAATAATTATTCCTTTCTGTCTTTCTTAGCACTGCTCAGCTCTTTATTGGTGATGAGGGGGATTGAGCCTGGGATCATTTGCATATAAGCCCTCTGTACAACTACTGTACCAAGTTCCAGACTTACATGGTCTACTTTATAATGGTGTAAAGCCATCTGGTAATAATGTTTACAAATTAAAATTTTCTTTATGAAGATGGTATCCTGTATTTTATTAAAAGAAGAATAGTCTCTCCCACATTTGAAATCCCAGATGTCTTCTAGCATATCTATATACCTGTTATTCCTCCTTTCTCATCTTTTAGCATTTCTTTTCCTTATTAAAATTTATATCTGATTTTATACGTTTATAGATTGCCATGGAATTTCAAGTAAAAAAAATCCGTAGTTGCTTCTTTGAAGTTGGCCATGAGTATTCATAGAGACAAATTGAATTGTAAATAGGAAATTGTATTGAGTGTTACCGATAATAAGTGGGAGAAAGGATATTACATTTTGGCTACAGGTGTCTCAAGCTCAACTGAGGTAAAGTGTTAGGTTCATCAAATGATATGATAATAAATGGTCTGCATAGTTTCAGGTCAGTGACACTACTTTCCAAACTAATTAGTTTGAAAAGGACATGATTGACACTTTAAAATGAGTTTGACATGTAAGCTGCATGGTCATCTCTGAAGCATAGGTATGCTGTTAACTAAACTAGTTCTCCAAGGAGTTGGGAAGGCAATGCAATTTTCTTTAGAAGATCTTTGCTTCTAAGTGATTGGATGAGATAATGAATGCAGTTGAAATCTACTTGTTTTAAACATTTAAATTTATTTATTGTCTCCTAAACTCTTCTCCATTTGATATTATCTTAAAAATTAGTAACATTTGCCAATCCAATTTGGAATCTTTGTACAATTTTTAATTATTACTTACTTTTAATACCATGTCTGAATTCAGTTCTAATAAAAGGATGCAGAGTCTTATGAAATATATAAATTAAGAAGTACATCAGTAGCATGCAAATATGCACTATTACTCTCCTTCTTCCTTTATCCTAACCTCACTCTCTCATACATAGACTTACAAGTACATAAAGCTGACTCTTTGTGAATGGGTAAGGGAAATTCCTTGTAATCACAAAATTTGTTCAAGATGGACTTTGGAATAATAGTATTAAACATAAAAATGATAATTATATATACATATATATTATATTGTTCACCACTCAATACAGAATACTGCTGTTTGGATTTTGAATTTAGTAGACTATAACTTCTTTTTATTGTGATTGCTTGAGTACAGACAAAAATCCAATTTTTTTATTTCATATTTCTTAAAGTTAAATGTCTTTTGTAGCTTTTTAACATTGTGCCCTAAATTACTGCTTGCTTTGAATTTAAGCATATTCATTGCCAATGCTTATAGTTAAACACATGGCAAACAAAGCAGAGAACTGGTAGGCAAATGAAAAGGAAGAACTTTTTCTGGTATGTTTTTTTCTATAAAAAGGTTTGGAACTTTAAAGTTAGATTTGGTTCCAAGATTCAGTAATTCTTGAAAATAAAGTGATTTCATTCTCAGAAAAAAAGACCTCGAATTTTGCAGACTACATTACTCCAGGTTGAGGAGAGATCTAAAACCTACTGAATAGGACAGGGCAATGGCAACACTTGTTTTGATGAACAAAGATACATTTGGATTGCAGGAGACCAATACATCCCAACAGTATGGTTTGTGACACTAATGCAAATGGATAGAGCTTATTTTGAAAACATTTTTTAAACTTATAGTGACACCTATTACAATTCCTTCATAGAGTGTCCTAATTTTTATCCTTCTCTGCCGATATGGACCCAAATTCTTTATGGGATGCAGAAGATGGGAGATCTGGCTTCTGTAATTGATTCTCTACTGGACATGGGTATTGACAGGTCAATCCATACCCCCAGCTTGCTTATGTCTTTCCTTAATGGGGTAGAGCTTTGGAGATGTGAGGTGGATTGCCCTTTTCTTCTGAAGATAAATACTTCAGGTACATGTGACTTCTCTGAAGAATATTATTTTACATTTAGCATATATTTATTTTGAAAATTACATGTTTTTCTCCTTATATTAGATAATTTTTAATGTTTGCAGTTAACTAAAATCAAAATACTTACTGACATATACTGAATACTACCATACATTAAGCACCTGCATCTAATTATCTTTCCTTTTTTACCTTAGTAATGTACCGTTTATATAAATAAAATGATTAACTTGTCTTGGTCCTGTTGAGCTCAGGATATAAATAAGCTCTTAGAGATAGATGCCTTTGGACAGTTATAATAACATATGCTCAGTCCTCCATTTTTATAGGCTCCTTTCAATTGTTCTCATGGATCCTTATCGCCATGATTTCTTTGGGCTGTTTTTTTACTGCCATTGCTCCCCTCTGTTGTAATTTTCCTTGATTTCATGGTTCAGTGGTTTTTTACAACCCACCAAAAAGACAGGGCAAATAACAATAGTGAGCATTACAACTAGTACACTGAGAGAGAGAGTTTGGGTGGAACGCTCAGCTTCATCGGGGATAAGGGTGGGAGTAGATGGCATAATGATTATGCACAGAGACCCTCATGTCTGAAGCTTCAAAGTCCCAGGTTCAATCCCTTGTACCACCATAGGGGATGTAGCACAATTGAGCAGGACCATTTTAAAAGTTTACTAGATGGTTCAGATATGTACCACTAACTCCTTCCCTGAGAGTCACTGGGAAATGGTAAAAATATCTTTACTTGACTTGTCTGCTTCCTGTTTCTTCCTCATCTGCCATCCCTGACTTACCTTTTGGTACTTGAAATTGTGCTTTCACTGTGATGCCTCAACAGCCCTGCACACATAGATAAGTGACACAGTTGATTGCTTTTGCTTCTCTCAGTCTAGAATGTTCTCATAACTTTCTGTACCTAAACTCATTTTGTTTTCAGAATTTAAGTCAAACAGTGTCTCTTGAAGCAAAGTGTTGAGTTATATACAATTTTGTGGGGTATATAGCAGTATTATCCCCATACAAAATTAAACTGAAGTTTTATCTGCCCTAAAATGTAATCTTATTGAAAGCAAAGACTGTCTTACTTGCCTAGTGCCTGGCTTATACTCAGTGTTGAGTAAATGCTGAAGCTAGTGAAGAATATAAACTAGAAAAGACAGATTTTTCTTTCATATTTTGTAGACAATGTGGTTTAAATTTCAGGAATGGTTAAAGTCTTGAAAGCAGAAAAATATAAATCGATAAACGGAAATGCATGTTTTAAAAAGGCTAGGAAGATGACTTAGAATTAACTTAGATGACACAGAACCTGGCATCTACAACTGTATATGCCAAAGCAGAGATGTGCACTGTGTTCTCCTTGTATGTTTTTCTCTCTTTCTTTCTCTCTCAGAACATAGATAAGGAAAATAAGAAGCAGAGAACAATTAAGTGTTAAAGAAAAAAGAAGAAAGGTAGTCAGCTAAAGCAAGATTAGATTTTGGAACTTGTGCCTTCCAGACCCCATCAGTTTTATTGTTAGTTCATGTAATTTTCAGCCGTCTACACACTCCTAAATATTACAGCCAATATAAAATTAGAAAAGTAAAATTAAGTTGTTTACTCTTAGTTTTAGTAGTACCGCAAAATCCTGTATTTATTTTTTCTTATAAAACTTCTTAGTTCTACCTATAATTGCAGAAGTATTAGTGTTCTAGAAAGGATAATAATAGGATTTTATGATATGATGACTACAGTTTTATAATTTGAGCTTCCAGAAAAAAATTCAGTGACTTTGGCAAGATAGGCCAGGACATTCCTCAAAATAATTTGTTTGGATGATGTATTGTTTTGGTCTGTTTTAGGCATAGTGCCTTCCACTCCATACCAGAGTAGTTGTGTGGGAGAAAGGTTTAGAATTTTGCTTTCTAATGCAATATTTGCCAGTTCACTGGAAAACAAAGTTTTAATAAATTTCACTGCTTACACAACAAACTCAATGAAACACTAGTAATAAAATGAGAAGCGTGAATGTGTAAGAGAAAAGATCAGGTATGATCAAAGTTTATTTTTGTCAAGTTTGTCATCTGGAATATGAAAACCATTGCTTTTGGTTGATTTAAAATATTTGATCTGCTGTTCTTAAAAAGTTAAACCAGTTATCCACATGATACATTGTAAATAGTGTTTCATTAATGCTAAGAGAAAATATTTAAGGCAAAATAGCACATCTAGATAGTGTGTTAGTTTTGCTATGTATGTGATTCAGGTTGTAGCCTAGCCTCCTCACAACACTAGAGGAAGTTTTGGTGCTGTGGGCTCTCTCCCTTTTATTCTCTTTTGTATATAAAATATTCTACTCAGAGGAGCGAGGTGGTGCACCTGGTTGAGCACATGTTACAATGCACAAAGATACAGGTTCAAGCCTCGGTCCCTAACTGCAGGGGAAAGCTTGTGAGTGGAGAAGCAGTGCTGCAGGTGTCTCTCTCACTCTCTCTCTTGCCCTCTGTATCTCCCTCTTCCTTCTAAATTTCTGGCTGCTTCTATCCAATAAATAAAGATAATGAAAAAAAATTTTTTTAAAAAACGCTGAGATTAGTGAAGCTCTGGAGATCAACAACACTTTCTTTTGAGTTGAATTAAAGTAGGTTCACTGTATGATTTATTATTTATGGTAAATTATCCTTGTTCCCATTGATGATGAACAAAAAAATGTTTGATAAAAATCAGAAATATGTATCATTTGGAACATAGGGGCACCTCAAATATGTCTCTTTTTTTTTTCTTGGTGGATAGCTTTTACACCACGTTAAAAACCTGTTTTTTTTTATATTGATAAATGTCTTAGATTACTGCTGTAACTATTTAAATTAGCTTAGCATTCACTCAGGAGATGGGTGGGGGAGGAAATAAAACAATGGATATAGAGATATATTGGCCAGGAAGCTTTGGGGTGTGGGCTGCACTGTAAATAAACTATTTAGAAGTAGTAGTAGACGAGTTGGCAAAATGGAAAGAAATGATAAATCTTTTTTTAAAAATAATTTCTTTCTTTATTGGGGAATTAATGTTTTACATTCAACAGTAAATACACTAGTTTGTATATGCATAGCATTCCCTAGATTCCCATTTAACAATACAACCCCCACTATGTCATTCATCATCTTTCATGGACCTGTATTCTCCCCACCCACCCACCCACCCCAGAGTCTTTTACTTTGGTGCAATACGCCAATTCCATTTCAGGTTCTACTTGTGTTTTCTTTTCTGATCTTGTTTTTCAACTTCGGCCTGAGAGTGAGATCATCCCATATTTATCCTTCTGTTTCTGACTTATTTCACTCAACATGATTTTTTCAAGGTCCATCCAAGATTGGCTGAAAACGGTGAAGTCACCATTTTTTACAGCTGAGTAGTATTCCATTGTGTATAGATACCACAACTTGCTCAGCCACTCATCTGTTGTTGGACACCTGGGTTGCTTCCAGGTTTTGGCTATTACAAATTGTGCTGCCAAGAACATATGTGTACACAGATCTTTTTGGATGCATGTGTTGGGTTCCTTAGGATATATCCCCAGGAGGGGAATTGCAGGATGATAGGGTAGGTCCATTTCTAGCCTTCTGAGAGTTCTCCAGACTGTTTTCCACAGAGGTTGGACCAATTGACATTCCCACCAGCAGTGCAGGAGGGTTCCTTTGACCCCACACCCTCTCCAGCATTTGCTGTTGTTACGTTTTCTGATGTATGTCATTCTCACAGGAGTGAAGTGATATCTCATTGTTGTCTTGATTTGCATTTCTCTGACAATCAGAGACTTGGAGCATTTTTTCATGTGTTTCTCAGCCTTTTGGATCTCTTCTGTGGTGAATATTCTTTCCAAGTCCTCCCCCCATTTTTGGATGGGGTTATTTGTTGTCTTGTTGTGGAGTCTGGCAAGCTCTTTATATATGTTGGTTATTAAACTCTTATCTGATTTATGGCATGTAAAGATTTTCTCCCATTCTGTGAGGGGTCTCTTGGTTTGGGTAGTGGTTTCTTTTGCTGTGAAGAAGCTTTTTAATTTGATGTAGTCCCATAGGTTTATACTTGCCTTAGTCTTCTTTGTAATTAGATTCATTTCATTGAAAGTGTCTTTAAAATTTATGCGGAAAAAAGTTCTGCCAATATTTTCCTCTAAGTATTTGATAGTTTCTGGTCTAACATCCAAGTCCTTGATCCACTTGGAATTTACTTTTGTATTTGGTGAAATACAGTAATTCAGTTTCATTCTTCTGCATGTTTCAACCCATTGTTTCCAACACCATTTGTTGAAGAGACTCTGCTTTCCCCATGTAATAGTCTGGGCCCCTTTGTCAAAGATTAGATGATAAATTAGATGTCAAAGATTAGAAATGATAAATCTTATCGCACTGATAGACCAAGGTTTTCTCTATATGTTGCTATATGATGCTGGGAAATTTTAGTTGATTTTTTTATTAGCTCAACAATAGGTAACTATAGGAGTCAGACTTCTCTATAATGAAGGTTTGTTTTCAGCACCAAGGATCATGTCAAGTACAGGCAGTGCCTGAAGGTTTTCTTCAGGGTTTTAGAATTGAGTGAGGAGTCCTGGCCTGGGATTACTAAAACTGAATAAAACTGGGTTAGTAGTCAAATATACATCTTAAACAAAACCATCAAAATTTGCTAGTTCAGTTAATTGGTAAAATAATAGGAATTGTGAGAAAGAGTTGTAAGTATAATTTGAGGCTGCTCAGGTATTCAGTTTTGAAAACTGTTCAATTTCAAGTGATGACACATAGTCCAAGGACATTTAATAGTAAATAATAGGAGTTTGGAAGAAGGAATTCGAACCACACATATTAATTTATGTTTGTTCTCCTGGAGGAGATATTTCAAACTATGAATCTGGATGAGTGCTAAAAAAGCAGATAGTTAAGAAACCGTGTCAGATGGATGAGAACTGACACATGGACCAGTGGAAGTCAGCCGGTTTCTTAGGATGGGAGTATGGGTTCTATATAAGCACTTGGGAGGTGATCATATACAAAGTTTAGATTTTTGTCCAGGAGTAATACCAAATATAATACAAAGCAAAACCCTGGTACTAGTAAGCTATCTTATAGAAGAAGTCAAGGGCAAAGAGAAGAGGAATGTTACTTGAGAGGAAAATGATTAAAGAAAGATAAGCAAACTGGAGAGAGTGGTCTCATGGAGTTCTGGGGAAAGGAAATTTTAAGGTAAGAAAAATGGTGTCAGTATAAGATGTGGTTGACAAATTCAGCAGAAGTACTGAAATAATTCTAATGGACTTAACAATGCGATACCATTGGGTGACCTTAGTATAAACTAATGAATAGAGAATCCAGAATGATGTAGGTTATAAGATATAAGGAAACACATTGATAGCACCATTTTGGGGGTAAGGGTTCAGAAAGGTGTTTGCATTGTTTTATTAGATGAGATTATGTGCACTTGACATTAGAATAAAATAGACCTAGGAGAGAAGGAAGTTTTGAAGATATACAAAGGTGATAGTTATGCCTTCTTGACAAACTGGCATTTCTTTTCCTTTTTTTTTTTCTTTTACTATTTTGGATAAAGGCAGAGAGAAATTGAGAGGGTCACAAGAGATAGAGTAGGAGAGAAACGGAAAGACTAACCTTCAGCATGCTTCACCACTTGTGAAGCTTCCCTTCTGTATGTGAGGACCTGAGAGGCTAGAACCAGGGTCCCCGCTTACTTACTTTTTTCTATGTTTCTTTCTTTTTTTTATTTATTCAAAAAGGGAGACATTAACAGAACCATAGGATAGGAGGGTGACAACTCCACACAATTCCCACCACCAGATCTCTATCCCATCCCCTCCCCTGATAACTTTCCCATTCTTTATCCCTCTGGGAGTATGGACCCAAGGTCATTGTGGGATGCAGAAGGTGGAAGGTCTGGCTTCTGTAATTGCTTCCCCACTGAACATGGACGTTGACTGGTCGGTAAATACTCCCAGTCTGCCTCTCTCTTTCCCAAGTAGGGTGGGTCTCTGGGGAAGCAGAGCTCCAGGACATATTGGTGGGGCCCTCTGTCCAAGGAAGTCTGGTCGGCATCATTCTGGCATCTGGGACCTGGTGGTTGAAAAGAGAGTTAATATACAAAGCCAAACAAATTGTTAAACAATCATGGACCTAAAAGCTTAAATAGTGCAGATTAAGTGTTGGGGGGTACTCACTGAAGACTATTGTGTACTTTTGCTTTCAGGTATATATTTTGCCTTAGTTTATGGATACCTGTGACCACCATATGCTCTATCTGAGAGGACCTGGTCTATATCTAGGTTTTGGGACTTTGTTAGGAAGTGAACCACCTGGAATAGAATTAGAGAATACTATGAAAGGAAAGGTCTCATCTGAGTAATGAAGCTGAAGGGTTCTCATTCCACACCTGAAGTCTCTGGACACAGTCTGAAGTGAATCATGCTGAGGTGGCACTCATTGCGTTTATTAAGTTGTGATCGGCAGATGTAATATTATTTGATATGAATTGAGAGAAGCATGCAAGAAAGTGTGTTCCATCCTAAGGTTCCAGGACTGGGGGAACTATAGGCCCAATAGTGGAAATATGAGGTTCCTGCTGTCTTAGGGTTCAAGAAGACAATGGATAGTTATTGTTATCATCTCATTATTTGATAATTGGGTTAACTTTGAAAAGTCCCTTTGTTACGATTTATTGTATAATACCCAACATCTTGTATATAGCTGTGCCATTGATTGCTTCTATTATCCCTGGTCTAGGCTTTTGAGAGAGTCAACATATCAAAGACTCAGCCTATGTATTAAAAAGATTCAGTCTGTGCTTTAAAAATTTTGAGACATACAATCAATTCCCCCCTCATAGTAATTAAATAGTGATTTATAGGACTACAAATTAATAGGAGTGTACATAAACACCATTAACACCACCAAGAGACTGTATCCCATCCCACCTCCCACCCCCCAACCGCCACCACCCCAGGAAGCCTAATGTCTACCCTTACCTTCACCCTAGGGCTTTTACTTTGGTGCCCTACTCCAGATTTAGTCAAATCCTGCTTTTACTTTCCCTTTCTGTTTTTCTTTCTCAACTTCTGTTGATGAGTGGGATCATCCCATACTCATCTTTATTCTTCTGACTTAGTTCACTTAACATAATTCCTTCTAGTTCCATACAAGATGGGTCAGAGAAGGTGGATTCATTGTTCTTAATAGCTGCATAGTATTCCATTGTTTATATATACCACAGCTTTCTCAGCCATTCATCTGTTGTTGGGCAACTGGGTTGCTACCAGGTTTTATTGATTATGAATTGTGCTGCTATGAACATAGGTGTACACATATTTTTTTGGTTGGGCATTATGGAATCCTTGGGGTATATCCCCAGGAGAGGAATTGCTGGGTCATATGGAAGATCCATGTGTGGCATTGTGAGTGTTCTCCAGACTCCTCTCCAGAGAGGCTGGACCAATTTACATTCCTGCCAGCAGTGCAAAAGGGTTCTACTGTCCCCACAGCTTCTCCAACATTTGTTGCTGCTGTCCTTTTTGCTGTATGCCATTCTCACAGGAGTGAAGTAGTATCTCAATGTTGTCTTTATTTGCATTTCTCTGACAATCAGCGGCCTGGAGCAATTTTTCATATGTTTGTTAGCTTTTTGGATCTATTCTGAAGTGAATGTCTTGTTAATATCCTCTGTCCATTTTTGGATGGGGTCATATGCTTTTTTGGTGCTAAGTTTGCTGAGTTCTTTGTATATTTTGGTTATAAGTCTCTTGTTTGATGTATGGCATGTGAAGATCTTCTCCCATTCTGTGAGGGGTCTCTTTGTTTGTTTCATAGTTTCTTTGGATGTGCAGAAGCTTTTCAATTTGATGTAGTCCCATTGGTTTGTTTCTGCTTTAGTCTTCCTTGCAGTTGGGTTTGTTTCATCAAAGATGTCCTTGAGGTTTAGGTGGAAAAGTGTTCCACCAATGTTTTCCTCTAAGTATTTGATAGTTTCTGGTCTAACATCCAGGTCCTTGATCCATTTGGAGTTGATTTTTGTTCCTGGTGATATAAGGTAGTTCAGTTTCATTCTTCTGCATGTTTCAACCCAGTTTTCCAAGCACCATTTATTGAATAGAGCTTCCTTCCTCCATTTAATACTTTGGGCCCCCTTATCCAATATTAAATGTCCATGTGTGGGTGTTTATTTCTGGGCTTTCAATTCTGTTTCACTGGTCTGTGTGACTATTTTTGTTCCAGTACCATGCTGTGTTGATGATGGCCTTATAACATAGTTTGAGATCTGGGAGTGTGATGCCTCCATTTCTGCTTCTTTTCTCAAGATGGTTTTGGCAATTCTAGGTGTTTTCTGCTTCCAGATAAATGATTGTAGTTTTTTTTCTATTCTCTTAAAGAAGCTTGGTGGAACTTTGATGGGTATCACATTACATTTGTATATGACTCTGGGGAGAATATTCATTTTGATGATATTTATTTTTCCAATCCAGAAGCATGGGATGTCTTTCCATTTCTTGGTATTAGTTTCTATTTCCTTGAATAGCGACTCATAGTTTTCAGTATACAAGTCTTTCACTTCTTTAGTCAGCTTTATTCCTAGGTATCTTATTGATTTTTCTACAACAGTGAATGGGAGTCATTTCTGGATGTCTTCTTCAGATTTAGAGTTTGCATAAAGAATTGCCACTGACTGGGGGGTTCCCGGAAGATGGCGGACTGAGAAGCTGCTAGTGGCTTGAGCTCTGATCACATCTTCTGGAAATGGTAGGATTTTCTGCCTTTAGTAGGCCAGTCAATAAGGGGTCTTAGCGGTGACACCAAGGAGGTGACTATAACTTAATTTGGGTTAAGAATTAGAGTAGAGGTGGCATGGACTAGCGGGCGGGCTGCTCCAGACTTCCCAGGCGGCAGTGGGCAAGGTGGGTGCGCCGGGCACTGTCCTTGGCCCGGGAAGGCGGCTTCTCGGCCAGTTGCAGAGCGCTGCTGGGCGGCTGACAGAGGACCGGGAGGGAGCACTTTAGCTCGGGGGCTTTCTCTTGGGAGTCTCTGGGGACCACCGTGACTCTGAGGGCGGATCCGAGGACATCTTGAGTACAGCTCTCATTGGATCAAAAGGACTTGGAGCTAGTTTTCATTTTTGAGAAATCCTTTAAAAAAGCTTTGGGTGGGGGGGAGGCTTTCCCGGAAGATGGCGGATTGAGAAGCTGCTAGTGGCTTGAGCTCTGATCACATCTCCTGGAAATGGTAGGATTTTCTGCCTTTAGCAGGCCAGCCAATAAGGGGTCCTAGCGTGACACCAGGGAGGTGACTATAACTTAATTTGGGTTAAAAATTAGAGTAGGGAAAAAAAATTTTTTTTCTTCCTTTTAATTTTCAAGCATACCTCCCCCCCCCCCATAACCAGTCCCTGGGGCTCCTTTTCTTTACCAAATTCCTGTCCCATCAGGGAGTATCATTAATTCTAAGTCTATACCCTTCTGAAACCTCTGGCCTTTTTTCTTTCTAAGTAGCCAACCCCCCCACCTCACCCCGCATAGCTAATTAAATAATTAAAAATAAATACATTTTTAAAAAAAACCCTTTACTTTCACTGCCCTTTTATGACTGTTCTTTTTCTTATCTTTTTCTTTTTTTCTCTCTCTCTTTTTTTTATTTCTTGTCATCCTTTCTTCCTTAATCCTACAGCTTCCAAAGTCACAGCCCCCAGCCCCCACACCACCAAACAGTGTGCTTTTTTGAATTCACTGATACACATTTGGGAATTTCCCTTCACTGCTCTTTAATTACAGCTCTTTTTCTTATTTTTTCCCTTTTCTCTTTCTTGTCTGTCTCTCTGTCTCTTTTTTTTTATCTTGTCATACACTTCTTCCTTCTTCTTTGCCTTTCTGAATTTGTGAATTATTTTGGGGAAGAAATATGACTCAGAGTGGACTCTCTATGTGTGTATCTCTGCTCTAGTTCCCTTTCTCCTCTTGTTACCCCTAGAATATACAGTGGATAGTAGATTTCTATAACTGTCTATTCTTGCTATCCTTTCTTTCTTTTCTCTTTCTTCACTGGGATTTGGTTACTATTTTTTCACAGACAGGAGAAATTGGCTAACTGGTAGTGATTAAACTGCTTCAATACTTGCTTCAGTTGCTACTGTAATTCCTGAGGTTGGTGAGTGCAATTATCATAAAGGTATTTAGTACAGTGTTGCTTGTACTCAAGACACAACAACTGAGGAACAACAGAGCATAAAAAAAAGAATCACATAAATCAAAAAAATGGGTAGATCAAAAATAAATAAAACTGCTACTCCAATGAAAGAAGACAAGAGCCCAGAAGAAACTACAAATAAGCCAGAAGTAACCATAGATAAGAAAAGTATGCAAGCAATAATAAACTTATTAATCACAGAAATGAAAACAACATTGGAGGAAAGAAATGGCAGTATTAGGGAAACAACAGTTGAGACCCCCAAGGAAATGTATTCTACAAAACTTTCAGGAAACAGTTAATACCCATACTTCTTAAGCTATTTCATAAGATTGAAGAAACAGGAATACTCCCTTCCACCTTCTATGAAGCCAACATCACCCTGATACCAAAAGCTGATAGGGACAGAACAAAAAAGGAAAACTACAGACCAATATCTCTGATGAACATAGATGCCAAAATATTAAACAAGATCTTGGCCAACCGGATACAGCAACACATCATCACGACCAAGTGGGATTCATCCCAGGAATGCAAGGCTGGTTCAACATCCGTAAGTAAATCAATATCATTCACCACATCAATAAAAGCAAAGCCAAAAACCACGATTATCTCAATAGATGCAGAGAAAGCCTTTGACAAGATCCAACACCCGTTCATCCTCAAAACTCTACAAAAAATGGGAATAGATGGGAAATTCCTCAAGATACTGGAGTCTATATATAGCAAACCTACAGCCAACATCATACTCAATGGACAGAAACTGAAAGCATTCCCCCTCAGATCGGGGACTAGACAGGGCTGTCCACTGTCACTGCTACTCTTCCACATAGTATTGGAAGTTCTTGCCATAGCAATCAGGCAATAGAAAGAAATCAAAGGAATACAGATTGGAAGGGAAGAAGTCAAGCTCTCACTATTTGCAGATGATATGATAGTATACATAGAAAGACCTAAAGAATCCAGCAGAAAACTACTGGAAGTTATTAGGCAGTATAGCAAGGTATCAAGCTACAAAATCAATGTACAAAAATCAATGGCATTTCTTTATGCAAACACTAAATCTGAAGAAGAAGACACCAGAAATCACTCCCATTTACTGTCTCAGCAAAATCAATCAAATACCTAGGAATAAAGTTGACCAAAGAAGTGAAAGACTTGTATACTGAAAACTATGAGTCGCTACTCAAAGAAATAGAAACTGATACCAAGAAATGGAAAGATATCCCATGCTCATGGATTGGAAGAATAAATATCATCAAAATGAATATTCTCCCCAGAGCCATATACAAATTTAATGCATTACCCATCAAAGTTCCACCAAGCTTCTTTAAGAGAATAGAGCAAACACTACAATCATTTTTCTGGAACATAAAAACACCTAGAATTGCCAAAAGCATCTTGAGGAAAAGAAACAGAAATGGAGGCATCATACTCCCAGACCTTAAACTATATTATAAAGCTATCATCATCAAAACAGCATGGTACTGTAACAAAAATAGGCACACAGACCAGTGGAACAGAACTGAAATCCCAGAAATAAATCCCCACACCTATGGGCATCTAATCTTTGATAAGGGGGCCCAACGGATTAAATGGAAAAAGGAGACTCTCTTCAATAAATGGTGCTGGGAAAACTGGGTTGTAACATGCAGAAGAATGAAATTGAACCACTTTATCTCACCAGAAACAAAAATCAACTCCAAATGGATCAAAGACCTAGATGTCAGACCAGAAACAATCAAATCCTTAGAGGAAAACATTGGTAAAACACTTTCCCTCCTACATCAAGGACATCTTTGATGAATCAAACACAATTGCAAGGAAGACTAAAGAAGAAACAAACCAATGGGACTACATCAAATTGAAAAGCTTCTGCACATCCAAAGAAACTATTAAACAAACAGAGAGACCCCTCACAGAATGGGAGAAGATCTTCACATGCCAGACATCAGACAAGAAACTAATCACCAAAATATATAAAGAGCTCAGCAAACTTAGCCGCAAAAAAGCAAATGACCACATCCAAAAGTGGGCAGAGGATGTGAACAAAACATTCACTACAGAGGAGATCCAAAAGGCTAACAAACATATGAAAAACTGCTCTCAGTCACTGATTGTCAGAGAAATTCAAATTAAGGCAACACTAAGATACCACCTCACTCCTGTAAGAATGGCATACATCAAAAGGACAGCAGCAACAAATGCTGGAGAGGATGTGGGGACAGAGGAACCCTTTTACATTGCTGGTGGGAATGTAAATTGGTACAGCCTCTGTGGAGAGCAGTCTGGAAAACTCTCAGAAGGCTAGACATGGACCTTCCATATGATCCAGTAATTCCACTCCTGGGGTTATACCCCAAGGGCTCCATAACACCCAACCAAAAAGAGGTGTGTAGTCCTATGTTCATAGCAGCATAATTCATAATAGCTAAAACCTGGAAGCAACCCAGGTGCCCAACAACAGATGAGTGGCTGAGAAAGCTGTGGTATATATAAACAATGGAATACTATGCAGCTGTCAAGAACAATGAACCCACCTTCTCTAACCCATCTTGGACAGAGCTAGAAGGAATTATGTTAAGTGAGCTAAGTCAAAAAGATAAAGATGAGTATGGGATGATCCCACTCATCAACAGAAGTTGACTAAGAAGATCTGAAAGGGAAACTAAAAGCAGGACCTGATCAAATTGTAAGTAGGGCACCAAAGTAAAAACCCTGTGGTGAGGGGTAGACATGCAGCTTCCTGGGCCAGTGGGAGGTGGGAGTGGGTGGGAGGGGTGGGTCACAGACTTTGGGTGGTGGGAATGGTGTTTATGTACACTCCTAGCAAAATGTAGACATATAAATCAGTAGTTAATTAATATGAGAGGGGGACAATCAATTGTATGTCTCAAAGTTTTTCAAAACACAAATTGAATCTTTTTAATAAATAGGCTGTATATTTGATATGCAGACTCTCTCAAAATCCTATACCAAGTAGATTAGAAGCATCCAATAGCACAGCTATATACAAGATACTGGATACTGTACAGCAAACCATAACAAAAGGACTTTTCAAAGTTAACCCAATTAACAAATAATGTGATGATAACATTAACTATCGATTGTCTTTTTGAACCCTAAGACAGCAGGAACCTCACATCTCCACTATAGAGCCCCTACTTCCCCCAGTCCTGGAACCCTTGGATAGGGCCCACTTTCCCGTATGCCTCTCCCAATCCATGCCAAATAATATTGCGTCCGCTGATCACAACCTAACCAACGCAACGAATGCCACCTCAACATGCTTCAGCTCAGACTGTTTCCAGAGACTTCATGTGTGGAATGACAACCCTTCAGCTTCATTTCTCAGGTGAGTCTTTTCCTTTTATAGTACACTCTAATTTCATCTCAAGTGGTTCACTTTCTAACAAAGTCCCAAAACCTAGATATACACCAGTTTCTGTGAGAGAGAGCTTATGTTCACACGTATCCATAAACTACTGCAAAATATATACCTGAAAGCAGAAGTACACTAGAGTTTGCAGTGATTACCCCCCTAACACTTCCTCTCCACTATTCCAAGCTTTGGGTCCATGATTGCTCAACAATTTGTTTGGCTTCATATGTTAACTCTCTTTTCAATCACCAGGTTCCAGATGCCATCAGGATTCTGGCCAGGCTTCCCTGGATTGAAGACCCCACCAATGTGTCCTGGAGCTCAGCTTCCCTAGAGACACACCCTATTAGGGAAAGAGAGAGGCAGACTGGGAGTATTTACCGACCAGTCAACGCCCATGTTCAGCGGGGAAGCAATTATAGAAGCCAGACCTCCTACCTTCTGCAACCCTCAATGACCCTGGGTCCATGCTCCCAGAGGGATAGAGAATGGGAAAGCTATCAGGGGAGGGGGTGGGATATGGAGATTGGGTGGTGGGAATTGTCTGGAGTTGTACCCCTCCTACCCTATGGTTTTGTTAATTATTCCTTTCTTAAAAAAAAATAATTAAAAAAAAAGAAATGCCACTGACTTTTGTACATTGATTTTGTAGCCTGACACCTTGCTATATTGCCTAATAACTTCCAGCAGTTTTCTGCTGGATTCTTTCGGTTTTTCTATGTATACTATCATATCATCTGCACATAGTGAGCTTGACTTCTTCCCTTCCAATCTGTCTTTTTTTTTCTTTTTTTATTTAAGAAAGGAGACTTTGTCAAAACCATAGAATAAAAGGGGTACAGTTCTTCACAATTCCCACAACCCAATCTCCATATCCATCCCCTCCCCTGATAGCCTTCCATTCTGTAATTCTCTCTCTGGGCGTATGGATCCAGGGTCATTGTGGGTTACAGAGGGTGGAAGGTCTGGCTTCTGTAATTGCTTTCCCCTGAACATGGGTGTTGACTGGTCGATCCATACTCCCAGTCTGTCTCTCTCTTTCCCTAGTAGGGTGGGGCTCTGGGGAAGCAGAGCTCCAGTACACACTGATGGGGTCATCTGTCCAAGGGAAGTCTGGTCAGCATCTTGCTGGCATCCGGACCCTGGTGGCTGAAAAGAGAGTTAACATACAAAGCTAAACAAATTGTTGAACAATCATGGACCTAAAGACTCGAACAGTGCAGATGAAGTGTTGGGGGGTATTCACTGCTTGCTCTTGTGTATTTCTGCTTTTAGGTATATATTTTTCCTAGTCTATAGGCACGTGTGAACCTATGCTCTATGTCAGGGGACCTGGACTATATCTAGGTTTGGGAACTTTATTGGGGAGTGGAACACCTGGAATGGAATTAGAGAATACTATGAAAGGAAAGGTCTCACCTGAGTGATGAAGCTGAAGGGTTGTCATTCCACACCTGAGGTCTCTGGTTATAGTCTGAAGTGAAGCATGTTGAGGTGGCACTCTTTGCATTGATTAGGGTGTGATCCGCTGATGCAATATTATTTGATTTGAGAGCAGAATGCAAGAAATTGGGCCCCACCCTAAGGTTCCTGGACTGGGGGAAATATAGGCTTTATAGTGGAAATATGAGGTTCCTGTTGTTTTTAAATTTTCTCTAGCTCATCTTTTATCTGGTTAAGTCTGTTTTCTGCTTCTGTTAGCCTGCTTTCCCTTCCCTCAGCTTCTTTCTTCAGTTCAGCTATTTCAGCTTTCATTTCTCTACCTTGAGGTAGCTAATATTTTCCTTGAGGGTCTCATCTGTTGTTTTCTTAATTCTGCTAGCCCTTTCCTCTGTAGTTGTCTTCATTTCTGTGATTATTAAGTTTACTGTTGCTTGCATACTTTCTTTTTTTAAAAAAAAATTATTTATTTATTTATTCCCTTTTGTTATCCTTGTTGTTTTATTGTTGTAGTTATTCTTGTTGTTGGATAGAACTGAGAGAAATGGAGAGAGTAGAGGAAGACAGAGAGGGAGGCATGAAAGACAGACACCTGCAGACCTGCTTCACTGCCTATGAAGGAAACCCCTGCAGGTGGCGAGCCAGGAGCTCGAACCGGTATCCTTATGCCAGCCATTGCTATTTGCACCACCTGTGCTTAACCTGATGCAATATGGCCTGATTCCCACTTGCATACTTTCTTATCTATGGTTACTTCTGACTAATTTGTAGTTTCTTCTGTGATCTTGTCTTCATTCATTGCAGTAGCAGTTTTATTTGCTCTTGGTATAACCATTTTTTTATTGATGTGTTTTTAATTTTTATGTTCTGTTGTTCTTCAGTTGTTGTGTTTTGAGTACAAGCCATGCTATGCTAAATACTTTCATTACAAATCCAGTCACCAACCTCAGAAATTACAATAGTAACTGAAGCAAGGATTGAAGCAGTTTAACCAATATCAGTTAGCCAAAGAATGACTCTAGTCCAAGAAAAAATAGCAACCAAACACAAATGAAAAAGAGACAGGAAAAAAGGGATAGTAAGAATAGACAGTTATGCAAATCTACTTTCCACTGTAAATTTCTAGGGATAACAAGAGGAGAAAGGGAAGTAGAGAAGAGACACACACAGAGAGAGTCCACTCTGAGTCAGATTTCTTCCCTCAAATAATTCACAAACGGTTAACAGTGAATTCAGAAAGCAGAAGGAGGAAGGAAGAAAAGAAGACAAGAATGAGAAAAAAAAGTAATAGTGAAAAGAGTTTTTTTTTTTTTAATTAGCTAGGAGGAGGGAGAAGGGGGAGAGTGGATAGAGGAGGTAGGTAGGGTGAAATAAGTTCCTCTCCCAATGAATAAGACACTCAGTCATCTAGCAATGGAAAATACACTAAAAAGTTAATTTTGGTCAACCTGAAGGAGAAGGGGAAAGGGACATACGTATATATAATGGTGATACAAAGTAAAAATCCCTAACAGTCAGTCAGCAGCTTGGATGGCTCCTGATTATTCAGGCAGCCTGAGCAAAGACAACCAATTGTTAAAAAAACAACAACAAAAACCCTCCAGGTAGTCCTTCCCAAGCAGGGTTAGGCTCTGATTGGTCAGATATAATGTCATTCCAATTGAATTTGAAAAGAAAAAAAAGAGCAAAGTTAATCACAATTGAAAAGAATTGGAATCACACCCCTGGTGAGCCAGGAATCTTGGTAAAGAAAAACTCAGCCTGCTAGTAGCAGCTCTCCAGCCCCCAGGATGTGACTATAGGGTGGGGGAGAGGGGTGCGCTTCAGAAATAATCAGATAATTTCCTCTTTTTTCTCTGTTTTCTAACCCAAACTGAGCTATAGTCACCTCCTTGGTGTGACACTTAGACCCCTTATTCACCGTCCTGCTGATGTCCAGGTATCCTATCCTTTCCAGCAGTTGTCGGTGCTCAGGCCAGCAGCTGCCTCCAAGTTGCCATCTTGGCTCTGCCTGCCCTTGCTTACTTATAATGTGCACATTCAACCAGGTAAAGCACCACGCAATGCCCAGCATTTAGTCTCTTCTTCTCCTTCTCCTTCTCCTTCTCCTTCTCCTTCTCCTTCTCCTTCTCCTTCTCCTTCTCCTTCTCTTTCACCTTGTACTTCTCCTTCTCCTGCTCCTCCTCCTTCTCCTCCTCCTCCTTCTTCTCCTTCTCCTCTTCCTTCTTCTTCTTCTTTTTAATTTTATTTATAAAATGGAAACACTGACAATACCATAGGGTAAGAGAGCTACAATTTCACACAGTTCCCACCACCAGAACTCCATATCCCATCTCATCCCCTCATAGCTTTCCTATTCTTTACCTCTCTGGGATTATGGACCCAGGGTCATTATGGGGTGCAAGGTGGAAGGTCTGGCTTCTCTAATTGCTTCCCCGGTGAACATGGGCATTGACAGGTTGATCCATACTCCTAGCCTGTCTCTCTCTTTCCCTAGCGGGGCGGGGCTCTGGGGGAGCGGGGGTGTGTGTGTGTGTGTGTGTGTGTTCAACATTTAGGTTTTTTTTTTCTTTTTTTTGAAAACTCTTTTTTTTCAATTTATTTATTTATTCCCTTTTGTGGCCCTTGTTGTTATTATTGATGTAGTTGTTAGATCGGAGAGAGGGAAATGGAGAGGAGTGGAAGACAGAGGGGGAGAGAGAAAGATAGACACCTGCAGACCTCCTTCAGCGCCTGTGAATCACCTCCCCTGCAGGTGGGGAGCCGGGGTCCTCGAACTAGGATCTTTATGCAGGTCCTTGCGCTTCGTACCACATGCACTTAACCCACTATGCTACCACCCGACTCCCCAGCATTTAGTTTCTTAAGAGTATATATTTAGGGGTTCAAGTGGTGGCACATCTGGTTGAGCTCACACATTATAGTGAGTAAAGACTCAGGTTTTAGGCCCCACCTAAGAGGGAAAGCTTCACAAGTGGTGAAGGACTATAAGTCTGTCCGTCTGTCTCTCTTCTCTTTTGATTTCTGGCTGTCTCTATCCAATAAATAAATAAAGACAATAAATTGAAAAAGGGGTATATATTTAGTATTGTATACTGTGTAATTATAATACAAATTCCTTATCACAATGAGAGAACAAACATATATGGTGATGTATGACTTAGATGAGCAACTCTGTATGGATTTCTGGCTGATGCCTTATAAGTACCTTTTATGGAATGACTTATTTTAACAAATACAGCATTTGTAGTAGCCTTTTTCAGTATAGCCCCTTAAAGTTCCCACCAGGAATTCTTTCCAGGATTATTACTTATATTTAAATAATGAACATTTATGATTCTGAATTCCAAATTTCTCTCTTATGTCTTTTGTAACATGTTAGTAGAAGTTAATAATTAAATTTAATAAAAGATTTTTGCATAATAATTGTAGACTTTTTCAGGTAGTATAGCAAAAGAAAGGAAATTAAATGTAAACAAATAACTAAAATGGTTTATGTATAGGAAAGATGAGGGAGGAAACTGCTGCACAACTCCGAAGTCGAACACAGTAGGTAAATATTTAGATATATTTAAAGTGAGTTTATACTTGAATGTGGACTATAGCTTTCTGAGTTCCCATCACATGCAAAGATTTAAAACCTTAACCTATAGTGTGGTGGCATTTTGATTGTGATACAGAACAAAGGATTAGATTGGTCTTAGTAAAGGATTCATGAGTTGGCAGTACCCTACCTGGCCAGTAGAAAGATGCTCCCTCCATGAGGTTGTACAAAATGAAAGGTTTCTATAGTCAGAAAGAGGGTGGAACCAAAAGGTTATTTGTCAGAAGGAAAGATTATTTCTGACAAGGCTAATGAGATGAATGAGAAGTGAACTCTCCATCTCTTGTCTAAATGAAAAACAATTTCAATTGGCCTGGGAGCACTGAAACAGGGATTTAAGAAAAAAAAGTGGGGAGGCTATTTAAAGACATAAGAATGAGAATATAATCTGTTTATAATTTTCTTCTTTTTTCCCAGATTATCAATAAGCAGATGATATGGTATTTGAATATGTATTAAGGTATGGTCAGAATTTTCTTGAGTTTATCAGCTGACTTAAACATTTTTTACTCTCCTAGTATTAAAAAAGAAGCTATTTTTTAAAAGATGAAACACTTCAAAGAGATAAAATTTATGCTAGTGAGAAATGCAAAATATAAAAATGCTTTGACTTATTATGAGGTTCTGAGGTAAAATTTTATTGTAAATGGTCACCTCCAATACTTGAAAACAAAAATTATATTCAACGAACAATACTGATACTATTTTTCCTTTATAAACCATAAAAATCTCATGAATCATCAGCAAGTTTTTGTCAGAAGATTCAAAACATCCTGTATATTCTGTACTTTTCTCCCAAAACTTCCTCTTATGAGAATTATAGCATTACACAGTGTCTAGTGCTATTATTGTAACTAGGAAATAATTTTGTTGAAATCTTTCTAGAAATAAGTGGAAATTTTTTAACATCATTCCAACATGATAACATATCTTTGTAAATGATGTCTTCAAAGTGCAAGACTACTATGCCTACTTTTGCTGGCCATCTGAAAGATTTCTGTTAATCAATAGAAACTAAATCATATGGGGTCAGGCAGTGGCGCAACTGAGTAAGTGCTCACATTACAGAGTGTAAGGACCCAGGATCAAGCCCCTGGTTCCCACATTTAGGGGAGAATCTTCATGAGCAGTGAAGCAGGGTGGCAGGTATCTCTCTATCTCTCTGTCTCTCTCTATCTCCCCCTTCATTTCTCTCTTTCTGTAGCCAATAAATAAATAAATAAATCAAACAAAAAGTAAAACCTTAAAAAAATAACTAAATCATGCTATGGTAGAGACATCATTGCACTAGAGCATCTCCCATTGCCATGGCAATCCCAGGTGGTAGTTAATTTTGTAGTACCATAAACATCTTCTTTCTCTTTAGTGTTTTAGTGACTTCTTTTTTGCACTTCCTAGCTTAGTGTGTCCCCACTGTTAACTCTGTAGGCTTGAAAGAGATAGCTGAATAGACACTGAAATGTTTAACACCAGAGAGTTATGGTAGTGGGTGGGAATTCAGTATGAATATGAAGTTTTTTATTTATGTAATTTTTTTTGCCTTTGTCATGGTTTCATAACTCTGGCATGAGTATTTCAGATAAATAGAGACATCAATCCAATAGGTAGAGAAGTGTATAAAATATTGAATTCTCAAGCATGAGGTCCTGAGTTCAATCCCTGGTATAGCAAATATGCTAGAGTGATACTCGTAGTCTCTTTCTCTCCCCCTCTCTTTCTCAGTGATATATAAAATAATAAATAAAATTTCTCAATCATAAATACAAGAACAAAGAGATAGAGACAGAGCAAGAGAGAAAAAGACACCATAGCACTAGCATTTCTTCCATTTTGGTGGGGACTAGACTTGAACCTGGGTGGTGCACATAGCAAAGTAGGTGCACTGTCCAGAAGAGCTATTTTACCAGCCAATGGTAACACATTTACCATGTAAACTTCCATGTCTGCATGCAATTTTCCCAGTGCAGAGAATACAGATTTTGATGGCTTTTTCTTGCTTATATTGTATTGAAATTGAGAAATGGAGGCACACTTTCAGTTTTAAAAAATATATTAAATTCCTAACTGTTGTCTTCATGTTTATATTTTAATGGCATACTTTTACTGAGGCATAATCAATGCAATCAGGCCACAGAGTCATGGAGAAAATTAACTGCATGATTTTGCATGACTCAACTTGGTTAATCTTAATTTAACTCCACATAAATAAATAGAGGAGAAAATGTATCAAAGACAACAACCTGGTGAAAAAAATTTATTTCAGAGACTCTCAGGCAAATCTGCTAGGGCTTTAATTGATATTCAACATAGTGTGGCCCAGGCCCCCTTTCCTGCACAGTACCCTGGTAATTTGTACTGGCTTCCCTACTTCTTGAACACTTGACCGAAGGGAAAATGGAAGATTGTAGATATCCTCTCAAGTGAATAAAGGAAGCAATTAGAAAAATAAAATTGAATAATTATAAAACATTTTGCTCAGGGAAATTAATCATATTCCCTATTTTGAAGAGTAAAATTCATATAAATAAATAGTAATTGTCTGCTACAATATTGTGATAGCTAAGAGTTTTGGGAAAATGAAGATAATTGAAAGAAAAGTGCAAAATGGATTAATAGTTTTCCAAAGACATATTAAACCTTCCTGTATTTCTACTCAGAATTCTCTTGGGAAATCAAACTGGAGGAACTGGACCTCTTGGGAAATAATACCCCCCTCCTAAAATAACATACTTTAAAGTTGACACTAGAAGTTCAAATTTATTTTTTCTTTAATAATTATTTTTGGCAAGAAATCCAGAAATTATATTTTGATATGACAGAGTAATTATTACTTTAGAAAGTACTTTTCAACATCTATGAGAGATATCTCCTGATCTGTGGAGTGACAGGAAAAACTAAAGTAAAATCAAAAGTCATCAGCACTTCATGCTATGCAAATGCCTTTCACCTAGCCAACAGGAGTTATTTGTTAAGGGTTTGTCGTGTCCACATGCTTCTAAACTAGAGACTCTAGAGTAACTCTACTTTTTAAAAAAATTAGTACCGCTGGATTTCTTGCTTTTTAAAAAAAATACATATTTAGTGGGCTGACTAGAAGCTCATATGAATAGTACATGTACTTTGTGTGTGTGTGTGTGTGTTAGCTTCATTATTCCCAGCCCCAACTCCACTGGAGGAGCTTTGTTGCTGCTATGTCTTTTCGTCTCTCCCTTTATCTCTCTGTTTCAGAGGTGAAGCCTCAGCAAGAACAGAAAATATACTTATAGTCAGATGTATGTATGAATACAATTGACTCTTGAGCCCCTATATTTGACATTTCTATCCAGACTTTACTCTGGATGAAATTCCTAATTTGATCCAGAACCTGTATTTTTGGGGGGGTTGGGGGGAATAACTGCTTTTTAGAAGACTGCCCATCTTTTCAACTTCTATATCTATGAATGAGCTGTGTACTACTAATGAAGCTTTGATAACCATAAAAATCACACACACACACACACACACACACACACACACACATCACTGTATGATCTTGTATCTCAATGGAATGTCCTAGCATATTTGTATTTCTTAATTCATTCAGTAGACAATTATTCTGCTTCTCCTTGCACAGTCACATTTTCGGATACAGGGATAGTCATGAGTTGCACAGACAAGCAGATCTGCCTGTCGCACTTACCATGATGGCTCTTTTCATTCTCTTACTGTTCCCTTTATAGAAAGTTCTCCATCACTTTTAATTGATATCTATAGGGACAAGGGGTCATCAGGCTTTCCTTACAGACTTTCCACTTTGGGTTTCACCTATTTTAACCTAACTCTGAAACTGTATTTGCCTCCCATTTCAAAGAAGACATGTCCTCTTTCCTGTTGTGATAACCTCTTTTTACTGTGACTCTTGTCACTGATATTCTACTGGATATCTTTTTCCTTGCTCTGTTCTGAATTTTTCATAGAACAGTTTATGTATGTGAGTCTTACCTATCAAACAATGTTTATGTTGTGGGTGTGTTGTTTGTTTTTTTTCTTGTTTGTCTCATAGCAGGTTTTTCTGAGGCTTCTCTTTCTCACCAAAGATTTCTTGAAAGGATACTTACATTTACTGTCTCTACTTCCTCATTTTTTAAACACTCTTTCTTTTTATTGCTATTAGTTTTTATTCCTATAACTTGACTGAAATTTCTTTGGCTTAGAGACCGTGTAAGTAATTTCTTTGAAATATTTTTTTCTCCTTCCTTTGTGGCACGTCCCATCCCTGTGGTCTCAGGTCTTGTTAAGTCCTTAGTTTCTTCTGCCTACCTTTCTTCCTCAATTTTTTTTTAACTCTGCCATCTACTTATATCTCTTTTCTTATATTTTGGTACATTCTTCCTGGGAAATCTAATAAAATTATTAACTATTTGAATTTCAGTTACCTCTAATTCCATAATCTAGGAATTGATTACCTCCAATTCCAGACTATTATATTTGGGGCATCTCTGAGTATTCTCAGACTGACTATGTCTCACACTCAAAATATTTAAATCTGGCAGTCCAATGGTAGCAAAATGGGTAAGTGCCCATAGTGCAAAGTTCAACAACTGGCAGAAGTATCTGGGTTCTAGCCTCTTGCTCCTCACCTGCCGGGTGGTCGCTTTACAAGTGTTGAAGCAGGTCTGCAGGTGTCTAACTTTTTCTCCCCCTCTATGTCTTCCCTCATCTCTCAATTTATCTCTGTCCTATCCAAGAACAGCAGCAACAACAACAATAACAGCAACAACAACAGTAATGGAAAAAAAAATGGCCACCAGGTGTAGTGGATTTATAGTGCAGGCACCAAGCCCCAGTGGTAACCTTGGAGGCAAAAATACATATATACCAAACTGTTTTTCTTTTCTTTTTAAAAATATTTCCACAGGTCCTGGAAAAGGATGGCAGAGGACCTAGTGGGGGTTGTATTTTTATGTGGAAAACTGAGAAATGTTATACATGTACAAACTATTGTATTTACTGTTGACTGTAAAACATTAATCCCCCAATAGAGGTAAAATAAATAAATAAAATATTGTATTTATTTATTTATTTATTTATTTATAGAAAAAACTCAAGAGGGGATGGAGTGATAGGGGGAGAGACCTCTATCTGTAGCCCTGTTTCCCTCATGGGGTCACACTTGAGCCTTCTTTTTTCCTCACTACCTCATGCAATGTTTTTAACACAACCTCCTTTGTAGTCTTCAAAGTGAACCTGTCTGCCACCACATTATTATCACTGATGCCCTCCTGTGTCAGCATTTATAAAACAGAAGGCTCTCTGTATGCATTTCCCTGCTTGAACACTACGGAGTCACTCACATCTCCAAAACTATTATTTTCTTGTATGTTCCTGTTATTGCTTTCGCACTACCAGGATCCAGTGGAGCCTTTTCTTTATCTAACACATATTTCTTTAAGACATAGGTCAGGAATTACCCTGACTTCTTCTCTCCACTATTCCTTCCCACTCTTCCTTCTCAGAACTCCATCTTCCAAGTCAGAGTATGAATAAATATTTACAGACTCCTTACAGGAGCAATTGGATTATACTGAGTACCACACAACAGCTTGCTAAATACAAACAAAGTAAAACATGAATACAGTGTATTTTGGAAATGAAGACAGGCTTTGGAGTCATAACGAACTGAATTTGAACTGCTCTTTTAGTAATTTTTCCTGAACCAGTTATTGAAAGTTTTTGCAGGAGTCAGGGGTAGCGCAGCAGGTTAAGCACAGGTGGTACAAAGCGCAAGGACCAGCATAAGGATACTGGTTCAAGCCCCCAGCTCCCCACCCGCAGGGGAGTCGCTTCACAAGTGGTGAAGCAGGTCTGCAGGTGTTTATCTTTCTCTCCCTCTCTGTCTTCTCCTCCTCTCTCCATTTCTCTGTCCTATTCAACAATGACATCAATAACAACAATAATAATTACAACAATAAAACAACAAGGGCAACAAAAAGGAATAAATAAATATTTTAAAAAGTTTTTGCTATAATATTCAATTCTGAATCCAGGTATCATGAATGTACTGTATAACTGAGTCATCTCCGGTTGATTTTTTAATACTACTAATAATTATTTTATGAGAATAACATACGAGTATTGCTGTACTATCTATGAAGTTCTTTTAGCTGCTTCTATATAGTGTCAGCGATAAGACAAATCAGGCCATCTACCTTTGAGCCAAAACTCTTCAGTCCCAAGTTATTAGAACATTTTGAAAGTCAGTTTCCCTATATATAATATGGCAAACCCACCAGGTAGAATTGAAAAGTTGATATTATCAAGGCATCTCCTGAACGTCATTTGCTCCCTTAGAGCCATTTGGCTTATCTGCATTACAAGTTACCACATTATATTGCAGCTAAGTTTCTGTTTAACTCGTCATTTTATTCCTTGATATTTGTCTTTACAATTAGGGAAATTATCAGCCATATAGTCAAGTGTTCAATGAATGCTTTTTAATTGAACATTTAAACACCAAGTTTGTGAGTCTGGAGTTCTATCATGGTCGGAAATGAGGATTGTATTTATTCAGTTTTTCTCCATTTTCTATAACTTAACCATTTTCAGAAGTTTTCTAGCCTAATGTCTCTTCCCTGGACGAAAGCATACATTTTATTATTGATCGTTTCCCATTACTTATTTGAAGTCTGCCTTATGGGCCCACATTTAGACTCTACAAAATGTCATTTAGGGTCTGGGACTTTGCCAACATATAAACAGCACTAACAAACTTTCTGCTGTGCTCTGATTATTGTGTTAACCTCAGCAAGGATCAGTGTAAGATTTAAAAAGAAAAAATCTGTTCTTAGCAAAATAGCAGATTATAGGATCAAAGAAACTTAGTGCCTGAAAAGAAGCATGTGATAATTTTCTCTTTTATTGCATGCCTATGGACACCAAGTAAAATAACTTCTTCGAAGTCAGTCAGGCTTGAAAGTCAAGACTACAAAGCAAGTTTTAAATTTTCAGGTTCTAAGAAATAGGACCATCCATCCACACCCATCCTTACTACACATGAAGATGGCAAAGCATAAATTAAAACTTCTTGTTTTTGTGTTCCCCAAAATGTTACTTCCCTGTTACTAGAAAACTTACCCAAACCAAATGCAAACACTGTAACAACTAATAGAAGCTTCTGCCTATCTGAACAGTCATTATAAGTAATGAACTGTAACTCAGCAAAACTTCCCTTGGAGGGTTGCCTTGCAGAAGTACAGAGGGTTTTAGAGATAGTAAAGGTCTGTTTTTACTATTCTCTGTGATACAATTCAAAATAAGATAGCAAGGCTTCAAAACATTTATTATAAGAAAGACAAAAAAAAAAAAGCAGGTTTATCTGCTTTAGTCAATTTGAGAGTACTTGCAAACACTAGAGCAATAAAAAATTTTCTTAGCTCTGCTGTTGTTCGCTCACTAAATTTAGGTGGAGGCATTTATAACTTGTAATTTTAATGTCATCCTGTTCTGTACATCTGAGGCTTGTGATGATGTCTTTAAAAAAATCAAGTGATATTAGTAGATGACACTGGCAGGGAGGAAGGAAGTGGAAAGAGCAACAATACCATCACTGAATCATAAATTCTATAAACAACAACATTTAGCTCCTGTGTAGTGATTTGAAGTGTTGCATTTCAATATAAAATTTCACTCAGACTTCTGAAATTTTGCCTGACATGCCTGTTAGACAACTGTGTCTCTTTGGACAGGGCCTGGCCCTTGTAAAGGCTAAATTCCTCCTGCTGGGGCTGTTGACACTGTCCATTGAGGCTACAGGAAGTTTTTATTAGGATTTCTCATTCCTTTGAGTTGTAAAGGTATCCTTCTGACTCATGCTGTGGGAAATTGGTGACTGGAGTGTTGTTTCACTTTATCCCAGTGCTGTGAATATTGTTAGCTTCCTCTTAGTGTGTTTGTTTACTCCTATGACACACAAAGACCCTGTGTCATAGGGCATCTGACCAACTCAGTGAGTCTCTGTTACAGACTAATATCAGAGACTAAAAGCACCAAATATAAGGGAGTTTCAGTTTAGGATGTAGCGTAGAAAGATACTGAACTTACCTCCTTTCATATACATATGGAATCTAAAGCTACATACTGAAAATTTCCTTTGGAGAGGAATGAAGAGGAACTAGTTGTGTGACTCCTATACATCAAATAAATGAGAAAATAAACAACACACATGAAAAGAGAGGGAGAGGGAGAGGGAGGGGAAAAGAGAAAGAGAGGAGAGAGAAGAGAGAGAGATAAATAACTGGGTAGGAAAAACTGAAAGATACATAGGATAGATAGGTGGTGGGGAGAAGGAAAATATTGTGCAAACCAGTGGGGATTAAACCAATGAAAACAATGGTTATGTAAATAGACCAGAGTCAAGCAGTGCAACAGAAGAGGTTTTAGAAGAAGCAGAATTTAAAAGCATACCAACAATATATTCAAAAACCAGTGGAATCATATCCACAAGACATATAATTCAATGACAAACTGAAAAATGACTTACTTATTTTGACTAGACTTCAGGGAGCAGCATAGACACAGCTAGTGAAGAGATACCCAGTCTTTATGTGAAAGCAGTTTACTGGCTTATTTCAAAGAGTCATTCTGAAGATAAGACCTCTGATTTAATACATCTATTGACCTATTGATAGACTCTTCAGGGAAGAAGGCTAAGCTTTTCCTCTTTATTCTAGCTCATTATTATTAAAACGATTTTAAGCATTCCTTTAGTACCTCTATTTTTTATTTTAATATTGATTTTATTGGTTGATTGATAGGTTATATAGGGACAGAGGAAATTGAGAGGGAATGGAGAAATAGACACCAGGGATTAGGCAGTGGTGCACCTAATTGAGCATACATATTACCATGCACCAACATGAGCAGTGAAGCAGGTCTGCAGGTGTCTCTTTCTCCCTCCTCATCCCCCTCTCCCCTTTCAATTTATATCTACTTCATCTCATAATAATAATGATGGTAATAATAAAAGTAATAATAAAATTTAAAAAGTAAAAATGGCCGCTGAGAGCAATGGATTCATAGTGCAGGCACCAAGCTCTAACAATAACTCTGGTGATGGATGGGAGGAAGGAAGGAGGGAGGGAGAGAGGGAGAGAGAGAGAGAGAGAGAGAGAGAGAGAGAGAGAGAGAGAGACTGAGACCCCTTCAGGAATGCCTAATGTTTTGTGAAGCTTCCTCCCTGTAGGTGGGGATTTGGGCATTGAACTGAGTCTTTGTTATGGTAACATATGCACTGTGCTAGGTGCACCACCCTCAACCCCTTTATAGAGTTTTATTTTATTTATTATATACAACAGAGAGAGTTTCACAGAAGGTGAGAAAGAAACAAGCCAAATCATTACTCGAATTCATGCAGTGTTGCTTAGGATCAAACCAGAAGCCTCAGGCATGCAAGTCTGATTTTAGCACAATTTTTAATCAGTGCTGGACTGTAGCACTTTCTGTAGTAATAGAACAAGTATTGTTTGCCTTAATTGTCTAATATAGTAACCACTAGCCATGTGTGGTTAGCCAGTACTTACATTTTAACTAGTACGACTCAAAACTAAACTCCATAATTAAAAAAAAAATACAATTTAAATTAAACAGGTGCAAGGGTCTGGTTGATACTATATTGAATCATGAATAACCCAGGCTACTCTTTACTAAATTAATCTACATTCTTAGGACTATTACCTGAATCATATCTCTAGATCACCTGAATTTGATAATCAGTGAGATTATACTTTGTGAGTCCCAAGGAACTGAACCCAATAGACAATTCTCAATACATTTAGGCACTACAGAAAAATAGGCTCAATATGCCTTTTAACTAATCTTCATAACTGTAGCGTGAGAGGTAGGCTTCTAGTTAAATACATGTCTAAGGACATACAGTCATCTCCTCCTACACCTTAGAATGTAAGCTTTGTCTCATACTCTCTAGTTGTCATGCTCTAAAGTGTTGTGTATCTCCAGGATATGCTTATGTATACCTTTGTTGCCCAGTTTTTGTGGTTATTGCCCTGGGATACACCTTGCACTGGTGTTCAGCAGGATTTCCTGGGACCATAACAGAGAGATGGTTTTGGGTAGGCACTCACACCCAGGGCACAGCCTAGACAGATGGACAGACATTCCTAGTTTATTTGTGAAAGAGGTTTGTCTGTGGGAGAGGTCTGAGGGCAGGCTTCCCCTTTGGCACAGGCTTAAGCACATAATGAACTCCATTTTAAGACCTGAGGCTAATGGGTACATCTTTGGGCTCTTCCTCCACCTCACTCCAAGTCACCTGTATTTTCTCAAAGTACATTTGCACACTTCTTTGATGCTCCCATTCTTGTGATGGTTGCGCACCATATCATTCTAAATAGCCCAGTTTTGGTAGTCAGCAAGACATGCATTGTATGTAGTCTCACAGGACTCTATGTATTTGAATAGGTAATAAAGTTCACCTGAGGCTCTAATCAGTTTTGCATCTAGGTACTGAATGTTTTCCTTAAAAATAATCATATATTAGGGCATAACAAAAACATTGATAGGCTTCATCAGATGAAACAAAAATTGCCAACATGAACACATGTAATAGAAGATGAAAAAAAAAACAACTAAATACAGTCATCCCTCGCCACTTTGCACTTCCACTTTTGCAGCTTCACTCTATTGTGGTTTTTTTCAAATAAATATATTCATTGAAAAGTTGTTCAAGACAGTGAAAATGATACAGTGCACACTCAGTTGTCTGGGTCAATTATACACCCTGTAGGAAAGCTATCAGGGGAGGGGATGGGATATGGAGTTCTGGTGGTGGGAATTGTGTGGAGTTGTACCCCTCTTATCCTACGGCTTTTTTCAGTGTTTCCTTTTTATAAATAAAAATTAAAAATAAAATAAAATAAATAATAAAAAAGAAAATTAAAGTTAAAATTACTGTACTTATGAACTGTAGGCCTATGTATTTGAGTACCCCTGCAAATCCTTCAACTCCAGGTGTAGCTGCTGAACCACTCCTTGGGTGTGTTTGAAATCTGTTGTGTGGAAAATAAGCAAGTCAGAGAAGTTCCTCTCATATGTGCTTCTTCTACATCACTACACACAGGAAGCATCTTTGTTCTTCTAAGTGTGCGATTTCTGAGAGACTTTGTCTAAGCCCCACAATGGCTCCTAAACGTGTAACTTCTTCTAAGCCTTCTGACTATGAAATTAAGTGCCAGGGGAAGATGCTTACCATCCAGGAGAAGCTCATATATTGGCTATGATCAAAGATGGCAATTGTGGAGGTTGTGACATGAATGAGTCTACCATTTGCTCCATCTGTAAAGATGAAAAGAACATCTGTGCAAAGGCTGCTGTCTCTTTCAACAAGGAAGCAAAGCTGAAGGGTTATCATTTCATGTCTAGAGGGGTCTAATAATGTTAAAAACCTTAGTTAGAAGGTTGTAAACAGGTTTTTCTATGCTCTAACTGTGCTAATATTCTATTTTTAAATAAAGAAACTTACTTTGTGGAAATTCACTTATTGTGGTTGAGTCTGGAACTGATTAACAGCAATAAACGAGGGACAACTGTACAAATGAGGCACTGGAGTTTCTCTTTTTATATTTTTATTAAACAACCCTTGGATTAAAAAGAAAATATCATTAAAAATTACAAGATTCCTGAAAAAGCAGCAAATCAAAAAAAGAGCTATAAATGAAGTACATACATAGACATTTTATTAGTTGCATATATCATTATATATAATCTCTAGTACAAGTAATGACCATCAAGGTTCATAACCCTAGTGATTTAGTAATGATCTACAAGATTGTAGGATAAGAGGGGTACAATTCCATACAATTCCCACCACCAGAGTTCCATATCCCGTCTCTCTATTGCAAGTTTCCCTATTCTATATACCTCTGAGAGTATGGAACAAAGATATCTATGGGATGCAGAAAGTGGGATGTCTGGCTTCTGTAATTACTTCTTCAAAGGACATGGGCATTGGCAGGTTGATCCATACCCCCAGCCCAATAGGGTAGGGCTCTACAGAAGTGTTCCAGGACACATTGGTGAGGTCATCTGCCCAGGAAAGTCAAGTTTATACCTTGGTAGCATTTACCACCTGGTAGCTGAAAAAGCATTAAGATAAAAAGCAGAACAAATTGTTTAATAATCAGGAACCTAAAGGTAAGAATATAGCAGATGAGATTTGGGCTCTTCATGCTGGAAGAAGCTAGGAAGTTTCTTTTTATATATATTCCAAGGGGCTTACGACTTTACTAATTTTTGCCCGAGTTCCACTGCTACATGCATGCAGTGTAAAGATTTTTATTACCTTTGATTATTTGAAAAATGTAAATCAAAATTACAAACTATCACTGTGTCTAAGAGAATAACTATTATCTAAAAGACATACAATTAAAGCTAAACATTTGTGGACAGAAAGGAACCCTTATGCATTGTTGCTGAGATAGTACCTTGGTATAGCCATGGAAAGCAGTATGGAAGTTACTTGAAAAAAGTTAAAAATAGAAATTCCATATGACTCAGCTATGCCACTTCTGGGTATTTATCTTCCTCACCAAAAATATGGGGGAAAAAACACTAATGCAAACATATATGCAAGCAATATGCCCATTGCAACATTATTTCTAATAAACAAGATTTGTAAAAACTATGTGTTCATTGATGGGATTAGATGAGAATTATATGCTCTATACAATAGAATATGGCTTGACCATGAAAAAGAGAAACTCTTGGGAGCACAGTGAGTTAAGCACAGGTGGTGCAAAGTACAAGGACTGGTATAAGGATCCTTGTTCGAGCCCCTGCCTCCCCACTTGCAGGGGAGTTGCTCCACAAGCAGTGAAGCAGGTTTGCAGGTGTCTTTCTCTCCCCCTCTGTTTTCCCCTCCTTTTTCCATTTCTCTCTGTCCTATCCAAAAACAACATCAATAACTACAACATCAAACAACAAGGGCAAAAAAAAGGAATAAATAAATAAATCGGGATAGCTTCTTAAAAAAAAAAAGAAAAAGAATCTTCTGCCATTTTCATTAACATTAATGAATCTAGAGGGCTTTATATTTAGTGAAATAAATCAGATGGAAGAAAGCAAGCAGTATTTTATTTCACTCATGTAGTATAGAAAAATCAAACAAATGAATGAACTAAATGAAACATACAAGACCAGTTAGTCTTTATTAGAAGGGACGTACATAAATCATTTGCACTGGTGATCTTAATGTAATATCTCTAGTTGACTTTTTATTTTATTTTTAAAGTTTTTCATGCAGTTTTCAGGACTTTTTCTTTCTTTATTTAATTGGACAGAGAGAATTTGAGTGGGGTGTGGGAGGCAGTGGTGCACCTGATTAACCATACACAGCACAGCACACAAGGACCCAGGTTCAAGCTCTTGGTCCCCACCTGCAGGGAAAAGCTTCATGCAGGTATCTTTTTATCTCTTTCTCTCTCTATCTCCCACATCCCTTTCTATGCCTCTCTGTCTCTAACCAGTAATAAATAAGTAAAATATTTTTAAAATGTCATATATATATATTGGATAGAGACAGCCAGAAATCTAGAGGGAAGGGGGATAGAGACAGCCAGAAATCTAGAGGGAAGGGGAGATAGAAAGTGAAGGGATACAGAGACACCTGTAACCCTGCTTCACCACTTATGAAGCTTCTCACCTGAGAGTTGGGACCAGGGGTTTGAACCTGGGGTCTTAAGCACTGTAATGTGTGTGCTTAACCAGGTGTGCCATCACCTGGCCTCAGATGAAAAGAGAATTTGAGAGGGGAAGGACATTTAGAAAGGAGAGAGACAGAGACACTGCCAGTACTTGCTTCACCACTTATGATGCTTACTCCCTGCAGGTGGTGAGCAGGGACTTGAACCTGGGTTTTGCACATGGAACTTTCTCTTACCCAGGTGTGTCACTTCTTAGCTCCAGCTGTTGACTTTACTTTTTATTATTTGTTTACAAAATTAAAAGTTAACGGGTACAATTCCACATCTTTCCTTGCCATTTGTGACGCTAGCTATAGACATTAGCTAATGAGAGTAAAATGATAAGAAGAAAGACATATGCTATTTTGTAAGAACCAAACAGATTGGTAGTTGCTAGCTGTGGAACAGGGGGTTAAACTAAAGGAGTAAAGAGGGTTAAAAATAGGTACTTCTAATTATATAAATGTATAAATATAATGTATAGCATAGTGACTGTAGTTACTACTATGCTAAATAATTGCAAGTTTATATGAGAATAAGTCTTTTCCTATTTCTCTTTTTATTTCTTACACATATATGAAAATGAAGAAAATGAACAGAGCAGAACTAATTTACTGTATGCAGTGCCAGGGATCAGACCAAGACCTCATATATGCATGATGTATACTCTGTCATTGAGCCAACTAGAGGGATTATTTGATAGCTTTTATTCTAACCATAGCTGGTATTTATATTTTATTTATTTATTTATTTATATGACAGAAAGGAGAAGAGAACAAGAACCAGGACGTCCTAGTTGATGTGTGCAAGGACAGTGACTGAACTCAGGACCTTAAGCTTGAGAATCAAATGTTTGATTCACTGTGCCATCTCCTACATTGTTGAGAAATTTTTAAAATAAGTTTTGTTGAGTTAATGCTAGTTTACACTATTGTTAAATTCCAGGAGTACATTTTCAAACCTCTACATGATGGCCAGTTTTATTGTATTACTAAATACTGTTTATCTTTAGGAGAGTTCTTAAGATGTAACATAGATTTACTATTCAGAACTGATATTCAGCTCTCTCTCTCTCACTCTCTCTCGACTCTTAATAGTGTATTGGTTAAATAGAGAACATCAAAGAAAATTAGGTCTCAGTACATCTGTAGTCTAGAAATTCTCTTTAACCACACTACTTTCCACAATTTATCAATAACTTGAGTTATTATGACTTTGCTTAAGTATACAGGCAAAAATATCATAGAAAAAATATAGATTTCATTAGTCTTTAAATTACAGAACTGATATTATTTTGTTTACACTTCAGAGTTTAGTTGGCTATGATAACTTCTCATAAAACTATCATTAAAATACTATACATGTTAATATGATTAACAAGAATATTTTATTGACTAGAACCTTATTTCCTGAATTTTATCAATTAGAATACATAAATTATTCAAAATAACTGAAACCCTCTCAACAATAAATCTTGACAAATCATTTGTTTACTTTTAATATAAGTAGTGATAATTATTAATATTATTTCTATTCTTTTTACCATATTCTATTATTCTATTAGGCAATAAAATAACAATTCCCATTTGCTGAAGGAAACCTCCTAGCTTCAAGGCTTATCTGTAGAAATTCTACACCACAGCTGTACACCAATGAATGACAAATTTGGGGTTCTTGAAAAATTCAAGCGAGTGTACAAAAGCTAGCTGTCAATATATAACAGGTGTTTCTAGGGGTTCATACTAGTTTTGGGTTGTTTTAGAAGAATACCATACATGTGAAAAGATTAATAAGCTCTCCTCCTATACTGAGCCACATCATATCAAAGGAATGAGATTCAAACCTGGAAACACAAGCATGCTAAACTCAAAGTCTACCACTAGGCTATTGCACCAGCTCTTCTGGCAAATGCTAATTCCCTTCCCCTGGTGTTCCCTTACAGAAAGCTATGAAAATTATGTTTCCTTTTTTTTTTCTTTATGGGGGGATTATGGTTTACAGTAGACAGTAAAATACAATAGTTTGTACATGCATAACATTTCTCAGTTTTCCATGTAACAATTCAACCCCCTCTATGTCCTCCTCAGCCATCATATTCCAGAGCCTGAACCCTCCCCCCAACCTCAGAGTATTTTACATGGTGCAATACACTAACTCCAGTCTAATTTGTTCAGCTCTATTACTAATTTAAATAGTTTTCTTAAAGATATTTAAATGAGTCAATTAATAAATCCATATCAGATAAATTTAGGTAAACTATGATGTTGCTCAGTTTTTGCTTTCTAGGTTTTGAAGGAAATTAACGAGTAATTTAAATATGGGGAATAGGTTATTATTTTTAAATCTTCTGCTGTAGCCAAACATAAGGATTGCTAATTTTTTCCAGGCATATTTCTGTTTCACTTTTCCACAGATTCTGCCCCTTAAACTTGCTTCCTTCTCTTTTCAAGCATTTGTGCAATTAACAGACTTTTATCAGCTTCTCTGGTTACAATAGAAAGATGCTATGGTAATAAATGACTGTAACATTAGTAGGTAGATGTGTGGTTTCCTTAGAAAAAATATTTTGCCACAACCTTTGTCGTCGGGTTGCGTTGCGGGGGAGAGAGAAGAAGAGACCAGAATGGAGTGGGAACACAAATCTTTATTCACTGGGCACCTCAGAAATGGACGAGAGCAGGGTGGTTTAGGCCACGTGGAGCTAGCAAAATGGCCGCCTTCCACTATGCCTAACAGCCCTTCTCTGGGTCACCAGAGAGAGGAAAAAAGCAAACGAGGAGGGCTTTTATGGGAGAAATTCTGGAAGTGGCAAGTTGGAAGGGATTGGCTAGAAAAGGGGGTGGAGAAAACAAGGCACTCTGGGAAAGTAGAAAGCTTCCTTAGCAATTGTTGCTAGGGTTTCAGCTCTCAAGGGAATGGGCAATACCCTGAGGGGGCAACATGGTGGATATCTGTAAATAAAACTTGCATGGAAATATAATGTTTTGTGGGCCCTGCCAATGTTCTACCACATCTGCACCATATCCCAACACTTTGTTGCTCTCACAATTCTTCTTCTTCTTCTAGCGTTTGCCCTTCTTCCATAGCCAGTCAACAGCATCAGGTTGAGCCTGATGTAAAGTTTCGAGACCTCCATTGAATCTGGAGAGGTGGCAGTCATTGACTATGTGGGTCATAGTCTGTCTGTAGCCGCAGGGGCAGTTCGGGTCGTCTCTGGCTCCCCAGCGATGGAACATAGCCTTGCACCGGCCATGGTCTGTTCGATGGCGATTGAGGAGGGCCCAATCATAACGTGCTAAGTCAAAGCTGGGTTGATGCTTGCAGGGGTCTGTGATGAGGTGTTTGTTCTTTACCTCAGCTGACTGCCAACTCTGTTTCCAAGAGACTGGAACAGAGAAGTTCAGTGTAGGCATAGGGGACCAGATTGGGTGACGAGACGTCAAGCTTTGAACAGGGTGGGCGAAGAAATCCACGTATATTGGCAGGTCCGGTTGAGCGTAGACGTGGGAAATGAACTTAGATGATGCCGCATCCCGACAAATATCTGGCGGGGCGATGTTGCTAAGAACTGGCAGCCATGGAACCGGGGTGGAACGGATGGTTCCAGAAATTATCCTCATGGAGGAATATAATTTGGAATCGACCAAGTGGACATGGGGGCTACAGAACCATACTGGGGCACAGTATTCTGCAGTGGAATAGCATAATGCCAGAGAGGATGATCATAGTGTGGAAGCGCCCGCGCCCCATGAGGAGCTGGCTAGTCTTGCAATGATGTTATTCCTCGCGCCCACCTTTGCTGCAGTTTTTATGAGATATTCGTGAAATGACAGAGTGCGATCGAGAGTAACGCCAAGATAGACTGGCTGGGCTCTCACAATAATAATAATCAGTAACTAAAGATATCCTTAATTGAGAACTTTATGGTCATTGTCTCTGTTAATCCTCTCTTTAGCCCTCTGAGAAAAGAGTTCTGTGTCACATCTGTAATCTTAAAAAATGACTAGTATTAAAATAAACTATTGTAAATATTTATAACATTGATAATTTTTATCTTCTCCTTCTCTCTTCACATATACTAACTTTATATGTACTTGTTTTAAATAAATCCCCCTGCTAACTAACTGAGCTTTTATTCCTTTTCAGATTTTATATAAAGTTTCTGATCAGCAAAATGTGTTTAACTACAGATGCTGCCTTCTTAAACTTTGTACAGTGAGACTTTTTAGAGAAGACTACATGAATCCATGCTACAATGGAATCATAGTTAATAATTATCAGATCAAATGCATCTGAGGGCTTGGGATATTTAATGAGTCAACCACAGATCAGGAAACAGGATAAATGAATAAGAGAAGCTGAAAAATCAGTGCTAGCTGAAATAAATTATTAAAAACTGTACTACCTAAACAGCTATATAGTAAGTTAATTTAAAAAAAAAATTGAATGCAGTTTCCATAAGAGATGGGTGGATTCCAGAATTTAGAGATGTGGCAAATAAATTCTGGAGAACATCCTTTATGGGATATGGAATGGTGCCTCCCTCCCCAAGATGTTTTTTTGTCTTTCTGTCTTTCTTTACTCACTCCTTCCCTCTCTACCTTTCTGCCACCTCCTTTCCTTTCTTTCTGTATTTTTTTGCAATATATATATATACATGTGTATATATATATATATATATATATATATATATATATATATATATATATATCTTTAGTATAAAAATTAGCATGATCCCCTAGTTCTTGCATTTTTTGCACAGATTGAATCTGACCACAGGGACAATGATTCCCTGAGTGTAAACAGTGTATTTCCTTTCACACACAGATGGTAGAGCTTTCCAGGAATCTACTTATCAAGATATATGCTTTGTTTTTTTAATGTGATTTCTTATTGCTATCACACCTTATATACAAATGGCCTTATATACAAAAATAGTGAAATAACTGAACAGCAATTATCAAATATCTGGGTTCACATACTGGGTAAATGTCAGATGGCAAATAATAGAAACCATGTGATGAGCAATGGTGAGGGAAATGTTTTGAGTTTCTTGAGAATAATAATTGCAGATTACTGTTCCATTCCCCAAGTGCGGTCTTCCTTGTACTGCAGTGAAAACTATAGTTTCTCTCTCTCTCTCTCTCTCTGTTTTTTTTTTTTTTTTTTTTTTACCTCCTGACCTATTTCAGTCAGTTTTAGTCAGACTGTGCTCTGACTAAGGCACATGGCCATGTGGGGATAGCAGTGTGCCAGAGGGTTCTGTGTAGGAGGCTCTCTGCAGGCCAATTTATCCAGGCTGCAGGTCATACCGGGGCTGTAGGCCAGAATGCATTGAGTCCTCTGGCTTGGAGACCCGGAGCTGCTTGGAGCTGAGCTACTGTACTCTGTTAGTAAATATTTCCTGCCTCCACAAACTCTCGAGTTGGAGAACTCCTTGGAGATTTTTGTCTATTCCCTCACAGATGGATTTTCAGAGGCTAGATACTAATTTAGCCATCTTGACTTTGAATCAAGATTAGCCAAGCCTATGTCTAGCCTACTATTTTAGTTTGTATTGAGTAACAGTCACTGTAAAACAGTATCTAGGAAGAGAACTGTGTCCATCCAATTGGAATTTCTCTAAACAATGAGTCTTTGGTGCCTTAGCTGAATGTGAATCAAAAATACCAAATGGGCTGTCTGTACTTAGGATGTAAAACTACAGTCAGATTTGACTAAAGACAATATCCTAAATTAATGATTATACAGCACTGACTGTTAGTGTTCTAATTCCTATTGTAACTAGGCAAGTGTCTGTTTAAAATGGTAATTGGCCTGTTTAAAATTATCATATCCATTTCTCATTGTATAGCTATGTAATGAGGACCTGGTTAAAAATGTACTTAAGGGGTTGGAGAGCTGCACAGCACCAGTTCGCCTTATCTACATCACTGAGGCTCCTCTAGTTCTGGGTTCAATTCCCAGAACCATTTTATACTAGAACTGAGCTCTAATTTATCTTTTTCTCCTCTCTTTCTCCTCTTTCACCCCCCTTCCTCTGTCAAGTAAATAACTATTTTTTTTTGAAAAGGAAGTGTTCATTAGAGATTAATCAAGATAAAATACATATGAATAGTCTTCACTTGCTCAAAAATGGGTTGTGGCTTATTCTTAGAATTCACTGTTCTTTGCCCTTCCCTGTACTCTGCTATTCAGTGTCTTTGTTCCAAGAAATTCAAAACACCTGTCATACCACATCTTACAAGAAGGAAACGAAATAAATAAGAGTCTTATTCAGAACAGTCATGTGTTTATCATGCAAATAATTTTCTTATGGCTTTTAATTGGGATTGTTTTTGCTATAAGTAAGTAATGGCTTTCCTCATATTTTCATAATATATTTATGGCCACAAATCATCAAACAAATTAATTTGAGATAATTTCATTGCTTAAGTATCTTTTTCTAAGTCATTCCTCAGTTTCATCTAAACAGAATAAAAGTGTTTGGATGAGTTGTAGATATTTTCATCAGTCACCTAAGGTGCCAGTTAAATATGTCTCAGTTGTTACCATCATTATAATGAGAAGCTATAAAGTACTCCAAATGTGCCAGCTGTGTGGGTTTAACACAGATGACCTTACATAGGATACAAAGATTTAGTTTGGATTTCTGTCTGCAGTGATTCCAACGTTTTGTTTAATCAAATGTTGTACTGAGTACTTCCCTTTTGCTTTCTTTTTTTTTTTTTTTTTTTAGCTACATGGCTTCTGGTATGTTCATTTGTTTTTCCAAATTTCCTGTAGCTGACAGTCCTGTGCTGAGTTCTCCTCTTCAAAGTACACTGAAGAGTACAATTCTACCTTGGCCCATTTTTTGGGACCAGCATTCTTCACAAAGCCTAGTTGACTTCACAAAGGTTACACACATTTGGCACATATAACTGAATAGAGCCCTAAAAACTAAAACCCTCAAGATCAGAGGGAAGAAGAATTACTTTTCACAAAGAACTAGTTGTATGCAGAGGATTTATCTTTTTAAATATTTCTTTATCAAGTCTTCATAGTTTGATAATTCTTATAATCCTCTGCTTCAAACATCATAACTTTTTTGTGATTCTTGATTCTCCTAGGGAATATTATGGATAAAAAATAAAGAAACTATTTCCTCTTATTTCATTTTAACCTTTTATGTACCACCACCCCCAATCAAAATGAAACAATTCCATATAGGACACAACTTTTCAGAACTTTTTTTGTCAAAGAAAAAGAACATAAGCTTAAATTCATTTGATAGACTTTAGGGATGCATTTATGTTTGCTTCTCTCCAGTTCATTTACAAACGTGGCTCTGATATGAAGTACAGACAAAAAGTATTCCTGGTAGATGCTCTATAAATGTACCTTTCTTAATATCACTTTAATCTCTAAGTGTGTTTTGGTTTGTGGCTGCTTTGGATAGCAGTTAATGGATTTGTCTTTTCAGAATACTAAAACAAAAAATTAAGTGAATTTTGTAGATTCAGTACTTTAAGAGGACACTCATTTTTTTAAAGTAAGAGTTAATATTTACATAATGAGTTTGTTCTTTTAAGATTTCTGTCATTATCATACTTTTGTCACTAGAGTTCTTGTGTAATATCTATATTGCTCTTGTTCATATAACTATAACTATGAACCTTAACATTTATGTTTCAGATTGACAGATTTGTTTCTTTTGATTGAGACCTTATCTCTTTCTAGGTTGCCTACTTCTTTATAAATTGTTATCTATGACCACCTGTGGTCAGTAGTTTTGTATTCTTTTTATTTTATTTTATTTTAATATTTATTTATTCCTTTTTGTTGCCCTTGTTGTTTTATTGTTGTGGTTATTATTATTGTTGCTGCTGCTGTTGTTGTTGGATAGGACAGAGAGAAATGGAGAGTGGATGGGAAGACAGAGAAGAGGAGAGAAAGATAGACACCTGCAGACCTGCTTCACTGCCTGTGAAGCGACTCCCCTGCAGGTAGTGAGCCAGGGCTCGAACCAGTATCCTCATGCCAGTCCATGTGCTTTGTGCCAAGTGCGCTTAACCCGCTGCACTACTGCCTGACTCCCGTTTGCCTACTTCTTATGTGTAGTTTAGAAGTATTACAATTAGTGTACCAGTTCTATAATAAACATTGTTCTCACTAAAGGCTAATTACTTGCTTACTATCAACTCTTCATGAAAGCTGAACTTCATCTTTAAAAGGGAAAAAGAACATGAGTCAAGTCTGGCAGGAGATTAGTAATTAACAAAATAAGTCAGCTGAAAATTTGGAATCAAATGTTAGAAGAAATTGGACCTATGTGTAAATAGCTATGCTGTAAACCATTAAACTCTCAGTAAAATTATTTTTTAAAGGGATCCATCTTTGGAAAGGCAGCATAATATGCTGAGTTAGAACATAAGCTCTAGAGGCAAATGACAAAGAACTAATTCTGATTTTGCTACTTACTGCTCCTATTACTTTGAGCAATATCTTAAGTGTTTCTTAAGTTAGGTTCTGCCTTGATAAAATAGAGATAATACCCATGCTTTTTCTTCTTCTCCTTCTTCTTCTTCTCCTTCTCCTTCTCCTCCTTTCCCTTCTCCTCCTCCTCCTCCTCCTCCTTCTTCTTCTTCTCTTCTTATCCTCCTCCTCCTTCTTCTCCTTTTCCTCCTTCTCCTTTGCCGTCTCCTCCTCCTCCTCCTTCTCCTCCTCCTTCTTCTTCTTTGTAACAAAGCTGTTTAATGAATAGCATTTTCTTGTGGCATCATACTGCTTCTTACATATAGCAACAGAATTAAATATTTGTACTTAAATAAAATATTTGTACTTTAAAAATAAAATATTTGTATTTAAATTAAATATTTGTTTTTAAAAAAGAATCTTTTAAATTGAATAATGAAGGTATCTCTTTTATTATAACACATCTTTATTTTGAAAAAAGAAACTGAATATTTTTCTTTTTTAATCTTTATATTACAGAATTACATGTAGACAGGGGTTTGAATCCACACCATTCACACCACCAGAGTTCTGTATCTTCAGTCTCCCCACTGCAATCCACCACAGTTTCCCTAGAGTGGGGTATGGGCCAACCATCTTCTCTACAACTATCTGTTCATATTTATACATAGTTGCCCCCTCTTTTTTATTATTCAATCCTCTCTTCCCCTTTAAACCACTCATAACATCATTTGTAACATATGTACCTCTCCTTTTCCTTTTTTCTTTCTGGGTGCTGTTGGAGCTGGAGTGCAGAGTCTTCTTTTTTTTTTTTTTTCCTCCAGGGTTATTGCTGGGCTCAGTACCTGCACCATGAATCCACCATTTTCCCCCCTTTATGTTGCCCCTGTTGTTGCATCCTCATTGTGGTTATTATTATTGCCATTGTTGATGTTGTTCGTTGTCGGATAGGACAGAGAGAAATGGAGAGAGGAGGGGAAAACAGAGAGGGGAGAGAAAGATAGACACCTACAGACCTGCTGCACCACCTGTGAAGCAACTTCTCTGTAGGTGGGGAGCCGGGGGCTCGAACTGGGATCCTTAAGCTGGGAATATGAATCAGAGTTGTTTATGGGGAGCAGAAGGTAGGAGTTCTGGCTTCTGTAGCTGCTTCTCCACTGAGCATGGGCATTGACAAGACTCTTTATGCTTTGTGATACAGAGTAAAATTGAGAGGGGAAAAGGGAGATCGAAAGGGAGAGGGGAGAAACACCTGTAGCACGTCTTCACTAGCATGGAGTTTCCCCTGGCAGGTGGGGATAGGGACTGGGACCCAAGTCTTTGCACACTATAATGTATACTCTCTACCAGGTGCACTACCATCAGTCCCAAAGTCCCAAAACACTAACACTTTGTTTCATTCTGCTGTCAATTTTGCCACTTCACTTTCTCAGTCATTAATCTGCTATCTCCAGCTAAGAGTTCATAGTTTAGAACCAATTTTAAAGAATAAATAAGCATGAAATGTCCAACAAGCCTGAAAATATCTCCTAACTTACTGGTAAAAAAACGAATGCTAAGTAAGATTACTAGTAAATGCTATATCACATCAGCATATATGAAGTGAATAGTATTTCAAAGGCCTGCCACTCTCATAGACTATGTAATGGTGCTTATGCAAGCCCCGTGTAAAAAAAAACATAAAGGTTAAGATTTTAGAGAAAGATTATCATTCAGTGAGAAAAAAAAATGTGTTTAGGAAGGGACCAAAGGAAGCTTCAAAAGATACAGTCCTCTTCTTCAGATACTGGGTGAAATGATCATTATTTTCACTTTAAATTGATACATCTATTAGATATAGTTCTATGTATGATGTATGTCTTGACTTATCTTAAAGAATCTAAGCATTCAATAACTATTTTTACGGTTGTGGGAACATTCAGTTATGTGGAAGTGTACATTGTCACATCAAAAATCCTGTAAATCAGTATTTCCTCATAAAGTATATTGTAATAAAAATCATTTAATTAAATGATCTTTATTGTCATGTTAGGTTTTTCATATATCCCTCCTCTTATATTTGATATTTAAGTATCCCCTAATTGAATATAATACTAGAATCTTAATGGAATATTCATTGAAATAGTTAACTTAGATATTTTTGAAAGTGCATTTAATAGAAATGGCTACTATATAAACAGTATTTTCTTTTTTGCTTCCAGGGTTATTGCTGGAGCTCAATGCCAGCACCACAATCCACTGCTTCTGGAGACCATTTTTTATTTTTTTAATTGGATAATACAGAGAGAAATTGAGAGTGGAAGGGAAGATAAAGGGGGAGAAAAAGATAGACACTTGCAGACCTGCTTCACCACTTGTGAAGTGACCCTTTCTGCAGGTGGGGAGCAGGGGGCTGAAACTGGGATCCTTGCTTGGGTCCTTGTGCTTTGTACTATGTATGCTTAGCCCAGTGCACTACTACTACCCGGCCCCTAACACCATTTTATTAATAATAATCTTAGACCTGTACATTTCTTTATGTATAAATAATGGTGTTAAAATCCAGAAAAGGCTTAACTTGTAAGATGCAGTAAGGCAAATACTTGGATAAATATATACATAAGGAAAGAGAGATAGAGATAGATAGAGAGAGAGAGAGAGAGAGAGAGAAGGAAACCATTCTAAGAAATTCTAGAAATCAGAATTTCCCAAGGCCATACTTGGGTTCATCTGATTGAGATTAGATTCTGATGATAAATACTGCTAATAACATTAAAGAGATATGGAGATAAACCTGGACACTCCTACAGCATTGATAATTTTCCAATTGTTCCATAGACTATTGCATATGAAAGTGGACTTGGGAATAGGGCGGTAGCGCAATGGGTTATGTGCATGTGGCACAAAGCACAAGGACTGGCATAAGGATGCTGGTTCAAGCTCCTGGCTTCCCACCTGCAGGGGAATTTCTCCACAGGCAGTGAAACAGGTCTGCAGGTGTCTGTCTTTCTCTCACCCTCTCTGTCTTCCCCTCCTCTCTCCGTTTCTCTGTATCCTCTGTAACAATGACGACATCAACACTACAACAATAATAACTACAACAGTAATAAAAAAAAAAACAAGGACAACAAAAGGGAAAATAAATATTTTTTAAAAAGTAGACTTGACACTGAAAAAAAATGAAAAGGAAGATGGGTGTAGTCTTTTAATATTTGATTCTACAAACAAGGAGTTTCCTGCTGGAGATCTTTTCAGATATTGATGTGACATGTAAATATGACTAAATGTGTGTTTGTGTATACATATGTATGAAGCATTTTCTTCTTTTACATTGTTACTTTTGTTTTGTTTTGTTTTTCTCTTTTTTTAAATGGCCACCTGAACAATCATTGGGCCTCCTGGCTTGTACAATGAGTTCAGCACTCCCAGTGACCATTTCCTATTTTGCTTTAATTTTTCCCCTTTTATTTGATAGGACAGAAAGAGGTTGAGAAAGGGTAAGTGGAAATAGAGAGAAAGAGAAATACCTGCAACTCTGTTTCACCACTCATGAAGCTTCCCCTTGTAAGTGGGGAGGGAGCCTGTTGAACCTGAATCGTTATGCATGGTAACATCATGTGTGCTCTCCCTGGTGCACCTCTACCAGTCCTTTCTTTTACATTGTTAGACTCTAGAAAGCCAAAGACTACAGAGAAGTGGGTGTTCAGGAAGTTTAAGTGATCATGATGCAGTAGTTAGGGAGAATTCTATAACACAGAAAGACTATCCTAGGTAACTCAGTGTTTGCTTTTCTTACCTGTGGCATTTGTAAAAATGATGCTACAGATAATCTGTCAGTTGACATCCAAATTACATAAATTGTATGGAACTATATATAGAGAATATCTTAAAATCTTCCCTATGATAGCAGGACAGTCAAAAGAATAATGTTCTCTTTTTTTCTTTTTTTTTTTTTAAAGATTTTATTTATTTATGAGAAAGATAGGAGGAGAGAGAAAGAACCAGACATCACTCTGTCACATGTGCTGCTGGGGATCAAACTCGGAACCTCAAGCTTTACCACTGTACCACCTCCTGGACCACATGTTGTTTTTTTCATTTATGATAATTGCACAGTTGCTAAGACTCCATTAAAGTCATTTGGTGTTATAGCCAAATACAGAAACACAAAGGGCAAGTATCTGTGGACTGGTGTAGAGATTTTTTTTAAATTAATTATTTATTTATTTATTTTAATTTAATTTATTTATTCCCTTTTGTTGCCTTGTTGTTTTATTGTTGTAGTTATTATTGTTGTTGTCGTTGTTGGATAGGACAGAGAGAAATGGAGAGAGGAGGGGAAGACAGAGAGGAGGAGAGAAAGATAGACACCTGCAGACCTGCTTCACCGCCTGTGAAGCGACTCCCCTGCAGGTGGGGAGCCGGGGTTCGAACCGGGATCCTTATGCCGGTCCTTGTGCTTTGCGCCACCTGCGCTTAACCCACTGCACTATAGCCCGACTCCCTGGTGTAGAGATTTTTAAAAAATAATTTTTATTAGTGATTTAATAATCATTAATAAGATTGTAGGATATGAGGGGTATAATTCCATACAATTCCCACCACCAAAGTTCCATATACCAACTTCTCCACCAGAGATTTCCCTTTTCTTTATCCCTCTGGGACTATAGATCAAAGACCTTTATGTGGTGCAGAAGGTGGGAGGTCTGACTTCTATAATTGCTTCTCCTCTGGACATGACCATTGACAGGTTGATCGATATCCCCAGCTTGTTTCTCTCTTTCCCTAGTGGTGTAGGGTTCTGGGAAGGTGGGGATCCAGATCACATTAGTATGATTGTCTGCCCATTAGTGAGGGAAGTCAGGTTGGCGTCATGGAAGCATCTGTAACTTGGTGGCTGAAAAGCAGTAAGTTATAAAGCAGAACATATTTGTTTAATAACCAGGATCCTAAAGGTAAAAGTATAGCAGATGAAATTTGGGTCTTCTTGTTGGGAGGAGCTAAGAAGTCTAGGTATATTCCAAGGGGCCCATGACTTTACTAATATTTGACTAGCTATTCAGGTGGGCTAAGAGTATTGACTGAGAAGATGGTGTCAGAGTTGAGGATAAGACTAGAAGCTCCCAAATATAGGGAAATTATATAAATGCCATTAACTGTAAGCCCCATAGATCTGACCTCAGGCCCATGTCTATTCATATTTAGCACAGGAGCATCTGTAACCTCTGCATCCCTGCCTTGTACAAAATCCAAAACAAAATAAAAATAGTCCTCAACTTAACAAAGAAAAATTGGGACAGTTGTCATGTAACAGTTAAGTGTGTGTGTGTGTGTGTGTGTGTACTTACTATGATTCCCCAGATAGAGGGGTTTACTCCTTTCACTTACCCAATTTTTTAAGGAAAGAGGTTTATAATGTGGCGTACTAAATGTATTGGATTGTAATCTGCTTTTTCACCTTTTTTATGTCAGTCTGGTAAACTTTGTCTGGAGAAGCATCATTAGAGTTTTCTCAGGAAAAGGAAATTTAGAGCACTTTGCCACACAGGAAGTGGGAAAGCAAACTTACTATATCATTATTCACATTTGCTGAGGTACAAATTCTCTTCTAGAAATAGTTAGAACTGTTCTAGAAAGTATGTTGGGACCCAATCAAAGCCTTACTGCTTCTCTTTAAATCTTGTGAAATCAGAATAATTTGATATCATGAAAGTGAATCCATTTTATTAGAATGTAAAATATGTTTATTCCAGTTTTGTGGAATCCAACTTAACTGATGAATCAATTATTACTAATAAGGTATGCATCATATTTTGTTGTTTTCCAGTTTTGGAACAAGTAGGTAACACTACTGAATGATATTTCTGTATTTGAAAGACTTAATATCATTGATCATTTAAGCCCAATTTTATACTAGAGAGCAATAAGATACAAGGAGAATTGCTAAGAGACATAGAAAAATAGAACTGCAGGGGAGGGGATCGGGCGGCCCCGCATCGGGTTAAGTACAGAAGACACATAAGGTTCCCTGTTCGAGCTGTGAAGCAGGTCTGCAGGTGTCTATCTTTCTCTCCCCATCTCTATTTTCACCTCTTCTCTCCATTTCTCTCTGTCCTATCCAACAATTATCACATCAATAACAACAATAATAATGACTACAACAACAATAAAAACAAAGGCAACAAAAGAGGGGAAAAGCAAACTAAAAAAATAAATAAGAAAAATAGAACTTGGAACTGTTACACTGTGTGTAAGAATAATTAAGTAACACACACATCCATTTTTTCTTTAACACAATGTCTACTACCCTACAGATCACACATCTAGGATTTAGCTTGTTTCTTTTTGAGGTTCCAGAATATTAAGTATGCATGTCTTTTGGTTCTGAATTGTTTTGATCAATTCTTATTAAGTCTTCTCATTATTTATGTTATATTGTGTTTCTTCTTTTTCTCAACTATGTGGACTCCTCCAACTACAATGAAGACTGTTGTGTCCACTGTATCCTGGCCTGCTTGTTCTGTGAATTTCTGACCCTCTGCAATATTGTACTGGGACAAGCTTCATGTGGCATCTGCACGTCAGAAGCCTGCTGCTGTTGCTGTGGAGATGAAATGGGGGATGACTGTAATTGCCCTTGTGACATGGATTGTGGCATCATGGATGCCTGTTGTGAATCATCAGACTGTTTGGAAATCTGTATGGAATGCTGTGGAATATGTTTTCCTTCATAAATATTTATCTTTTGTGTGTGTTAAAACTGGAGAGTTTTAAAATCTGTCTTTTACAATGGAAAGAAAATCACATGGTAAGATTCTCATGAAACAACACAATACTTGCACTGTTAACTCATTATTTTAAGTAATCCCTAAAAGCCTTTTTTCTGTACTATACATGGTTAAATATGTGAAATTTTACCTATTTTTGAATTTGTACTTGGTTGCAATCTTTGAGGAATATTTTGACAAAAACTATCTCCTTTTTAAATATGTATTTCTCATTCTTTTAATCATTTTCAAAGTCTTATTTCTCAAAATATATTATTTCTTAATGGGTATTTCAGCCAATTTATTTTGATGTTTTTGTATTAACAGCTAAAAGCAAGTAAGCATCTTTTTGTTAAAGTATGTTCAGGAAAGCTAGCCCACACACTAGGTAAGCACCCACAATGTATCATCTCTGTGCTGTATTCTCTACTCTCTGTGCTTGTTCAATAGTGAGTGGCATATCCTGTATAACCTCTTTCTGAGATGCATGGGTGAATGTTAATCAGTTCCCACTCATACAACCAGAGGAGTATGTAGTTTAGTAGTTTAGTAGAGGAGAGATCTGTAAAGATTGAACCATTCCACAAGACATACTGAAGATTAAGGGAGAGCTTAAAAGGTGAAAGGAACACACACACACACACACACACACACACACACACACACACACACACACACAAACACACAAACACACACACACACCAACAACTAATGATAGCTTGGATTTTCCAAAGACTTTAAGACTGTGGCATTTGAGGAGGCCTCTTAAGATGGGTGACTCATTTGATGTATGACTGAATTATTTAGATTTAGGACAAAGTTTTAAGTAAACAGCCTAAACTATGTGTGTCCTTAAGCAGTTTAAAAATGCTATAAATATGTATTTTTCTTCAGTTGTAGAAATAAAAAAATTGTTTTAACTATAACATTTAATTCTTACATTCATATACATGAAATATTTTATTATTTTATTTTGTAAAGAATGTGGAATACCTTTGACAAATTATCTTTAAATTAGAATTTTCAATTCATGGGGAGAGGATATGAACAGAATATTCACTACAGAAGACATACAAAAGGCCAACAGACATATGAAAAGTTGCTCCAAGTCACTCATTGTCAGAGAAATGCAAAAAGACAACAATGAGATGCTACCTCACCCCCGTGAGAATGTCATACATCATAGACAGCAGCAACAACAAATGCTGGAGAGTTTGTGGGGACAGAAGTTGAGAAAAAAGAACAGAAAGGGAAATGTAGAGCAGAATTTGACTGAAGTTGGAGTATTGCACCAAAGTAAAAAATCTCTGAGGGGGGTCATGGGGGGTAGGGGTGGGAAAGGATAGATTTTCAGCTCCACTGTGGGGAGTGGGGAGGGGAAAGAACACAGACCTTTAGTGGCAGGAATGGTGTTAATATATTCTTCTATTAATCTATAGCCTTATAAATCACTATTCAATCAATATGAGAGGGGAAAAATAGAATGTCTTGAGCTTCTTAATGCATAGACTTCAGTTCTGAGTATATATTCCTTCAGTCTAAGCACTTAAGGTTTCAAATGAGTAAACTGATAGAATTTTAACATTGGGCTTAAATTGTTAATACATTTCTAATAATATCGCCTATAATCTTAGACCAAGGAGACCAGAAGTAACCAGCCTTGTCAGTATATAAAATATAGTTATTTGTAAATAGTATTAAATGACACAAATTATGATAAGGTTTTAAATAGTACAGTAATTCTTAACCATGGGATTTTCAAAGTAAATCAAGTTCCCAAATAACTTGATTATAATAATTAGCTATTGCCTTCTTAAACCTAAGTCATCCAGGAAACTTCCTCATTCTCTATAAGCCCATATTTCTCCCAGTCCTGGAACCTATGGGGTTTTGATCAGTTTCCTTCATGCTTTGATTGATTGATTCTTACTACTTGATACCGCATCTGCTGACCTCCACCAAATTAATACAACCAGTGCCATCTCGACATATTCCACTTCGGACTGTGTCCAGAGATGCCATGTGTGGGATATCAACCCTCTAGCCTCAATACTAGGGTGAGACCTTTCCAAGCTCATAGGACTCCTTAGTTCCATTTCTGCTGGCACACTTCCTAACAAGGTTACAGAACCTAGATATAGACCAGGACCCATGAGATAGCTCAAATGTGCACATGTATCCATAAGTTGGGGGAAGATATATACCTTAAAGTGTGCAATAGTCTACAGTGACTCAATAAGAGTAGCAAGCAGAAAGACCTAAAAAAAAAAAAAAAGACACAATAAAGTACTTACTCACATACTTTCTGCTTAGACCTAGATACCTTCCTCACCTACTCTCTATTTCACTTTCCTCAATCACACTTAAGTCCAACTGTGTCAGGTAAACTAAGGACTACAAAAGCTGGATAAGGGCAAGAGAACAGCACAATTTAATAATGGCCCTTTTGGTCACTACTAAGCCACCCCATTATCTGCGACCCTTGTCAGGGAATCCTTTGATTCCCATATAGATATGATGGGCTTAGACCTCTAACAGATCCTTCTTTCCACCATCACTGGTCATCTTAATAGAACAACACCATAAACCCTCTTGTGGGCCTGTACAGGACATCACCCTCAATATAGAACAACAGTGGTAGAAACTGCCCCACTCTCCAAAGCGAGACTGAGTCAACACACTCTGCCACTCAACGAAGACTGGTCCTGAAATGAGTACAGCTAGAATGTTCCTAGCTAGGAACATGGAATGTGATCTCAGACTGACAGGGATGAAGAGGTTACAGAGGCTCCTGTGCTAAATATGAATAGACATGGGCCCCAAATCACATCTATAGAGCTTACAGTTAATAGTATTTATATGCTATTCACATATTTGGGAGCTTCTATATGCCTTTATCCAGCTTTCTAGGGCTATTCTCAACTCTGCCACCATCTTCCCAGTCAAAATTTCTAGCCCACCTGCATGTAAGATGTTGGGCTCAGTCAAAAATTAGTAATGTCATGGGCCCCTTGGAATATATCCAAAATAGAATTCCTAGCTCCTTCTAACACGATGACCCCAAATTTCAGTTGCTATATTTTACCTTTAGCATCGTGATTATTAAGCAAATTTTTCTGCTTTATACCTTAATGCTTTACAACCACCAAATTGAAGATTTTTCCATGATACCAGCCTGACTTCCCTAGGCAGACAACCTCACCAATGTACTCTAGAATCCCACCTTCCCAGAGGTAGAAAGATAGAAACAAGACAGGGGTATGGATAGACCTGTCAATGACTGTATCCAGCAAAGAAGCAATTACAGAAGCCAGACATCCCACCTTCTGTACCCCATAAACATATTTGGTCCATAATCCCAGAGGGATAAAGAATAGGGAAACCTCTGATGGAGAGGATGGGATATGAAACTCTGGTGGTAGGAACTCTGTGAATTGTACCCGTCTTATCCCACAATCTTGTCAATTACTACTAAATCACTAATAAAATTTTATTAATAAAAGGAATTTTCAGTTCAGTTCCCAATACTCTGATTTTGACATATTTGAATGACTTCCTTTGGGAAAGGAAGGGAAGTTGGGTTGGTCTCTAACTAGCATTATAAGTAGTCTTAAGTGAAGCATATTCTCTTCAATGAATTAGGAATTTTGACATCTACTATTGTGAATGAATCTGTTGAATTAAACTGAGTTAAAATTAAACTATTTATATAGTTATTAAGACAAGGATATTGTATAGCACAGATTAAAAGAGAGCATAATTTTGTGCTATATACTAAGTTTGATTTCCCCCAAATTTTTATTTTGTTTGATTAAATGTAATTACTCATAGAAATCTTAAGAGTATCATTTTGGATTTATAATTACCTCAGTTCTTCCAGTTGAATGGCAACTTGATTGTAAAAAAAAAAAAAAAAAGCATGTTTTTGAAAAAAAAAAACCTGAAAATGTGCTTTTAAAAGAGAGATTTAAAATTAAAACCTGGAGATGTGACCTACAACTTTGCCTATGGGATGAACACAAGTTGTTTCTACTGTCATCATCACATAAAGAACTTAGATGAAAAACAAATGCTTAAATTTGCCATTTAATGCTGTTAGTATACACAAACACACCTTAAAATTGTGTCATTTAAATAGAATTTTAGAGGATGATTATATTTCTCTTTATTGTGTAAAGAACATCTTTTTTGTCATATCAAATATAAAAATGCCTTTGTACTACTTTATAGTAACTAGAATATGAATATTTATATATACCAAAACATATTTATATGCTATGGTTTCAAGTATCATCTGCATATTGAAATAAAAATCCATCTCATTTCCTGGAATTTATTTTTTTTAAGGATTGATGTTCTTTTTTTTTCCCCCCACTTTGTTGCCCTTGTTGCTGCCTTTGACATTATTGTTATTGTTGCCACTGATGTTGTTGTTGCTGGACAGGACAGAGAGAAATTGAGTGAGGAGGGGAAGACAGAAGGGGGAGAAAAAGGTAGACACCTACATACTTGCTTCATCACTTGTGAAGCGACCTCCCTGCAGGTAGGCAGCAGGGGGCTCAAACCAGGATCTTTAAGCCAGTCCTTGTGCGTTGTGCCATGTGCACTTTTCCCGCTGCTCTACCACCCGACCCTGGGAGTTGTTAAAATACTGTTTTATCCTGCAAATTTTTCAGCCTAAAAATGTGTGAAAATATGAACAATTTAAAGTGTTTTTTCTATAACATTAACTGATACCATATTTTTTTCATATTTATAGCCACAACAGTTTTCCTATATTGTCTATTCTGCAATCATTCCACTAATTACCTTGCATAATTTTAAAAGTTAAATGAAAAAATATAGACAAATGTGAAAATAGTCTCTACGGTTTAGTATTTCTTTTTATTAATGTTTTTCTTTAATGGTCAGTCATTAAATAGTAAGAAATTTGATCTTTTTAAATATGTAAACAAATATTTTTAAACTATGTTTCTTATCTTTAATATATTATTTTGAAATTTTGAAAAATAAATTCTTAATTGTGCTTTATCTTATTTTTATATCTAATTAACATGTTGATTAAAATTTGAACAAACACAGCTATAACTTAAAACCTCAAACTTTTCTTTATTTTACTTTGTTTCCTGAAAACTTTCTAGTTTCCTTATGCAAATCACTCAATCTTTTACAAGGAACTATGGAAGCTATAGACTACACTATAATATACTCTGCAAATTATAGTTGACATGATTTCAGAATCATACTTTTCAAAAATTCACAATAAGTCAAAAGGCACATTTTGTGTATATTTTAGCAAATAATTTTCCTTTATTATTAATTATTCCTCAATTTTTAAAAATAAGTGAATTTTTAAAATATATGCTGACATATACACCACAGAGCTGTGAAATTGGATACATGCGTTAAGAATTTCACTGTAAAATAAATCATAAGTATTTCTATAGGGAATGCTTATGGATTGAGTGACATAATTTTTAGTTATATAATTTTTATTTAAAAATGGAAATATTGATAAGACTATAAGAGTGGTACATTTCCACATAATTCCCACCACCAGTCCATATCCCATCCCCTCCCCTGATACCTTTCCTATTCTTTATCCCTTTGGGAGTATGGACCCAGGTTAATTATGGGGTGCAGAAGGTGGAAGGTCTGGTTTCTTTAATTGCTTCCCTGTTGAACATGGTCATTGGCAGGTGGAGCCATACTCACTGCCTGCCTCTTTCTTTCCCTAGTCAGGCAGGGATCTGGGCAGGTGAGGCTCCAGGACACATTGGTGGTGGGGTCCCGGCGCATCATGGTAGCATCTGGAACCTGGTAGCTGAAAATAGTTAAGATACAAAGCAGAACAAATTGTTGACTAATCATGAACCCAAAGGCAAGAATATTGCAGATGAAGATCTGGGGTTTCCATTTTGGAAAAATGTATATTCCAAGGGACCCATGATTCTACCAGTTATTGCCTGAGCCTGACTTCTAATATGAAGGTAGACCCAGGTTATTGTCTAGGGAGATAGTGTCATAGTTGGTAAAAGGTCTAGAAAGCTGGATCTGGGAAGATCCCAATATGGGAAAAGTGTATGAATATTGTTAACTGTAAGCCCCATCAGTTACGGTTAGCTCTGGACCCATGTTCAGCACAGGGGGCTATGGAGTGACATAATTTTTAACTAGTCACAAATATATTAAATATTTAATGAAAACTAAATTATTATCACTTTATCAAGACTTTGCACAGTTTCAAAGCATGGTTTTGAAATGTTTAAGGATATTTTATTTGTGTATTTTAATGTATTTTTTAATTTTATTTAAGAAAGGATTAATTAACAAAACCATAAGGTAGGAGGTTTAATGTATTTTTTAAAAATTATTTTGTTATTTATTAGAGACAGCCAGAAATTGTGAAGGAAGGAGGTACTTTTGTATTTTTACAGTATATCAACTGTACCAATTTTCCTCATCTGAAGTAAGAGTTTCTCTGAACAGTTTAAGGAGTAACCAAGACAACATTTATGTAAGAACTTTCCATTCTTTATACACACAAACTCTATCATTGTCCAAGATTCTAATGTTATAAATGTCAGATGGCACTGTATAGTCTGGAGTCTCTGTGGCTTGCCTTCTTGAATTTTGGCTTAAATGTTTAGATTCTTTCAATTGCCCAAAAGCAGGTTTATTTATTAATAAGACTGTTTTTCAAATTGTTCAAGACCTAGATATCTTAGGCCTGTTGGTTTGATATTCAAAGTCTGACAAAATAAGATTTGATAAAAATATGATGATGCTCCTTCCCCCCCCCCTCAACTCTACTGTGTCTTATTTCAGTGGATTTATGGGGTTTACTCCACACTTACTGTTTACTTTAATAAGTAAGGGATTAAATACTATTAGGACATCTTCTAGCCCTTATCTCCATGTCTTTTATTCTTTTCTTTTTTCCCCTCTTATTTATTTCACAGGACAGATAGAAACTGAGAGGGGAAGGGGGACAGAGAAGCAGAGAGAAAGACACCTGTAGCAGTTTCACTGCTTGTGAAGCAGCCCCCCTGCAGGTGGGAATAGAGACTTGAACCCAGGACCTTGCACACTGTAATATGTGCACTTAACCAGGTGCAATGCCTCCCAGCCCCTTCATGTCTTTCTTATAACTAATATACTTATGATGAGTAACATTTTTTCAAGGTAACTCAATGGAATCATAAGCATAAAACAGTTTCATTGTAGAGGAACACATTTTTACCACCATAAGAAAACTTTATTTCAACATTGAGGCTACTAAAATTAAATATTAGTCCTCTAGAGTTTGATGAAAATGGAAGGGACTGTAGAGAAAATTTTATTACAATGTAGAGCTTGTCCATGGAGGGTAAGTTCTGTAAAAACTCTCATTGATGATAAATCCAGAATGCATTTTTGCATTGCACAGTTCCCAGTGAATAACTGTTGCTCCTTCAGTGAGTCGACACTTTGTGTAAAAATTTAAAAAAATTAACAAAGTCAATAGATACCCTGGGGTTATAAGAGTTATAAATATAGCAAAATGCTCCCTTCACTCCCTTCCAATATTGGATGTCTAAGCAAGTAAAAAAAAATGCAAACCTCCATTTATTTTTTCACCAGTTAGGGACAATAGTATGACATTTTCTACTGAGACTATACAACGGTAGTTCCTGAGCATCCAGTTGTAAACAGTAGTTTCTTGCTTGCTGATTGAACTATGACTAGCAGGACTAGTCCCCCTTTTTGTCTTTTGTTGAAATATTGTTTGATTTAGTTGTGAGGTGACCAGGAAGAAATCATTTCAGATAACCATCTTTTGACACATTACCAACATGGGGTATAGACACATGTGTTAAAGACAAAATATAGCTCTGCAATTAAGTGTTCCTTTCCAGCCAGTTCTTTGTGTGAAATTCAGCTGAGAATGTAATTATTAGGAAAATAGAAGCAAATTCAAACAAATTCTAAGTTTATCTGAGAAAAAATTGAAAAGGTTCTTAAGTTCTGTCTGATGCATAAAGGGGTAGAAGCAAAGGAATTATGTTCCAAAGCCAAGAAAGAGGGTGTACAAAAGCAGCTGATCCACTTGACATAGTTCATAGCCTTTTCCAAAGGAATAAAAGCCTGTTGTGCAGGGAACCAAAAGATCTCATTATAGGATGAAGCCAAGCCATATTAAAGCTTGTGCACTAGTAACTATGTCTAAAAACAGCCTGCTGTTTTATATTGAACCAATACATTTCTTAACTTGGTAGGTTGCGGTGTAAAGATGTACAGAGCCTGTCTGCTGGATGCTATGCCAATTACTGATGTGGCAGAGTGGTGTCAAACACCTACAAATAGCATCTCAAGCAAACTTAGACTGAAACAAAAGAAGTTTTAAAGTGTCATCTTAGAATCTAGAAAGCACAATCCTTCATGTGTGCCTGGTTCTTAAGAGCCTTGAGATCACTTTTAATATATTATTTAATGTGGACCTCACATGATCCCTCAATCAGAATGCACTGTTCTTTCAAGGACATGAATGGTGCTTGAGAGATAAGGAGAAAATCTTTTAAAAGTAGCACCTTCATATGACAAGGCATCTGTGATCATCTATACAGGTACTGTTGGTGAATGAGGAGGGAAAACTCATGAAGACACATTATTTTAGAATTTGTTAGAGCATCAAAAAAATAATAACTGGGCATATTTACACAATTATATTTTAGTAAATCATTTTGCCAGTTTATCTTTAACACATATCTGGTAAAAGTATATTAAATTGCAAACCAAAAGCAATTTGACTACTGAGGATATAATTTTTTATGTAATTATTCACAAATTAATGTACAAAATTAAATTCCAATCACTGAAGAAAATGAAGCAATGGTGAGAATCAGAACAAAAGATTAGTTAGAGCAAAAGATATGCAATGCATAACAGAATTAAAGCATTTCTTTTATTCAAACTCAGTGCTTAAAAAAGAACAAATCCATCATCTTGAAATTTGACTTGTAGCTTGACATTTAAAATAATATGAGTAGAATTTTCAGTGGGATAAGCACAAAACTAGTTCAAGTTGTGTCACTCTCAATTACTGCACTCAGGTGGTGTGCCCATTAAAATTCCCACTTGTGGGTTTTGTGCACTATGCAAATGGGGTCATTACCTGAAGAATTTAATTGGTTATGACACCATGAGTAGGACTTTCCCTTTCAAAGTAATCCTACTTACACACATTTTCACTAGAAATTTGATTGTTATATGTACTTTGGGTTGTTTTGCTCTACAAATACTTACTAAAATTAGACAGTCTCTGCTTACTTATTTCCTACAAATAATTCATTGTGGGTTCAAATTCATCTGATATAATTCTTGTCAATAAGTATAGTTAGTCTGAATCTTTTGAAAGTCAAAATTCTTATCAAAATAATAAAAAAATCTTTAGATTTTAAGTCTCCCATCATCAGTGTTGATACATTTCTTATAAAGGCTTTCATAGTTTAATCATATACAGTTTTTTTCTTTTTCTTTTACAGTATTTCTAAATATTCAATTTGAGAGACTTCTCTTATTTATCACTTAAAAATGTATTGTTAAAGAGTTAGCCTACCTTCTTGGATCTATATTGCTTAGGAATCATGTCTTTAATACTTGTAGTGTTTGTTTTTAATTTTTTAATTATTTTTATTTATTTACTGCATAGAGGCAGTCAGAAATTGAGAGAGTTGGGGAGATAGAGAGGGAGCTAGAGAGAAAGACACCTGCAACACTGCTTTACCACTTGCAAAGTTTTCCCCCTGTGAGTGGGGACCGGGGTCTCGAACCTGGGTCCTTGCACACTATAACATGTGAGCTCAACCAGCCACTTACGCACATTGTTGAGATGAGATGAGAGCATTCGGTTTTTTCCAGAGTTAGTTCTAAAAGTATGTCCACCACAGTCTTTGAAACAACTGAATTTAAGAACAAACAAATCAGTATGAAAAAGTGCAGCTTCCTTAACACTTATGATCTCTTCTTACTGACTGTGGCAATGTCAATTGTAGAGAATCCTAGTTTATAGCTATCTAACAAGAAATAATCAAAATTTTGGTAACAGGAAATGTTAATTTTCGATACCGTAGTTACGGAATAACATGCATTTACTTTAAAAATAAATGATGAAATCATTTTTGTTAATAAAAAAAAAAGAAAATTTATAATGACCCAAATTCATAACAAGGTTGAAATACTGTGTGGTTTAGGAGATATAATGTTAAACTTGTCACCCAGAAGTTTATTTTCTAGACACTGACTCAACCTACAGTTCTGAGAGTGAAATTGAAGAAGCAAAATTGCTATAGTGTTAATGACATAATCACAAAGAAGCACTCACTTGAACAATAAGATTTATAACTAGCTTATCTGGACATAGGGATTTTAACATAGACACGATTATTCTAAAATCAGAGAAAAATAATTCCAAACATGATATAAGAAATACTACACATTTCTAACTGAATCATTGGGCAGGGTTTTTAACATCTGTCACTATAGGATATTTCTTATAGAATATCAAATATGGATCCAAGTCTCTGACATTCATTTTTCTATGATATTTCTAATTGTGCCTGGAGGATAAGAAGGAGTTGGCGCATCCAATAAATATAATCATTTACATGCACGGAGCTCCCTTTGAAGTTAACAGGACCTATGGAAAGGGAAGTTATGCACCACGAAAATGAAGTTCAATGTGAATCTAGCTTTTTCTTTTTAACATGCAGTGGGATTGCCAATACATTTGGATTTCCTTACTGCTTATCTTTTCTTTGTATATGATGTTTAAGTTGGGGTTGAGTGAAGTGCTCCATGTGTAGAGGAAAGATAGCTAAAAAGAGGATATGATGATTGGCAGCCCTATATTCAAGGACAAGCTTGCAAAGATAGTATCCAAATGTGATAGGACCTGGCATTTGTAGAGTTTAACTTTTCAAAAGGAGACTGTATTCATTTTCTCATTTGATTTTTCACAACCATGTGATGCATCTAGGATCTATATTTTTCCATTTTGCAGATGTAAAAAAAAACTGGGAAAGATTGCTTAAGTTTATTTCATAAAAGTAACACAGCTCCTGATTGATCAAGAAAGAAGCATCTCAAATCTTCGATCTTTCCATTAGAATGCTGTCTTGATTAAGAGACTTTAGTAGATTCAAGCACAACTGCTCTGTTTGAAGTTGCAAGGACATGAGATCTGCCTCCTTGTTTTTTGTCTCTCGTTTTTTCCAATGTAAGTGGGTATCTTGACATTGACTCTAAGGGACACTGAAAATCAAAGCTAAGTTGTTGCTTATCTTTCATTACAGACATTGATCAAAAAGTAACTAACCTGCAATTTCTTAATCCCCAATATTTATTTATAGTCTCTCCCCCCCACCGGAGGAATCAAGAGTGAGATTTTTTTCTTAATGGTCTGTTAGTTATTATCCCATTTATCCCTCCAGATCTATACTACATAAAGTAAATTCCAGGAATTACCTTAACACTATCAGTTTAATAATCTTACACTCCATACACTAATAATTGCCACTATAACAAGCTTGAGGTTCAAGTGATCTGACATTTGTGATTGAGTTAATGAAATCTTAGGGTCTCCAGACACAATGAGATTTTCTTCTCCTTCCACAAGCTGAAATGACTCAACTTCATTATCAACATAAATAAACCCATAGTAGAAATCTTAGCCTTTAAAGTAATTCCTATAAAGATCACAGTGGCATTTTTTTTAAAGATTTCATTTATTTACTGATGAGAAAGATAGGAGGAAAGAAAGAACCAGACATCACTATGGTACATGTGCTGCCAAGGCTTGAACTCAGGACCTCACGCTTGAGAGTCCAGCGCTTTATCCACTGCGCTGCCTCCCGGACCACTCCCAGTGGCATCTTTTTTAAGCAAATTGAGCCAACTTATCCAAAAATTGTGTGGAAGCAAAAAAAAAAAAAAAAAAAAAGCCACAAATTGCCAAAGCACCTCTGAGGAAAAAAAAAGTATGGAAGTTTTATGCTCCCCAAATTCAGTTTATACTACAAGGCAATATTAATCAAAACAGCATGAGATTGAAATAAAAATGGAAACTTGGATCAATGGAGTAGTATCAAGACCCAATAAATTAGTTAACATATATACAACCACCTATATATGACCAAAGGTCCAAAACCATTCAGTGGGGTACAGGATGTCTCTTCACAAATGGTGCTGGGAAAACTGGATGTAGAAAAGTGAAACTAGGCCACCACTGAACATCATATACAAAGGTCAAATAGGAATGGATTAAAGATTAGACCAGAAACTCTAAAATTTATAGAAGAAAATATTGGTGAACTTTGCAGAACCTTCACATCAAAGATTTGGCGATTTAACCTTCTGGACATGGGAAATGAAAACAATAATAAATAAATGGGATTATATGAAACTAAAAAGATTCTACACATCAGAAGCAAACTACACAAGGATAAACCGGCAACTGAGTAAATGGGAGAAGATATTTGCACATCAAACATTTGACAAGCGACTGATAACAAACAGCTATACTGAACTGGTACAGATCTGCAAAGGAAGCAAAAGTAACTGTGTAAAAAAAAGTGGGCCAAAGAACTAAACTGGTAATTTTCTAAAGAAGAGATACACATGGCCCACAGACACATGAAGAAATGCTCCACTTCACTTATTAGAAAAATGCAAATTAAACCTACACTGAGATCTCATCTCCCACCTGAATGACTTCCATCAACAAATCAGGAAATGACAGGTGTGGGAGAGGTTGTGGAGAAAAAGGAATTCTGTAACATTGCTGGTGGGAATGCAAATTTGGAAGATTGTGTGGAGACTCCTTAAACAAATAAAAATGGAATTACCTTATTATCCGGTGATACACTTATCCAAAAGATACTGAAACACTAATTTGAAAAGATGTATGCACCCATAACATCATAGCTGCATTATTCATAATAGTCATCGAGTAGAAGTAGCCTCATTGCTCATTATCAGATGACTGGTTAAAGAAGTTACAGAATATGTGATACATGTCCCATGGAATATCATTCTGCAATCAAAAAGGTGATATTGTGTCCTTTGGAACAAAATAGAACTAGAGGTGACTATGCTTAGTGAAATAGTAAAGAAATGAAAATTACCAGATGGTTTCACTCATGTGTGGAATCTAGAGATTTTATTTACATGAACTTGCCTAAACAAACAAATCCCAGAAGGAAGCAAATGTTTCTATAACTTACGAGAATTCTAGTGCTTATCTTTGGGAGGTGGAAAGGTGGGGATACAGAACTTTGGTGGTGGTAGGTGTGTTGCGGAGCTATAGACTGTAATCTTACAAACTTGTAATCTATAATTAATCACAAATTTAAAAAAAGAAAAGAAATATGCTATATTAGAGCTCTATAAGGATACAACCAAAGGTAATAAAACAGTGTAGCATGGCATCTATATGATGTCAGGGCCAAATAGTTTTGAGACAAATTAGATATAACTTTAGGCATTCAGTTCATCCTAAACTTATAAACTGACATTCTAACTGGCATCTTATATATTTACCCTATTTGTTAAGGCACATTTACTAGCCACCTGTTGTATCAGGCTCCACACTAGAAGTGATGGTAACATTGCTAAGTTTTCAGTATAGAGGGAAGTATTAATTGGATAGAATTTAAGAGCTATAATAAAAGCAATTATAATTGCTATGATGGTGGAGAAGAAAGATAAATAAGAATCCTTAGGAGAGACAAAACAATTTCCCAGAAGAAGAAAATTCAGACTGAGATTTGGAGAAGAGTAAATATTTATTTGTACACCCAGGAATTGCTGTAATGTTGGATTAAAATCGAGAGTTGAGAGTGACAGGAGGAAGCAGAATTGAGTTCAGTCAGGGAGCAACATAAATGCCTTTCTCAATAGTGTGAAGCATTCTGAGGAATTTGTTGCTTTTTAATATATTATTTAATAACACCAGAGAGAATCAACAAAAGCATCACTTTGGCATATGTGATGCTAGGAACTGAACTAAGGATCTTAGTTTTTTAAGTCCAAAGGTCTAGCCTCTGAGCCAGCTCCTGGGCTGCCATTGTGATAATTTTATTCAAGCAAGTGTTGATATTCTGATATAATTTTATTTAGTATACATATAAGAATTATTAATAATGAACTATAAGATAGTAGGAATACATTTAGATAGACAGGTAAATGAATATGCATTCACTTAGACAAAAGCTGGTGAAGGCCTGAACTAAGATATTGTCAGCATAAAGAAGATAGAGGATGGGGAAATAAATTGAGCATATTTCTGGAAAAGAAGTTAAATTGTCAAGGTAAATATTTTATGAGTTTTCTTACAAACCAGCAGTTTGAATATCAAGTTAAATTCAAAATTATAGTGTTTATTGCAATACATTTATGTTTCAGGTCATAAACATCATGTTTTCAGTAAGTAAAAAAAAAAAACTGATCTCAAAGTGTTTATAAACAGCTTCACTGATTTAGGAAACTTCATGAGCTTTCTACTTTGGACTTACATAGTGGTGAAGATAGTATACATGATCATTAGGTGAAATAGTGAAATAAATGTCAGGATAAGATCTCCCAGGTCCTTAGTATTTTAATGTAAATAAACCAGGAGATGGGAAGAATTGAAAGAAAGAGTTAAGAGCTATGTACAAAGGATCTCCATGGTATCAGACATAAAAAATGCACTTATATATTTCGGATTTCTGAATGAGAGAATGAATAAATATATGTGCACATAAATATATATGAAGAAATAGTGTTCACAGCCATATTATGTACTAGAACATACTAGGTGGAAATTATGAATATAATTACTAATATAGATGTTTCCTTGGGTTCTATACAGATGGCTTTATCTTTTTAATTTTATTTTATTGAGGGGTTAATGGTCCACAGTACCATTGTTGACATATGGATACAGTTTCTTATCTCACCATGATAAGTGTCTGGCCCTTCTCAACTATCACACAAGACCCCAAATTCCCCAGCTCCTTACTTTCCTTCCCTAGAGTCCTTTGCTTTATTGTAGTACACCAAAACCAAGTAAGTCCAACCTTTGTGGAAATAATTAAGAGACTTCTCAGAATGCTAGAAATGGACCTGCCCTATGACAGGCAACTCTTTTCCTGAGGATTTATTTTAAGTAAACAAATAGACCCATCAGTGTTCTTACACCTTTGTTCATAGCAGTACAATCTTCCTTTACTTGGCAAACAACCCAAGTATCTAAGAAGAGATGAGTAGCTAAGAAAATTGTGGCATATACACACAGTGGAATACTATCCTGTTGTTAAGAAGAATAAAAAATCATCTCTTTTCTTCTGTGTTGGGTGGAGCTTGAAGGAATCATGTTAATTTAGGTAAGCCAATAAGAGAATGAACACCAGATAAACTAACTCATAGGTGGAACTTAAGAAACAAAGACAGAAAAGGAAAGCATAAAGTAAAAATTGGCTTTATCATTTTAAAATAAACTGAGAGATCATTAAGAAGTTACTGGTTGACAATTTATTAAATGGTTAGATGAATCCCTCTTTAATTGACATTATGAGTAAACCCAGTTCTAATTCTTGGATAGTATATGAGTTAAATTCTGTTTAGCTTTAGCAAAACTAAAATCAATGAATAAATCTTCCAAAGGTGTGTTTGATTTTTTTCCCTACCTTTTGACTTTTTTATACAACTAAGACTTGGAAAAATTGGAATAAGAGAGGAAGATAAAGTGACAGAGAAAAGGAAAGACAATCACAGTCCTGCTTCACTACTCATGAAACTTGTCCTCCCCCCTGCCCTGTAGGTGGGGACTGGGGGCTTGAATCCAGTTCCTTGCACATGCTGACATGTGTACTCAACGGGGTACAATACCAAGCCCCCCAAAATTAATTTTTTCAACTGAGCATGTTTCAAGTTTTCTGTTATTCTGGGAGACAGGAGGTTTATTGATACCAAAAGGTTGTTTAACTTGTCACACATGTTGCTTCCTTACAAAAAAAAAAAAATTGTTTTACAAAATGATCTGCTACAGTTCTTTGCTACCCCAGACAAAATTCCACTCCCTCTGACCATCTTAGTTCTCATATCGTACATGGGACAATCTGGTTATCTTTTTATTGAAAATATATTTGCTCTAGTCATCTATATTCCAAGTATGAGTGAAACTATCTGGTAGTTGATCCTCACCTTATTTCACTCAGGATAACACAAGGCAATAAATCCTGTTTTTAATTATTATGTTAAAATACAAATAACTTCAAGGAATTATTTTTTTAAAAAAGTAAATGCTTAGCAATTATGCAGAAGATTGTGGGCCCATGTCACACCTGGATGAATGCACATGTTACAACTTGCACATACTGGAGTTCAAGACCCCATTCCCACCTGCAGCTTTGCAAGCAATGAAGCAGGTCTGCAAGTATCTCTCTGTCTCTCTCCTTCTATACCTCCCCTTACCTTCTCTATTTATGGCTGTCATTATCCAATTAATATTTTTAAAAGAGGGGTCATCATGACCAAGAGGGTTTTATCCAAAAGAATGCAAGGCTGGCTCAATATATGTAAGTCAATCAGTGTCATTCACCACATCAATAAAAGCAAAGCCAAAAACCAGCATGATTATCTCAACAGATGCAGAGAAAGCCTTTGACAAAATTCAACACCCATTCACGCTCAAAACACTACAAAATTTGGAATAGATGGAAAATTCCTCAAGATAGTGGAGTCCATATACCGCAAACCTACAGCCAACATTATCCTCAACAAACAGAAGCTGAAAGCATTCCCTCTCAGATCAGGGAATGTACAGGGCCATCTGTTATCACCATTACTCTTCAACATAGTATTGGAAGTTCTCGCCTTAGCAATCAGACAAGAGAAAGGAATCAATTAAATATTAGAAAGGAAGAAGTCAAACCCTCACTACTTGCAGATGATATGATAGTATATATATATACTCTATAGTTATATATATATATATATATATATATATATATATATATATATATAACATAGCAGAAAGCTACTGGAAATCATTAAGCAAAATAGCAAGGTGTCAGGCTACAAAAATCAATGTACAAAAATCAGTGGCATTTCATTATGCAAACACTAAGTCCAAATAAGATATCCAGAAATCAGTTTCACTTACTGTTGTAGCAAAATCAATAAAATATCTAAGAATAATTCTGACCAAAGAAGTGACAGACTTGTATACTGAAAAATATGAGTTGCTATTCAAACAAATAGAAATTGATACCAAGAAATGCAAAGACATCCCATGCTCATGGATGAAATAATTAATATCATCAAAATGAATATTCTACACAGAGCCATATACAAATTCAATATGATACCCATCAAAGTCCCATCAAGTTTCTTTAAGAGAATAAAACAAAAATTACAATCATTTATCTGGAACCAGAAAACACCTATAATTGCCAAAACAATCTTGAGGAAAAGAAACAGAAATGGAGGCATCACACTCCCAGATCTCAAACTATATTCTAAGGCCATCATCATCAAAACAGCCTGGTACTGCAAGAAAAATAGGCACACAGATTAGTGGAACAGAACTGAAAGCCCAGAAATAAACTCCTACACCTATGGACATCTAAGTTTTGACAAAGAGCCCCAAAATATTAAATGTAGAAAGGAGGCTGTCTTCAATAAATGGTGCTGGGAACACTGGGTTGAAACATGCAGAAGAATGAAACTGAACCACTTTATCTCACCAGAAACAAAAATCAACTCCTGGTGGATGAAGGACTTGGATGTTAGACCAAAAACTGTCAAATACTTAGAGGAAAATATTAGTGGAACATTTTTCCATCTAAACCTCAAGGACATCTTTGATGATACAAACCCACTTGCAAGGAAAACTAAAACAAAAACAAATCAATGAAACTACTTCAAATGAAGAGCTTCTGCACAGCCAAAGAAACCATCACACAGACAAAGAGACCCCTTATAGAATGAAAGAATATATTTACATGCCATACATCAAACAAGAGACTAATCACCAAAATACACAAAGAGCTCAGCAAACTTAGCAACAAAAAAACAAATGACCCCATCCAAAAATGGGCAGAGGAGGTGAACAGGACATTCACTACAGAAGCGATCCAAAAGGTTAACAAACACATAAAAAATTGCTCCAGGTCACTGATTGTCAGAGAAGTGCAAATAAAGACAACATTGAGATACCACTTCACCCCTGTGAGAATGGCATCCATCAAAAAGGACAGCAGCAACAAATGCTAGAGAGGCTGTGGGGACAAAGGAACTCTCCTGAACTTTGGGTGGGAATGTAAATTGGTCCAACCTCTGTAAAAAGCAGTCTGGAGAACTCTCCCAAGGCTAGGCATGGACTTTCCATATGACCCTGTAATTTCTCTCCTAGGGATATACCCCAAGGACTCCATAACACCCAACCAAAAAGATATGTGTACACCTATCCTCATAGCAGCACAATTTGTAATAGCTAAAACCTAGAAGCAAACTAGATGCCCAACAACAGATGAATGGCTGAGAAATCTGTGGTATATATACACAATGGAATACTATGCAGCTATTAAAAATGATGAACCCACCTTCTCTGACCTATCTGGATGGAGGTAAAGGAATTATGCTAAGCGAGATAAGTCAGAAAGACAAAAATGATTATGAGATGATACCACTCATAATTAGAGGTTGAGAAAGAACAGAAAGAGCAACTCAGCAGAATCTGAGTTTGGAGTAGGGCACAAAGTAAAAATCTCTGGGTAAAGGGTGAGGGTACATGTTCAACTTCACTGGAGGGACACAGACCTTTGGTGGTGGGAATGGTGTTAATATACTCTCTTTAAATAAATATAAAGATAAATAAAGGCGGGGGCTAGGAGGTAGCACATTGGGTTAAGCGGTTACTGGCATGGCACATAGTGTGAAGTACAAGGTTTGTCACAAGGATCCGGGTTTGAGTCACTGGCTCCCCAGCTACAGGGGGGTCGCTTAGCAAGTAGTAAAGCAGGTCTGCAGGTGTCTGTCTTTCTCTCCCCGTCTTTGTCTTTCTGTCCTCTCTTAATTTCTGTCCTATCCAATTACAAAAACAGCAGTAGCAACAACAATGGAAAAAAGATGGCCACCAGGGGCAGTGGATTCATAGCACAGGCACAGAGCCCCAGCGATAACCTTAGAGGAAAGAAAGAAAAAGAAGAATGTATGTAGGATAAAATGGAAACCACTTGGCTTCTTTTTCTCTCTAGTGAATAGTCTCACATATAAGAGGAAGTTACAATACAGCAGCTTGACAGAAATTGCATTTACACATGTCAACTTGTTCATGAAATGTGAGTGAACTCTAATAAGTTCATAAAAAATTATTCATGATTCAAAGTACAGGAAACAAGACAAAGGGAAAATACAAGCCATAAGTAAAAAAGTTACATTTGCAAGATATAAAAATTTGTGCATTCTGATTTCATGATTTTTTTTTTTAAGGAGAAGTCATAAAATAAAAGGGATCCTAACTGCTGATGTTTTCATTATTATGAAGTCAAAAAAGGTTTCTTCACTTGGATTACACTTTCTTTTAAAAACCCTTTTATGTTCTAAAATGTAGAATAATAATGAAGTATACGTATAGATAATTAGACAAAGAATATCTGCAAAGCTCATTTATTTCCATAATATTTCAGTGCAGAGTGCTAGCATTTTTATAATTTCTTCTTTAAAGAGTACCCACCTAACAAATGCCTATTTCTGTGTGGAGTAAAGTTAATAATAATATAAAACATTTCATTTTTGGCTTCCTTAAATTTCAACAAGTATGTGCTTTTTTAAGTACCAAAATTCCTGCACATCTATGTAATGAAAAAACTGCATTCTTTCTACATTAGCCAAAAAATTCTCATTATTTGGAAGTTGGCAGACTATAAAAAGTTTTTTCTAGATGAACAAAATATGATGGGGTAATATATTGCATAATTACATTCTGAGTTTGCATTAATAAAGTATTATACTTGCAAGTGTTACAACTAGAAGTAGCACTGTGGTTGTCATATATTACAGTATACACATTTGATTGCTACAGAATAGACATCTGCCAGAAACATTTCAGTTTAGTATGATGGATTTACTTTAGTCCCATCAAGGACTACATTACAATGCTAAAGTATTGCTTTGAATATATGTTGGAAAACAGAAATAAATTTGTTGCGATAGAATTTCAAATCCCTTCAGAATCATGTCATTACTGGTATTGTGGCTAGGCACATGTGAGTTCAGGTTACTCTGTGGGGGATTTGCCAATAGTGAATGTCACTCATTTGATCAGGAAAGTTGTACAAAAAATATTGTTGACTGTAGGTGATACAAGTTTATTAGCATCACAGCAAGGATTCTAGCATACTCAATTTTCATAAAAGCATAAGAATGTTTAAACTATAATTCCTTTCTCAGTCATTTACATACATTCAATGGGAACTTGTTTATCTGATGTGCTGTCTTTATTTATTTATTTATTTATTTATTTATTTATTTTCTTTTTCCTGCTCATGGTAAACTTTCCTAAAAGATTTAACAGGGCTCTAGCAGAGACTGTATTTGTCTTAAAATCTCAAGTTGTAGTCAGGTAGTAGACTTTGTGCTTTCCTTGTGTGTAAAATATAAGATCATTATGAAGATTGTAGGAAATCCAAACAACTGACAGATTTCTTTAAAACAACTTAAGAATTATTGACTTTCCAAAAATAGTAAAGTCATGGAATATCCCTAAAATAGACTTTCTGGTTTCTTCCAAAAAGAAGACACCAAATTCATCTGTTAAGACTCTTACCTTTAGATTCCTGATTATTTAAAAAAAAAAAAAAAGTGTTCTTTATATCTTAGTACTTTTCAGCCACCAAGTTGCATGTTACCATGATGTCAAACATGACTTCCCTGGGCAGATAATGTCACCATTGTGTACTGGAATGTGGGCCCACCTCCTCAGAGCCATTCCCCACTAGGGAAAGTCAGAAACAGGCTGAGAGTATGAATCAACTTGCCAGCACCCATATTCAGCAGAGAAACAATTATAGAAGCCAGACCTTCCACCTTCTTCACCCCATAATGAACCTGGGTCCATATTCCCAGAGGGATAAAGAATTTTTTTAAATAAAATTTTAAAAAAGAAAAAATAAATAAATGAATTTTAAAACAGAAAAAAAAAGTTTCCAGTGGAGTGGAGGGGATACAGAACTCTGGTAGTGGGAATTGTTTGGAATTGTACCCCCTCTTATCCTTCGGTATTGTTGATCATTCTTAAATTAGTAAAAAAAAAAAAACAAAAAAAAAAAGAATTACTGAAAAGCTCACACTCAATGTTGTTGGGAGTCTAGGTACACTCTATTCTCCTCTATAACTTGATTGGATGAAATTTTACTGTAACTTCTGAAAGTCCTATGAATTCTATCAAGAATTTTTTTTTTATTTAAGAAAGGATAAATTAATAAAACTATAGGGTAGGAGGGGTACAACTCCACACAATTCCCACCACCCAATCTCCATTTCCCACCCCCTCCCCTGATAGCTTTCCCATTCTCTATCCCTCTGGGAGCATGGACCCAGGGTCCTTGTGGGTTGCAGAAGGTAGAAGGTCTGACTTCTGTAATTGCTTAACCGCTGAACATGGGCGTTGACTGGTCGGTCCATACTCCCAGTCTGTCTCTCTTTCCCTAGTAGGGTGGGTCTCTGGGGAAGCTGAGCTCCAGGACGCATTGGTGGGGTCTTCAATCCAGGGTAGCCTGGCCAGCATCCTGATGGCATCTGGAACCTGGTGACTGAAAAGAGAGTTAACATATGAAGCTAAACAAATTGTTGAGCAATCATGGACCCAAAGCTTGGAATAGTGGAGAGGAAGTGTTAGGGGGGTACTCAATGCAAACTCTAGTGTACTTCTGCTTTCAGGTATATATTTTGCAGTAGTTTATGGATACGTGTGAACATATGCTCTCTCTCACAGAAACTGGTGTATATCTAGGTTTTGGGACTTTGTTAGAAAGTGAACCACCTGAGATGGAATTAGAGCATACTATGAAAGGAAAGGTCTCACCGGAGTAATGAAGCTGAAGGGTTGTCATTCCACACGTGAAGTCTCTGGACACAGTCTGAGGTGAAGCATGTTGAGGTGGCAATCGTTGTGTTGATTAGGTTGTGATCGGCAGATGCAATATTATTTGATATGGATTGGGAGAGGCATACGGGAAAGTGAGCCCTATCCAAGGGTTCCAGGACTGGGGGAAGAAGAGGCTCTATAGTGGAGATGTGAGGTTCCTGCTGTCTTAGGGTTCAAAAAGACAATCGATAGTTAATGTTATCATCACATTATTTGGTAATTGGGTTAACTTTGAAAAGTCCTTTAGTTAGGGTTTGCTGTACAGTACCCAGTGTCTTGTATATAGCAGTGCTATTGGTTGCTTCTGATCTACTTGGTCTAGGCTTTTGAGAGAGTCCTCCTATCAAATACACAGCCTATATATTAAAAAGATTCAGTCTGTGTTTTAAAAAACTTTGAGACATACCATTAATTTCACCCCTCTCATATTAACTAGTGATTTATATGACATTTTACTAGGAGTGTACATAAACACCATTCCCACCACCCAAAGTCTGTGACCCATCCCTCCCACCCACTCCCACCCCCCACTTGCTCAGGAAGCTGCATGTCTTCCCCTCACCACAGGGCTTTTACTTGCACATTTTGGAAAGATTTTATGTAGTAGACATGACCACATGATAGGTTTCTTATATCCAAAGCAACTTCTAAAATCTATGATGCAGAATAAAGACTACTACTTTAATAATACCAAAGGGTTGGATCCACATAGGCAAGATTGTGTGCAAGGTTCACAGTTTAACTACCATAAAATTTAGCAGCTGCTTTCATTTGAGAAATATGGCAGATAAAAGAAGTTTCAATATTGCACCATGGCGTTATGTAGATGTAGCACAGATACATTAAATTTTTCCTCTCAACACTATGCTCTAAGAAGTAGTAAAAGTATTATGTTTGCATGATACTGATTTGACATATAGTCTGAAAATGAATATGAAATGTTGTATTTTTAAAGGACTTGGCTTATGAAAAGTCACATTTGAGAGAGTGTGGAATCAATTCACAGGGATAGTTTATGGTGTAGGAATTCTTAAAAAGTAATGGGAGAAGCTGAAAAAATACATACATGTATATATATATATATATATATATATATATATATATATATCCTGATAGAAGAGTTATTAACAAGGTATGTTGAAATTCATAAAAAAAGAATAATAAAATTGATACAATCTCTTTAAGTGTATTTTTACAACATATCAATAGCATTTAGAGAGTATTACATAGAAACTGTGCTTATATCATTTCCAGTGTGCTTTTGTATTTTTTAGCTACTTCTAAGTCAGTTAAAATATGAATTTCCATTGTAAACGAAGTGTAACAAGATCCCAGGATACAATGAAATTTTCATGGTGTGGTGAGAAATGATTATACAAATGTAATGTACATATATAAAATATAGGATACATACTTAATATAGATGTATGATCTTTTGTTTTATGTAACCATTTAAATTCTTGAAGAACATCTACAATAACTGTCCCAAACAAAATTTACTGACATGTCTCTAGAAAAAAATCTGACACTAACAAATGCATGAGAATTTTAATTGTCTACTAAGAGGAGATACTTATTACAAAATAGTGAAGATACACACAAGACATGGATAGGGAACACAGAAATACAACTTTACTGTAGGAAGAATATATTAAAAGACCATTGGCAGTGTGTCAAAAAGAAAGGATCCATAGAACATCGAACTGCAGCACAACAGATTCTCAATATCAATGCATGACAGTAGAAAAAGAACAGCAAAATCATAAAGATTTTTTACAATCAGTACATTGGGGAATTTATATTAATTCATATAAATTCAGAAATCTCAAACATCTTATCCAACATATCTTATCTCTCCAACATATATTCTGTACTAAAATAATAAAAGAAATTCAAATCTATTTTACTTTCCCTGCTATCCTCTAGAAAGTGGAATTTACAGTATAAATCAAATATGTCTTCTAAAGTTACTGTGTATGATGAAGCATGCCAGAATTCTTATTTTTGAAAGTTTCAGAGAATTTTTGGCAGCCTGATACTAGTGCTCGTGGGACTGTACCGCTGGCTTTTAGATCAGGTAAAATATGAGACACTCAGAAACTGATGCACACTATTCTTTCTGAGATATAAATAATAGAGCATTAAGACTCTCAAAGGAAAAATCTGACTTAAAAAACACTTTGAAAATAGAAGTCATCATTTAGGTTATTTGTGCCTTTACTACACAAAATTAAAAATACATATATTTAATCATTTATTTTGAATTAGAGACAGAGAAGGGCCCAGGCAGTGGCACACCTGGTTAAGCACTCACATTACAGTGAGCAAAGACCCAGATTCAAGCCACTGAATTCCACCTGCAAGGTTGGAAAGCTTCACAAATGATGAAGCAGGGGTAAAGATTTCTCTGTTTCTGTCCCTCTCTATCTTCCCCTTCTCTCTCAATTTCTCTCCATCTCTATCCAGTAATACATAAATTAAAATATTTTTAAAAAGAAACAGAGCAAAATTGAGCTCTCATAAGTGGTGACTTATGAGACTTCCCATCCTCTCCCCATAGGTAGTGACTTGAACCTGGGTCCTTGTGCACGGTAATGTGTACTCTCAACCAAGTTGTGCCACCACCCACCCCCTACACAATGCCTTTTAAAAAAATATTTATTTCTTTATTTATTCCCTTTTGTTGTCCTTGTTGTTTCATTGTTGTAGTTATTATTGTTGTTGTTATTGATGTCATGGTTGCTGGTTAGGACAGAGAGAAATGGAGAGAGGAGGGGAAAACAGAGACGGGGAGAGAAAGACAACTGCAGACCTGCTTCACAACTTGTGAAGCGACTCCCCTGCAGGTGGGGAGCTGGTGGCTAGAACCAGGATCCTTACAGGGTCTTTGCGCTTTGCGCCACCTAGGGTTAACCCAGGGCGCTACCGCCTGACTCCTCGCACTGCCTTTTAACGACTGATTTGACATGTTTTAATTAATGCCCAGGATACAGCAGTTTACATGCAGTACTTAGCAATTCACCACTAATAATCAGGGACATTTTTTTTTCTTTTAATAGTGCAACACCCCTGAGCCTGAACATCTGTATGTATCATCTGTATCTTTCTTCTTTTTGTTTTCTTTATGTGAACATTTTTCCCGTTGTGATCTCAGGCTCCATTATCATTCATCACTCCTTAACTTCTCCCAACTTGCTTGTTCATAAAAATCCTATCCATCATTCTTTGGAGAAAGGAGTATGTATTTTTCAGTGTGAATTCCCCAGATACTCTCTGCATCATTCTATTCACTTGGCACACATTTTTAAGTGATCACTTTCTTCTACATACAGAGAAAAAGAAGATCAGGTAAAATCATCAATAGTTCTTGCATTTCCAGAGCACACAGTAGGCTGTGAGTAAACTGTGAAAATATTCTGTGAGGAAATTTAAAGACATGCAAGAATTGTGTGGACTGAGAAAATTCTGAGGCTTTATCAAGTTGTACATGCTATTACAATTCCATCCTGACTTCCCTGGGCAGATGACATCACCAATATGACCCAGAACCACACCTCTCCAGAGCCCTACCCCGCTAGGGAAAGATAAAAACAGATTGGGAGTATAAATCTACCTGCCAACACCCATGTCCAATAGAAAAAATTACATAAACCAGAACTCCCACCTTGTGCACCCCATAAAGAATTTTGATCCATACTCCCAGAAGGGGAGAAATGTTAGGGGAAGATGATCTGAACTCCAACTCTAGCAAGACCTTAAAAGAGAAGAGAACAAAGGAAGAACATTTGGAAATAGTCATGGTGTTGATATGACTTAAGAAGGAAGAAAAGGCAGGGCTATATATATTTTTTAAATGGGGCAAATATATATATATATATATTATAGAAATAATAGTCAACTCCTACCTGTGACTTTGGAAGAATTACTGCAGTATTCAATGGAGGAAATAGGAACACATAACTCTGGTGGTGGGAATGGTGTGGAATTATACCTCTGTTATCTAGTAATTTTGTAAGCAAATATTAAATATTAATAAAATTGCAAAAATAAAAAATGCTGAGGTTTTACACAAACTTATGGGGGTTATCTTCAATCAAGAAGGACAGATGAAACAAGTTTCGGATCAAGTACTCTATATCCATTTTTTTTTGTAAAATTAAAAAAAATATTTATTCCCTTTTGTTGCCCTTGTTATTTTTTATTGTTGTTGTAGTTATTATTGTTGTTGTTACTGATGTTGTTGTTGATCGACAGGACAGAGAGAAATGGAGAGAGGAGCGGAAGACAGAGATGGGGAGAGAAAGACAACTGCAGACCTGCTTCACAGCCTGTGAAGCAACTCCCCTGCAGGTGGGGAGCCCGGGGCTCTAACCGGTATCCTTATTCGGGTCCTTGAGCTTTACGCCATTTGTGCTTAACCCACTGTGCTACCTCCTGACTCCCTTTTTGTAAAATTTTTTAGTATCTTTATTGGAAAGAGGAAGAAATTGAGAGTGTAGGGGGAAATAGAGAGGGAGAAAGACAGAGAGACACCTACAGCCCTGCATCACTACTTGCAAAGCTTTCCCTCTGTAGATGGGGACCTGGAGCTCAATCCTAGGTCCTTGTGCATTGCAACAGGTGCGTTCAACAAGTTGCACCATCCCTAGACACTTACTCTTTTTCAAAAAACAATTTTGTAAATTATCTTAATTTATTTATTGGATAGAGACAGCTAGAAATAGAGAGGGAAGGAGGTGATAGGGAGAGAGACAGAGAGACACCTACAGCACTGCTTCACCACTCCCAAAGCTTTCCCCCTGCAGGTGGGGACTGAGTGCTCGAACTCTGGTCCTTGCACACTGGAACATGTGCACTCAACCAGGTGCACCATCACCAGCTCTTAGACCCGTTATTCCTGTACTGAATATACTTTCTCAGGCACAAAAATAAAACAAAAAAATTGCAAATATGTTTTGTCAGTATTGAGGCCTAAATAATTGTTCAGTAGTTAGAGGATTAGACTCTCAAGCCTGAGGTTCTGAGTTCAAACTTAGAGTGAAATTCAGTTCTTTATTCTCTTCTTAATTTATGAAGAGATCATTAAAAATATTTGTCAGTATTACCAGCACTGTTGGGATCATCAAATTCATGAAGCAATTTTATAACCAAGAGAGATCCGTAATGTACAAAGTATTCTCCAAGAATTTATGACTTTTAAAAACATAGCTTTTAGAGTTACTTACTATTGCAATCCTTTACTCAGAGACATTTTGTTGAGAGAATTGTGGTAAGGTATCTCCTAGTAAATATTACTATATTGTATAACCTGAGGCACTCCCCAGTTCCAAGAGTCCCACTTATACATTTCTTCCAAAAGATAAGTGGTCAGTTTTGGTTAGCTGATATGTATCAGGACAGAATGTTCCTTGACTCCATAGATACTTGCTTATGTTGGATCAAAATGTGTTTAAAAGAGAATGAAAATATTTATATACTGTGCATGGCAACTGTATATACATGCATGCATAATCATCTGTATGTTCATATTTTTAATCTCTTTTTTCCCTATTTTATTCTATAGGATAGAGAGAAATTGAGAGGGGAGGAGGAAGTAGAGAGGGAGAGAGGAAGAGAGACACCTGCAGATTTGCTTCAACATTTGTGAAGCTTCTCTGCTACAGGTGGGGACTAGGGTCCTTGAATTCTGGTCCTTGCAAGAGTCATGGCCACTATTTGTCCCTATTTTTTGGTGTTGCTGAGACCTCATGTTTGCTTGATTTCACAGCTCCAGATTGACTTTTTCATTCAGACAGAGAAAAAAGTGGAAAAATTTTAAGAAGTACAAGATGAGGAAGGAAGAAAGGAAGGAAGGAAGGAAGGAAGGAAGGAAGGAAGAAAAAAGGAAGGAAGAAAGAAAGAAAGAGGTATATAGTGGGAAGTAGATGAGGGAGAAAGAGAGAGAGAGACAGAGAGACACACATATTAGCCAGTGAGCCATTTCTCCAACACTTGTATGCATTTTGAGGTATTTTATCCTTACCAGTATTCCCTGGAGAAATTTTCAAGTAATTTCATAGAAACTAACTTTAATATTTCAATATTATAGTAACTATGAAGGATATGAGAGCTTCCACTATTTTCAAATTATGAACTTGTTTGTCTCATACTATTTAACAAAAGATCTAAGACTCCTGGGATACAGAAAAACAAATGTTTCACAATGATTGCAAAGGGCAGAGTTTCAAGATTTTCCTGAACTTAACTTCTGTCCATTGAGTATGATGTTGACTGTTGGTTTGCTACATATGGATTCCACTATCTTGAGGAATTTCCCATCTATTCCTATTTTTTGTAGAGTTTTGAGCATGAATGGGTGTTGGAAACTATGAGTCACTCTTCAAGGAAATAGAAACTGATACCAAAAAATGGAAAGACATCCCATGCTCATGGATTGGAAGAATAAATATCAACAAAATGAATATTCTCACCAGAGCCATATACAAATGTAATGTGATACCCATCAAAGTTCCACCAAGCTTCTTTAAGAAAATAGAACAAAAACTACATTCATTTATCTGGAACCAGAAAACACCTAGAATTGCCAAAACCATCTTAAGGAAAAGAAACAGAAATGGAGGCATCATACTCCTAGATCTCAAACTATATTATAATGCCATCATCATCAAAACAACCTGGTTCTGGAACAAAAATAGGCACACAGACCAGTGGAACAGAATTGAAAGCCCATATCTAACCCCCCACATCTATGGACATCTAATCTTTGATAAGGGGGCCCAAAGCATTAAATGGAAGAAGGAGACTCTCTTCAATAAATGGTGCTGGGAAAACTGGGTTATAACATGCAGAAGAATGAAATTGAACCACCTTATCTCACCAGAAACAAAAATCAACTCCAAATGGATCAAAGACCTGGATGTCAGACCGCAAACTATCAAATACTTAGAGGAAAACACTGGTGAAACACTTTCCCACCTAAACCTCAAGTACATCTTTGATAAAACAAACCCAAATGCAAGGAAGACTAAAGCAGAAACAAATCAATGAGACTACATCAAATTGAAAAGCTTCTGCACAGCCAAAGAAACTATCACACAAATAAAGAGAACCCTCAAAGAATGGGAGAAGGTCTTCACATGCCAAACATCAGACAAGAGACTAATCACCAAAATATACAAAGAGCTCAGCAAACTTAGCACCAAAAAAGCAAATGACCACATCCAAAAATGGGCAGATGATATGAACAAGACATTCACTTCAGAGGAGATCCAAAAGGCTAACAAACATGAAAAACTGTTCCAGGTCACTGATTGTCAGAGAAGTGAAAATAAAGACAACATTGCGATACCACCTCACCCCTGTGAGATGGCATACATCAAAAAGGACAGCAGCAACAAATGTTGGAGAGGCTGTGGGGACAGAGGAACCCTTCAACACTGCTGGCAGGAATGTAAATTGGTCCAGCCTCTCTGGAGAGCAGTCTGGAGAACTCTTACAAGGCTAGACTTAGACCATCCATATGACCCAGTAATTCCTCTGCTAGGGATATACCCCAAGGATTCCATAATGCCCAACCAAAAAGATGTGTGTACATCTATGTTCATAGCAACACAATTCATAATAGCTAAAACCTGGAAGCAACCCAGGTGCCCAACAACAGATGAGTGGCTGAGAAAGCTGTGGTACATATACACAATGGAATACTATGCAGATATTAAGAACAATGAGCCCACCTTATCTGACCCATCTTGGACAGAGCTAGAAGGAATTATGTTAAGTCAGCTAAGTCAGAAAGATAAAGATGAGTATGGGATGTCCCCACTCATCGACAGAAGTTGAGAAAGAAGAACAGAAAGGGAAACTAAAAGCAGGATCTGATTAAACTGAGAGCAGGGCACCAATGTAAAAACACTGTGGTGAAGGAGAGGGTGGCTATTGGGCTTCCCGGCAGGGTGGAGGTTGCAGGGGCGGGGTGGGTGGTGGGGATGGGACACAGTCTTTTGGTTGTGGGAGTGGTGTTTATGTATAATCCTATTAAAGTGTAAACATTATATAAACCACTATTTAATTAATATGAGAGGCAAAAAACTGATGATATGTCTAGAACTTCTTAAAACACAGACTGAGTCTTTTAATACATAGGCTGTCTTTGATATGTTTTCTCCCAAAAGCCTAGACCAGGGAGAACAGAAGCAACTGACAGCACAGCTATATACAAGATGCTGGGTACTATACCCCAAACCCTATCAAAGGGACTTTCCAAAGTTAACCCTATCACCAAATAATGTGATGATAACAATAACTATCCATTATCTTCTTGAACCCTAAGACAACAGGAACCTCACATTTCCACTATAAGCCTATATTTCCCCCAGTCCTGGAACCTTAGGGTGGGGCCCACTTTTCTGCATGCTGCTCTCAATTCAAATAAAATAATATTGCATCCGTCGGTCGCAACCTAATCAACACAAGGAGTGCCACCCCAGCATGCTTCACTTCAAACTGTATCCAGAGACTTCAGGTGTGGAATGACAACCCTTCAGCTTCATCACTCGGGTGAGACCTTTCCTTTCATAGTATTCTCTAATTCCATTCCAGGTGTTCCACTCCCCAATAAAGTCCCCAAACCTAGATATAGTCCAGGTCCCCTGAGATAGAGCATAGGTTCACCCGTGCCCATAAACTAGGGGAAAAATATATACCTGAAAGCTGAAGAACACAAGAGCATGTAAGGAATAACCCCAACACTTCATCTGCACTATTACAGTTTTTAGGTCCATGATTGTTCAACAATTTGTTTAACTTTGTATGTTAAGTCTCTTTTCAACCACCAGGGTCCGGATGCTGACCAGACTTTCCTGGACAGAGGACCCCATCAATGTGTACTGGAGCGCCACTTCCTCAGAGCCCCACCCTACTAGGGAAAGAGAGAGACAGACTGGGAGTATGGATCTACCAGTCAATGCCCATGTTCAGGGGGGAAGCAATTACAGAAGCCAGACCTTCCACCCTCTGCAACCCACAATGACCCTGGATCCATACTCCCAGAGAGATAGAGAATGGGAATCTATCAGGGGAGGGGGTGGGATGTGGAGATTGGGTTATGGGAACTGTGTGGAATTGTACCCCTCTTATTCTGTGGTTTTGTTAATGTCTCCTTTCTTAAATAAATAAAAATAAAAAAGTAAAATAATAATAATAATTATATGTTGACACTATAAAATAGTATCAGTTGAGTTAAGTCACAATTGCTCAGACTCTAGCTAGTGTTCTAGGAGATATAGATGATGGAAACAAGATGGATAAGGAATAATTATGCTCAGTTTTCAGGTGTTTCATATCTGTCTGATTGAATATCTTTTTATTATTTTTATTTTCATTTATAAAAAAGGAAACATTGAAAAAACCATAGGATATGAGGGGGTACAACTCCACACAATTCCCACCATCAGAACTCCATACCCCATACCCTCCCCAGATAGCTTTCCTATGCTTTGTCCCTCTGGGAGTATGGACCCAGGGTCATTATGGAATGCAGAAGGTACAAGGTCTGGCTTCTGTAATTGCCTCCCCGCTGAACATGGGTATTGATAGGTTGATCCATACTACCATCCTGTCTCTCTCTTTTCCTACTTGGGTGAGGCTCTGAGGAAGCAGAGTTCCAGGACATATTGGTGGGGTCCTCTGTCCAGGGAAGTCTGTTTGGCATCATGGTAGCATCTGGAACCTGGTGGCTAAAAAGAGAGTTAACATATAAAGCCAAACAAAAATTATAGACTAATCATGAACCTAAAGGGGTAATGCAGATGAAGAGTTGGGGGATCTCCATTATGTAGATAGCTAGTGGGCCTATTTTAGTTATATTCCAAAGGGAATGTGACTAATCTAGTTTTCTTTTTTTTTTTTTCCTTGAGCCTGAAATCTAATATGCAGGTGGATACAAGTTATTGTCTGGGGAGATGATTTCATGGCTGAAAAAAGGATCAGAAAGCTGGATCAGAAAAGAGAGTAGCACCCAAATATGGGAAAAGTGTATAAATATCGTTGACTATAAACTTCATCAATCTGATCTGATCTAGGGCCATATTCGGCTTAGGAGCCTATGTGACCTTTGCATCCCTGTAGATCCAAGCTCACATTCTGTGGTCATGAGTAGGAAAGTTCCAAGCTGCCTGAATTCCAGGACCCATCTTCCTCTGGTAGAGCATAGAGTATGTTGTTCAGCCTCCCTTCATTGGATGGAACATCTTCTACTATTGTTGATCCAAGTTGAGGGAAGTTCCAGTGGGGGCCCTCAAAAGGGTCTGTTTTGTTGTTCCTGATAGAGATGACCAGTAACAATGAAGAGAGGAATTTATTCGTGGTCTAGGCCCATCTTGTCTGTTTGGGAATCTCAGGACTCTTCGAGTAGGGCCCCAGCTGATGGGGTGTCCTGATAGTTACTAAAGAGTCATTGTTAATGTATGCCAGTCTCTCTTGCCATTATTCAGCTTTCTCAGTCCTTACTTTGATAAGGTTAGCTTTGGAGTGACTGAGGGAAGTAAAATAGGAAATAGGTGAGGAGGGTATCTATGTAGATACTATTTAATTATGAACTTTATACTGACTCACTGCAGACTATTGTGCATTTTTGCTTTCAGGTATATATGTTGCCCTAATTTATGATACATGTAAACATATGGTCTATCTCATGGGACCTGGTTTATATCTAGGTTTTGGGACTTTGTTATGAAGTGAACCACTTGGAATGGAACTAGAGAATCCTATGAAAGGAAAGGTCTCACCTGAGTAATGAGGCTGAAGGGCTGACATTCCAGGCCTGATGTCTCTGGACACAGTCTGAAGAGAAGCATGCTCAGGTCATTGTGTTGATTAGGTTGGGATTGGTGGTTGCAATATCATTTGATATGAATTGAGAGAAGCATGTAGGAAAGTGAGCTCCACCCTAGGGGTTACAGGACTGGGGGAAATATAGGCTCTATAGTGGAGGTGGGAGGTTCCTGCTGTCTTAGGTTTTAAGGAGACAATAGATATTGTTATAATCATATTATTTGGCAATTGGGTAAACCTTGAAAAGTCCCTTTGTTAGGATTTACTGTATCATACACATCACCATAATTTATGTCCTTTGACATTATTTGTGTATAGCTGTGCCACCAGTTGCTTCTGTTCTCCCTGGTCTAAGCTTTTCAGAGAGTCAATATATCAAAGACTCAGTATATGGTCTGTGCATTAAAAAATTAGAGACATTCAATCAATTTTCCCTTCTCATATTAAATAGTGATTTCTATGACTACAAATTAATAGGAGTGTACATAAACAACATTCCCACCAACAAAAGACTGTGTCCCATCCGACCCTCCACCCCCTCCACCCCCCCCCCCCCAGTGAAGTCAAACTTCTGCTCTTTCCCTCAACCCAGAGATTTTTACTTTGGTGCCCTACTCCAAATTCAGATTCTGCATTGAGTTTCCCTTTTTGTTCTTTCTCAACTTCTGTTTATGAGTGGGAACATCCTATACTCATCTTTGTCTCTTTGACTTAGCTCACTTAATATAATTCCTTTAGCTCCATCCAAGATAGGTCAATGAAGGTGGGTTTGTTGTTCTTCATAATGGCATAGTATTCCCTTGAGTATATATATATACCACAGCTTTCTCAGCCATTCATCTGTTGTTGGGCACCTGGGTTGCTTCCAGGTTTTAGCTATTACAAATTGTGCTGCTATGAACATAGGTGTACACATATCTTTTTGGTTGGATGTTATGGAGTTCTTGGGGTAAATCCCTAGGAGAGAAATTGCAGGGTCATATGGAACGTCCATATCTATCTAGCCTTGGGAGAGTTCTCCAGACTGCTCTCCACAGAGGTTTGACCAATTTACATTCCCACCCGCAGTTCAGGAGGGTTTCTTTATTCCCAGCTTCTCCAGCATTTGTTGCTGCTGTCCTTTTTGATGGATGCCATTCTCACAGGGGTGAGGTGGTATCTCAAGGTTGTCTTTATTTGCATTTCTCTGACAATCAGTGACCTGGAGCAATTTTTCATGTGTTTGTTAACCTTTTGGATCGCTTCTGTAGTGAATGTCTTGTTCATCTCCTCTGCCCATTTTTGGATGGGGTCATTTGTTTGGTTTTTTTTTGTTGTTGCTAAGTTTGCTGAGCTCTTTGTATATTTTGGTGATTAGTCTCTTGTCTGATGTATGGCATGTGAAGACGTTCTCCCATTCTGTGAGGGTTCTCTTTGTTTGTGTGATAGTTTCTTTGGCTATACAGAAGCTTTTCAGTTTGATGTAGTCCCACTGATTTATTTCTGTTTTATTGTTCCTTGCAATCGAGGAACATTACTTCTTTTCACTGCAATCATAACTATCTGTGGATCCCAAATAAAAACAATTAAAAAAATAAGAAACTGCTTGGAATACAGCTTAGAATCCAATGAAAGCTTTTTTTTTCTTTCTTAACTTATGCAGTCCTTAATAATGTCTAAACAAAACAATGTCTTTTATGAAATATAGTAACTCAAAATACAATGTCATAATCTTTAATCTTCTATTGTTATTTATAAATGGTATAAAGCACAATTTGAAAAAAAAATTGAAGTTCGAATAAACTGTTAGATACAATTAGTGAAGGACAATGCAATCAGACTGTGAAGGACTCCCCCCCCTTGTATTGTGTACTTTTACATAGGTTGTCACTAATCAAGTGACAGTGTGAAATTAAAATAAGGAAAATATATATATGTGTATGTATCTACAAGTTCATATGGGGAAAATAAACATAAAGATGCATTCCTTACCCTAATCTTTATTTTAGAAAAGAGAATTAGAATCTATTACCAGCTTGTTTTATTATTCTTCAGATAGATAAAAATACTGTCTTTGAGAACAAGATTTACTGAGTTTTAACTTCATTCTTGAAAAAAAATACTTGGATTATAAAATATAGAACTCAAGTTATCAAATTACAGTCATAATATAAAATTATTGATGATGTCCACTTAAATATTATAATACTGGTATTTAGCAAGTTTTTTTCTTAAATCTCTCTAGAAACCTATAGCATGGAAAAGTTTAAAGTCAAGTTTTGGGATTTCATTTTTTGATTTTCTATAAGTAATATAACAGTATTCTCAAAATTATAGGACTTCAGGGGGTAATTCTTCCTTTTTAAAACAGTATGGAGAGGGGTTGAGTGGGGCACACCGGGTTAAGCACCCCTAGTATGTAGGCCAAGGACAGGCTCAAGAATCCAGGTTCAACCCCTGCCCCACACCTACAGGGAGGAGTCTTCACAATCGGTGCAGCAGGGTTCTAGGTGTCTATCTTTCACTCTTTCTACCTCCTGAATTTCTCTGTCCAGTTCAATAAAATGAAAAAAAAAATGACTGCCAGGAGCAGTGCTGGCATTGCTGGCACAGAGCCCCCTAGCCATAACCCTGGAAAAAAAAAAACAATGATATGGAGACATTTTACCAATAATTGAATAATTTACCCCACAAATTATTCAAAAATAATGTCAGATATGCTTGTTTTTTTTCAAGAAATAATGGTTGGCAGCTTTATGGCAGAAATACATACATGTGTATACAAATGTGTATGTGTTTATAAGTACATATTATTACATAGTTAATGTATTGTTTTGTAGTGAATCTATGTATAGTTCTTTGCTAACATTAGTCAAAATATATTTGAAGGACAGCTGTGTACTTGGTCCTTTTCTAAACACAAGGGATCAACAGTGAGCTAAGCAAAGTTCTTACTTTTAAAACTAGTACATTCCAGTGATCAGAAATAAACAAATGGATAGGTAAAGGCAGGTTAGCTGGTGATATTTTATTATACAAAGGGAAATGTAGAAAACTAAAGAAATAAGGAATATCACATTAGGACATGTGGCTATTAGTTTACAGAAATGCTCTAATAAGATCTCTCTTATGACAACATCTATACAAAGGCATAAAGAGCTCACGAAGTAAATCATGCTGTTATAAGGCAAAAGTGAGTTGCTGGCACACCGACTATAGTCTTCTTAGGTTAAACCTTGGTCCAAAAAATTTTTATTATTTTACTGAAGGAGGAAGTTGTAGTGGCTGGACCCCAAACCTTTTTCCAAATAGGAATAATAGTGAATTTACTTAAAAGAATTGCAGAGATAGAAATTAGAGTTTCTCTACTTGACTTACCCAATTTTCACCATTGTTTGAATTCTATATAGCTTCTTTGTTCAAATAATCAACACTGGAACACTGCTATCAATTACATTCCAGGCTTATTTGAATTTCCTCAGTTTCTGCATTAATTTCCTTTATCTGGTCCTTGACTTGGTTTATACACTGAGATGTGTGTAGGAACCTGAAGAACATCAATAAAGGAATCATCATGTTGCTGTGTGGGAGAAACAGCTTCTTGGGCGAAAAGCAAGTGAGGATGCACTGAGACAAACACATGTGTTAGAAAGAAATAGTTTAGAGCTTTGTACTAATGGAACAAACAGTGCTGAAGAAATCCTACTTAGTAAGAGATACTCAAAAAGTTAATGTGTGCTAGATTTTATAAGACGTTTAAGCAGGTTGAATAAGATAGGTAATACATGGAATGGAGTATTTTTAGACAGAGGAAAATAATCTGTTTTAAGTTTCTTCATTATAATTGTTTTGGTCAAATGTAGATTTAGTAAAATGCTGTAGAGATAAAAGGAATAGTTCCAATATTCTGCTCACCCAGATTAATATTCTGTTAACATTTTATAAAGTACCTGGCCTAGTACTATTAGCCAAACTTAAAATTTACTAGTATTTCATTAGTATCTTTATTAACACTTTTTGTCTATTTTGGCTCAGTCTATACTTTTGAGTTTCTTGGAATTACATGACTTCACAGTCACCTCTATGACAATTTCTAGGTATTTTCTTGTCTTAAATGACTTTGATAGTCTTAAAGTAGTGACCAAATTGTCCTGTGTAGTACCCCATTTCTAGATTTGAAATGTTCGTCTAATGAGTAGAATCAAGTTACAGGTTTTTGGGAAAAAAGTACCACATAGAATTGTCTCTCTCATCATATTATTTCAAAAGATGATCAGGGCAAGGTAGTGGTGCACCTGATTAAGTGCACACATTACAGTGCTCAAGTACCTAGGTTCAAGCCACTGGTCCCCACCTGCCGGAGGAAAGCTTCACAAGCGTCTAAGCAAGGCTGCAGGTGTCTCTCTGTCCCTCTCCCTCTCTACTACCCCCTTCCCTCTCAATTTCTGGCTGTCTCTATCCAATAAATAAATAAAGATAAAAAATTTAAAAAGGAAGAAAAAATAAAAGGAAAAATGGCCACAAGAAATGGTGGATTCATAGTGCCAGCACCAAGCCCCATAGATAACCCCGAGGGCAATACAAGCAAACAAAAAAGATATATTGACAGGAATTCATTGATGATATTACATTGCTTGGTAATGTTACTATTGTGTTATGTCTCCAAAGTTACTGTGTTCCTCTTTCTTTGTCATGTTTTAGAAACAAGATTCATATATTAAAGGGATCATTCTGATTGTTGTTTTTAGAATACAGTAGACTCAAGGAGAAAATTGGAAGATTCAGTCTGTAAAATCACTAGCAGAGATCCTTCCTGTATTGTAGTTGTCTGGAATAAATTCCCGCTACACTAAAAGCAGTGGCCATTTTCAATTGAGAATGTTTTTGATGTGCAGCTTGGTACTAAATCTCAACTGTTAGGCAGAAAGTGTTTTCCAAACCATTTTATTGAGGGATGAGGGGCTAATAACATAGAGTACAGTTGCTAGTACAAATTTTAATCTCCCCATATTAGGTGTCTCCAGAAAAATCTCACCTCCAATTTTAGGGTTTTTTTTTTTTTTCACTTTTGAGCACAAGGACCTATCATTGTTATTCAATGCAAACACTCTTCCACATGACAATCCCCCACTTCCTTTTATGTTTGTTTTGACAGAAGAAAAGAGAAACAGTGAGGGAGGAGAGAAAGGAGGTGAGAGACACATACAAAGCTGCTCTACCGCTCTTAAATTTTCCTCCTTGTAGGTAGGTGAAGACTTGGTAACTGAACCCATGTCCCTATGTACTCTCACTCCCAACAGAAAACTTTTAAGACACAATATTTGACAAACTTAGAATATGACCTTTGCATGCTGCAGTATAATTATTATCTTGAGAAAAAAATCATTTTTGTGATTGATTTTCCTGGTGAACTTTATTTTTTACATGAAGAAATTACTATTAAATGAATTGGCTATTCAAACTTGGTTTATCGACCAAACAGTATCTTAAAAATGGATGAGATAAAAAAGAAAAAAAAAAAGGATGAAATCTGCCACTTCAAGAAACGTAGTTGTTGCACATTATATCTAAGCTTTCAAGTGATGAGAGTTTCTAAAAAACTGTATCTAATACTTAGACCTAAAAATATAATTGGATAAGATAGCAGTGGATGGAATTAAAAATATTTTATAATGAAATGTGTCAACACTTGAAATATCAAAGTAACTCTGAAAGTTAAGCTTTTCAAAGATCATTAAATTATGTTAAAAATCATGTATGGATAAAGGACCACTCAAAGTATACAGTAGGTCAGTGGTTTTTATCGTAATAGTACAAATAGTTTAATCAAATAGTTTAATGATATGACTTCAGACTTCTACTTGCAATTAACCATTAAGAAACTACTACTTTGTGTGTGTGTGTGTGTGTGAGAGAGAGAGAGAGAGAGGTATCCAAAAAGAATATACATCATTATTTGAAAAGTCTATCATAATATTCATTATCCACCAACATATGATGAAAAGAAAGAGTGGCTTCACCAGCCAAATATTGTAATAAGAAGTGTCCTTTGGAGTAGAGATTCTCTAGCATTTAGTATCAGGATCTTCTAACTTGCTTAAACATTTTTTGGGAACTACAAAGAACCATTATTTAGTTTATATTAATCAACAGTCTTTATAGTAAAATTTCAAACCAAGATATACTAAAATTTTTTATTAATTCAAACCAGCAATAATAAACTCATTATCTATTAACACAAATATAGAATGTTTTGTGAAGTACAACACATCTTTCCTAGATAAAATTGTTCAGGAAAAAAGATGTTATTGATTTACACTTTAGCAATGCTCTTTCATATCTGATTTTTTAGGAGAAAGCTAGCATTTAACATCTGATTTTTTTATCCAATCTGTTGCAATATGATATTTTAGTTTAATATAGTAGGAAATTTCATCATATGAAATGGAAGAAGAGGGGAAGACAGTGAGGGGGACAGAAAGATAGACACCAGCAGACCAGCTTCAACCCTTGTGAAGAGACACCCCTCCCCTGCCCTGCAGGTTGGGGAGCCCATGGCTCAAACCGGTATGCTTATCCAGGTCTTTGCACTTGGCGCCATATGCGCTTAACCTGCTGCACTACTGCCCGACCCCCCCCCCGCTTAAAATTAATATTTTAAATGTATTTATTTTTAAGTTTTATTTTATTTGATAGAATAAAGAAAAATTGAGGAGGAGGGGAAGGTAGGGAGAGAGGCAGAGATACACCAGCATGAAGCTTTCCCCCTGCAGGTGGGGACTGGGAACTTTAACCTGGGTCCTTGTGCATGGTAATACATGCATTTAACCAGTTGTGCCACCACCTGGCCCCCTAAAAATAATCTTACTAGGTTTTTTATATAGGTCACATGGCAGAGCACCAAACTTGTTTGTCGAAGGTTCCAGTTCCCAGGTTCAGTACTCAGCACTGGCATAAGCCAAAGCTTATCTCGGTTTCTCATTCTCTTTCAGGTATATATTTGCCTAATTTATGATACATGTGTACACATGCCCTATCTCATGGGATTTGGTCTATATCTAGGTTTTAGGACTTTGTTAGGAAATGAACCTCCCAAAATGGAATTAAAGAATCCTATGAAAGGGAAGGTCTCACATGAGTAATGAGGCTGAAGTGTTGACATTCCATGTCTGATGTATCTGGACACAGTCTGAAGTGAAGTTTGCTAAGGTGGTACTTATTGTGTTGAATAAAATGTAATCTTACCTTCACACTTACATGCCAATATTTCCATAATATTTACAATTGAAATAGAAAAAATGAGATAAAATAGAAATCAATAGCATTTTAATGTTTTATTCATAGTAATAAATAGAATTATGAAATCAATGCTTTATAATTCATTTGTTCACAGAACTTCTCTGTATGAACTTTGTATGTATTGGAGGGTTGATAGTTTAAAACACATTTGTCTACACATGGGCACAATTTCCCAGCTCCACATGGTTAGTGTCTGTAAAGCACTCTCACCCCAAACTTAGGACCTCAAATGCCCTCACCAACATCGCTGTTCCATTTCTTCTCCAGTGTCTTTTGCTTTGGTGCAGTACACCACCCTCAGTCCAGGTTTCACCATGTATTTTATCTTTCTGCTCTGTCTCCCAAGTTCCACCTAGAAAAGATGTCTTCTGATATTCATACCCTTATTCCTAACTCATTCCCTCACGCAATTTCTTCAGATTCCATCTAAGTTGAGGTGAAGATTGGAATTTTTAGACTTTGTGCTATAATACCTAATTTTTTAAATCCATTTTGATCTTATGTTGTTGTGTATTATTAAGTGGAGGTCTGGTTTCATTTTTTTACATGTGGCTCTCCAGTTTTCCCATCATCATTTGTTGAGGAAATTTTTTTTTTGTCCCTGTTGAGTGATTATATCCCCTTTGTCATATACTAGGTGTATAGGGGCTCATATCTGGGTTCTTTATGCTATTCTATCATTAAGTGTCCAATTTTATTGCAGTACCACTCTATTTAAATCACTATTGCTTAGTAGTATAAAGTAAAGTTGGGGAGTCTGATACCTCTGATTATTTCCTTTTTTCCCTGAAGTTTTTTGGTACTTTGTGGTTCTTTTGTGGTTCCACACAAACATTTGAACAAGTTGTTGAATTCTCTTGCAGAATGTCTTTAGATGACCATGAGCTTTCTGTCTAATTTATAAGATTAAAAACAATCTTTTTTAAGTTGTCCTTGGTTTATCAGCATTAGTGGTATCACTTCATTTTGTCCTCACCATTCCTGCCTTTGTTTTCTACTGTTGTTTTTGTTCTTAGTTTTATCCTATCACTGACCCTATCATTTAGTATTGTAATCCCCTTGCTTCTTTTTATGTAGGACTCCTTTCAGTAATCCTAGCAAGGCTAGATTGGTGGTGTTTTAAAATGTGACTTATGTAGTTTTTTAATTTCTCCTAGGAGAACTTTAAACAATGAAATTCAACCAAACTTAACAAAATCAAGTTCTCTTTTACCTTAACAGTTTATATTTAAAGAGATATGATTTAGAAGATCTTGAGTGAAGGACTTACCTCTGATATCTTTATAGTAAGTAGTCTGGCACTCTTTGAGAAATTAAATTGAAATTTTTTCTTCTCCTATTTTTACAGTTGAAGTTGAACAGATAAGCTAAAATAAAAATAGATTGAGACATAGACAGAGATGATGGCTGAGAAAAAAATGAAAGTGAGAAAGGAAGGGAGTGAGTGAGCGAGAGAGAGACAGGGAGAGAGAGAAAGACCACAGCACTGAATCTTCCTTAAGCACATTTGGACACATGACAAAGCAATGTACTATACATGTGAGCTACTGTTTTGACCCCCAAATGGCGAGTTTCTAATAGTATTCTAAATTCTAAATTTCTCTTATCTTAAACAAAATCTGAAAAATGCTTATTTCTTTCAAGTAATTATTTTTATAAAATTTCTATGACTGCCACTTTAGAATATTTAAGTTGCACTGAACACACAATATAATACTCTCAGGTAATTAAGTTTATCATAATAACTGCTTTTACTTGTGAGTTACTCAATAACTAGAACTTTTCTTTTTATTTTAACTTTTTTAGTTACAAGCCAGAAGAAATTCATAACCATTTAGAACTTTTCTTAATGCTAAAATCCATCTTCAATAGTTCCTTAGCTTTTTATATTATTCTTCCATTTCACATCTGTTTTTTAAATTTTTCTATATATTTGCACAAATCTTTTCACCCAGGGAGAATGCCTCAAAATAGATGGACATTGAGTCAAAAGTCACATTCCCTTTAACTTTAGTTGGTTTTTAGGCTTTCTTCTGTAAGCCCATTCAGCAGATGCTCAAATTTGCTGCTGAGCAAGTTTGACACATTGTAGAAAATGATTTTTTTATCATTCAACACATCATGGCTACCTTCCTAAAAACAAAATATCTTGAGACAGTTGAAGGGAAGTTGTCTTTTTCCCTTTTATCTTACTGTGTGATTTGATCAATTTGTCTAATCTCCTAGAGGTATTGAAGAGATCTTATTTTCATGTTTATTTCTCCCAAATGAAACAAAACTTTCAGATGTTTTTATTCAACTTTGCTCCTACGTACATTTTTATTTTAATCAAAAGATTTCTTGGAGTGAGCGAAGACCACCTGCAGAGCTAGTTTATGTATTTAAAAGCTATGTTTATCACCTAGAGTGATAGTCTATCATAGAGGGTTCATTTTGGTTCAAGGACATATTATTGTCTTGATTGGGCTTATACATCAAAGAGAAGAATTAAAGGGTTTTGATGAAAACTTCCCACCTGACACACAGGTAGCTGAAAGTATGTACTATCCTTTCTTGAGTCCTTTTGTCACCTTTCTTAGCTTTCTTTTTTTGAAACATGATAATAGTAGTATTTGAGTTTTCTGGGGATTTTTGTTCTATATTGCATGCTGTGAAAGGATTTTTCTAGGTTCTGCTTCTGGGGTCCCTCTGATCTTATGATGTTAAATACACTGCTGTCTTCCCTCGGCATTACTCTCATCATTTTCTTCTCCACTTGTTCCACTTCTGTCCTGTGTATGTGGGAGGGGACTGTATAGAAGATATGAGAGGAAATTTAGTAGAATGGCAGAGTAGGGAGATGTCAGAGAATCACACTGCTGAAAAAAGGGGCCTCCATAACTTATAAAAGAAAAAAAGGATAGGCTGTACTGGTCTTTGCATTTTTTTCAACATAACCACAAAAGTTAAACTTTTTTTTTTCCAATAGAGGTTTTTAAAAAAGAAATGCTGTCAGTCGCTTATCTGTGTCTAGTGGTACCTGAATTTCGATACCACTAGACCTTTATCCCAAATACATGGAAATTCATGGTTTGTTTTCTAAACAGTAAAGAATGATTTATGTAATTGACATTTTTTATTTTTTAGTAAGACTGGTGTCATTTTGACCTTGAATCACTATGGAAATTGTAATGATAGTAAATACTTCAGTAAAGTATGACATCATATCTTGAGTCACTTTGCATTGTGTGTTTAAGGAAATACAAGAACTTCCTTTAGATAGTTTTAATGCCTTGGGAAATATGTTGACATTTGCTTTCTGTCTTGACCCAAGGTCATGTTTGGAAATTCCATTCAGTATTAGAAGCAGATTTAGTCAACAACAACAAAGAAAAAGAATGTTGGGGAAATTGTGGGGGAGATAGACAGCACACTTAAGATATTTTCCTTGTGCTAGTCATTTTGTTGAAAAATGTAAGCACTCATGAGCACAAAGGGAAGCAAAATGTTGACAAACATATTGAAGAATAATATGGATCAAATTTCTTTCACACAGAATTTTTCTAGTATCAAATTCTGCCAGTCAAGGCTACAATTTAATCTTTCTTGGAATGTTCAGCCAGGATTACATAATTAGAACAATCTGTATATAATAAGCAATCTGGTATAAATTTGATTGTTCCAGACGTACAAACTAATTCTGGTAAGTTTTGATGGTAAAAAAAAAATACCTAGATATTGAAAAGTTATGTTTCATAATTTATAATCAACAGAGGTCTTCTACATCCATTAAAAGATAACATAGTTTAGAGAGTCGGGTGGTAGCGCAGTAGGTTATTGCATGTGGCGCAAAGCGCACGGACTGGTGTGAGGATTCAGGTTCGAGCCCCAGCTCCCCACCTTCAGGGGAGTCGCTTCACGAGTGGTTAAGAGGGCCTGCAGGTGTCAATCTTTCTCTCTCCCTCTGTATCTTCCCCTCCTCTCTCCATTTCTCTCTGTCCTATCCAACAACGATGGCATCAATAACAACTATAACAATAAAAAAGGATAACATAGTTTATAGCACACACACACACACACATATATGTGTGTGTCTTCTATTATGCGTGTGTATAGAGAGTGTTGGACATAATTTTGTTGGATGAATACAGGAAAGAATACATCAAGAAAATAATATGTCTGATGAATTTTTATAATTTGTATTCTAATAAACAATGATTATAAATAAACATGTAGCCAATGAAAATAACTGTAAAATAAATAAGGAAAACCAAAGACTGAACAAATTAAATATACTTTTAGTTCCCTAGAAAAAGATAATTGTATCAGTGAGTGATAATAGGGCTGTTATTAAAATTTCAACTTTTTGGCCTTTAATGCTTTCATTATGTAAGATACATGGTGTTATAGAGTTCTATTTTAAAACTTCACAGGGAAATTCACAATTGTTTTTATTAACATATTTTAAAAATAGTGTTTCCTATATAAAGGAAACTAATTGCTATAATGCACACATTGCTTTATTCTCTCTTTGGCTTTTTCTCTTTCTTTCTATTTATGTCTTTCTATTTCTACCTCTAAGTACTAACATGTTATGATAATCTCAAACAAGACTACCAGTTAGCTTCATTCAACTACTGATTTATTCATTCACTGTTTCCATTATCCATGTGCTCTGCTCCCATATGTTCTACTCAGTCATCTTGGTATTTGTGTGTAGATGTTAAAATATCCATGTATATCTGTCGGACCTGCATAAATTCTGCTAAGTATATTTTGAGAATTTTTGCTTATTTATTTATTTGCTACCAGGGTTCAGGGTTATTGATTCCTACATAGCTCCATATTCTTCCTGGTGGCCTTTTGCTTTTTAATATGTTTTTCATATAAAGAGTGAGAGACAGAAAGAGGGATATATATATATATATATATCCCTAGTTCAGGAGAAACTTGGCCCCTGCAGATGAAAACCAGGGGCTTGAACCCAGTTCATTGGTTCATTGCACATGGTGATATGTGTGCTCTATCAAGAGTCCCATCACCCAGTCCTACATATAATTTTTAACTATAGTAAATGAAACAGAATGTTTTTATGGCTCTCTCTCCCCCATTCCCTTTCCCTCTCTCCCTTCCCTCTCAATTTCAGGCTATTTCTATCCAATAAATAAATAAAAGATAATAAGTTTTTTAAGGATGAGAGATTATACATAATTATTTTTTAGATCATAGATTCCATAATTAAACAAATTTTTAAAAGAAAGAAAAGTAGTAGGGACTCCTTAGATGTGATATTTAAAGGAACAAGCAAAATCTTCTAGTTTGGACTATTCCTTTTGTCCTTTCAAAAATCCACCATGTTTTAGGTGTACTTAAATATGAGTCAACATGAAGAAGCAGGTATAGTTCACACACACACACACACACACACACACACACACACACACACACACACACACACACACACCTTTTTTCCTTTGTTGATAATCATTTCAGGCTACATCTTCATGGATGGTCACACACACACACACACCTTTTTTCCTTTGTTGATAATCATTTCAGGCTACATCTTCATGCATGGTCTTTTGACTATACTGTATAGTAGGACATAAGTTCACCTAATAAGTTACCTTTCCATACTCCCAAGGTATTCTCAATTCAGAAATTCTAACAAATATCAATGTATTGCTTAAAACCCTGACAATTTGTTAAAGTTCATTTCAAGATGACCTCCAGTACCAACTTGGTTACATACATGGTGTAGTGAAACCCACATGCATCTTGACCTCACAGGCTGTCTGAAACACCTCACTCTTTTTTTGTTTTTCCAGACACACTAGGTTGTTTCTTCCTAAACAGGTCCTTGTACACACTTTCCTTATACACACAGTCTTGACACTAGTTATTCTTTTTTTCTGGGCATTTCTCCTTTTACCGTGATTCTGATACTCTCAGATTTTTCCAAGTCTACACTTAACATTTTTTTTTTTTGCCAATGTGTTATATTTTAGTTATCCTGCCTAAAATCCCATCTAGCAAAACCAAGTCATCAGGCCCTTACTCTTTTGTTGATTCTATATTCCTAAAGAACTCTCTAATTTACTATGCTTATTAAATTTTCTTTTCTCTTTTAATTTTTTTATTCTTTATTATTTTAAATTTTTTTTACTGATCTATTGGATAGAGACAGCCAGAACTCAGGAGGGAAGGTGGTTATAGAGAGGGAGAAAGACAGAGAGATACCTGCAACACTGCTTCACTATTTGCGAAGCTTTCCACTTGCAGGTGAGGACCGGCTGGCTCGAACCTAGGTCCCTGCACATTGTAACACATGTGCTCAACCGTGAGTGCCATCACCAGGTTCCTGCTTATTATATTTTCTTTCACTAGTCCCACCAAAGTAATTACGGTGCCAGAACTCAAAGTCTGGCACAGAGTAGACGTTCAGGAAGCGTTTACTGGATAATTTATTTCCTTGAAACTGAATTAGTTTGACCCTTCTATTTTTCCTTTAAATAACTATGTCATTTTTACTGGAGCTTAGTATCATATTCTTAATAATTATATTTATAACTGTCTTTTCCAAGATAAAACTTATCAAAGCAGTGGTCTTGATGCTAGATTTTTATCATTTTTGCATTTACATCTTATATAATACTCAGGCCTGCCTGTCTAACTGACATGTGTCAGGAAAAAGGTGCTTACCAGCCACTCACGTCTGTCTTGTTGATATTTGATGGCTTGGTTTATTTTGTCTGGTTCAGTTCACAGTTCCTTGAGAAAGTTGGCAAAGCTTTTTCCAATGGTGTGAAAGCATTTTCTATGGGATTGCTGATGGTGTGACTATTTCATTCTAGTGTAACTTTTGAGTAGCTTAAAATAAAAGACAAAATTATGGCTATACCTAGCAGTCTTTATTGTTGCGCTTCATCAACTCAATCCTACTAAATCATTAATTTATTTTACTTCTATGCTTACACAGCCATAATGAAAAGGAATTTGCAAAAATGCTACAAAATAAAGTGCCTTATTTATTGTATCCCTAGCATTTATACAAAGCAGAAGACTTGCAAATTCTCTTAAATTTGTCTATAAAACAAAAATCTAGATTTTTAAATTTAAAAAAGTAACAAAATTGTACCACTCTTATATTATGGTCTTGTCGATTATCATAAATCAATAAAAAAAGGTGACAAAATTACTTCTGTTTGATTTTTAAGAGTTCATTATAAAAAACTTTTTATTGTTATTATCTCCTCTAAACACTTCTTTCATACAGTTAATGGATGAAGAAAGGCTCAAGGACAGTTTTTTTCTCCCTGGATTATGGTCGTGTTGGGGACTGAACCTGTGACTTTGGAGTCTCGGACACAAGATTCTCATTGTATAACCATTATGCTATTGATTCCTACCCATTTAAGAACAAACAATTCTGACACTACTTTTTTTAGATCCGTGACATAGTTTTCTCCTCTTTCTTGAAATTTAGTACATTGGTCTTATTTTGTCACATATATCTTACTGAAATAATAATACTTAAGTTAAACTTACACTATCATTAGGATTTGAACTTTAGGTCTCAAAAGAAAATTAGAACTTTTCTAGTTTTTGCAACATTTGTAATAAAGAAAATGGATCTAAGGCATTGGATTGTTCACCCATTGCCCTTTCTATATGATCTCACAGTGTGTGTGTGTGTGTGTGTGTGTGTGTGTGTGTGTGTGTGTGTGAAGAGTTACAGTATGGGGGACTCGGCTTAAACTGCTACTGTTAAGTCAATCAACTATTATTTTCCTCCGTTTACAGATAAAGGCAACTGAGACTTGGAGATCTTGTGAAACTCTTTTAATGTTACAGTTTAATCCTTGCTAGAATTCATGCTGCTCAATTCTTTAAGCCCTCCAATTATAATGATATAAACAAAGCTACTTAACATTAAGCATAATTGCAGCTCATCCCAATTAATTTTCCACTCAAATGAATTGTTATTTTATTTATAAATATTTACAGATTTTCTGGCATTGGTGATAGCCTGAGGTTAATATTTCATATTCTGGAGGAATATCTGTTCTTCAAAGTATAGGCACTATAATTTTTGGTTGCCCATGAAATATTTATTAATGCTAATGCCAATAACAATAATGTCATGGTGATTATGCTCTTCAGTCATTAATGCCCTGAAAGAAATAATTTGCAAATTGGTACACTGTCATTCAAAGTATTGATTTACCACATGTAGGTAACAAATTACTTCTGGAATCAGGCTAGGCACTACTGATAAGGCGTTTTGAATTTTTCTCCCCTGCAGTATTCACAGTCAATCAGTTGCCAAATCCTGTAGATCAATTTCCACAGTCTGTTTCATGTATCTCCTAATCTCATGTTTATATTGTTTCAGCTACTCTCTGAGTTCAGTTCTTTTTTACTTTATCTAGAGAACTGCTTTAGCAATTGAAAATAATGTCCAAGTTTAAGCAATCCATGATTGTCTACATTGGTAGTACCAAGATGGCACTTTAATCCTGGGGCCATTTTTATATATAATCTTATTGAGGGATTAATGGTTTAAAGTAGAGTTGATGACTCATCAGTACAAATGTAGACATCTATTATTAGGAGATGATAATGTGCTTAATCTTTATGGTAGAAACTTCAAGGACTCAGGGGTAGGGCGGTAACGCAGTGGGTAAAGCTTGCATTGGGCCAAGTCCCTTCACAGGTGGTGGAGCAAGTCTCCAGGTGTTTCTCTTCCTCTACCCCTCTCCGCCTTCCCCTCCTCTCTCCATTTCTCTCTTTGTCCTATCCAACAATGACATCATCAATAACAACAACAATAGTAACTACAATAAAACAACAAGAGCAACAAAAGGTGAAAAATTTTAAAAAAATAGTAAGGAACTTCAAGGACTTTACTTAGGACTGACTCAAATATTGAAGACAATCCCTAGCACTAGAGAATCTTATGCTTTATAAACTCTTCTTAGGTTAGACAGTCTGGATCTTTGTTAACAGGCCCAAATGAAATAGGATGGGAAGTAAGTATGAGCCAATTTCCTAAGCCAAGTGAGTCTGGAATCATAATAAGCTGTCATCTGGATGAGTCACACAAATCAAGGAGCAAGCAGATTATTGAAACTAAAAGTTGAGATGCATTTGAAAATCTAAGAGAATTGTTTCAAAGCTAATGTTCTTCTTCCCCTTTCCCTCCTTCTCCTTCCTTGCCTACTCCTCTTCCTTCCTTTTTTTTTTTTCTTGTCCAAAATGATTCCTTTTGCTATAGTTGTTGCAATTACTTTAGGCACCTACTTTAAAAAAATAATTTTTTCTTAAGGAGATATGATTTTGTCCACTGTGTTTAAAAAATCCTTCCAAATGATTTTTTTCTGTCTGGAATGTCTATGTTATCTCTTCATACATAATAGTAAGAAAGCAAGATAGCAAAGATAGCTTAAATTGACTGTTGTAGAAGACGTATAACTTGTCTGGAACTTGGATCTTTTTATTGATCCTGTAGACCTCTCTATTAGTTTTTAAAAATTTTTTATATGTGTTTATTTATTTTCCCTTTTGTTGCCCTTGTTTTTTATTGTTGTTGTAGTTATTGATGTCATCGTTGTTGGATAGGACAGAGAGAAATGGAAAGAGGAGAGTAAAACAGAGAGGGGGAGAGAAAGATAGACACCTGCAGACCTGCTTCACCGCCTGTGAAGCTACTACTCCCCGGCAGGCGGGAAACTGGGGTCTTGAACCAGGATCCTTAAGCCAGCTTATGCCAGGTGCGTTTAACCCGCTGTGCTACCGCCCACACCAGCACCCCCCTCTCCCTCTCCCTCTCCTCCCTCTCCCACCCCTTCCCCCTCCCCCTCCCTCTCTCCTCCCTCTCCCACCCCCTCCCCCTCCCTCTCTCCTCCCTCTCCTACCCCCTCCTCCTCCCCCTCCCTCTCCCACCCCCTCCCCCTCCCTCTCTCCTCCCTCTCCCTCTCCCTCTCCCTCTCCCTCTCCCTCTCCTCCCTCTCCCTCTCCCTCTCCCTCTCCCCTCTCCCTCTCCCTCTCCCTCTCCTCCCTCTCCCTCTCCCTCTCCCTCTCCCTCTCCCTCTCCCTCTCCCTCTCCCTCTCCCTCTCCCTCTCCCTCTCCCTCTCCCTCTCCCTCTCCCTCTCCCTCTCCCTCTCCTCCCTCTCCCTCTCCCCTCTCCCCTCTCCCCTCTCCCTCTCCCTCTCCCTCTCCCTCTCCCTCTCCCTCTCCCTCTCCCTCTCCCTCTCCCTCTCCCTCTCCCTCTCCCTCTCCCTCTCCCTCTCCCATCTTCAGGTTCAGTCCAAACTATGAGTTTAAAAAGATTCTTCCATTGCTGTTGGGAGTGATGTGCAGACACCTATCATAGGACGTCAAGAAATTGTGCACGTCTTGTAAATTAATACCGTCTTGTGAATTATTTATCTAATAAAAATGAAAATATATATTCTTTGTAACAGTTGCTTTTGGGGAGAGAAATAATATCTAGAAGAAGTAGGTGCATTTTTCAATATATCGTATATATTCTATATTTTTGAACATGTTACTGGAAGACTAATAGTCTCCCTGCTCACAGGGTTTCTCCTGAAGAATTTCATGTAGTACTAAGTACATAGTACTAAGTGCAATGACCCACACAAAGATCCAGTTTCAAGCCCTAGCTCTCCATCCGCAGGAAAGAACAGCAAAGCATGTCTGCAGATGCCTAGCTTTCTCCCTCTCTATCTCCCCCTCTGCTCTAAATTTCTCTCTGTCCTATCCAGTAAAATGGAAAAAATGGATAGCAGGAGCCGTGGATTCATAGTTCCCAAACTGAGTCACAGAGATAACCTAGGAGGAAAAAAAAAAAAACATTTCCATTTAAATTGTGCATACCTAATGAAGCTGACAGAGTCTCAGTGCTGCCAAACATTACAAGAAAGAAAACAGCAAGCTTAACCTGATTGGTTCTACTACCCTTGATAGCTGGAGCAGGGACTAGCATAGAGAGGACAAGGCAGCAGAAATTTGTAATCTGAGGTCCAAAATACATTGGATAAGACCACTTCACAGTACTTCTCTCAAGTGTCATGAGGAATGGATAGTTTTCTGTCTTCAGTCAGGTAGTGTCAAGAAGTGATGTTGAGGGCAGGGGGTGGTACATCTGGTTGAGCACACACATTACCATGTACAAGGGCCTGGGTTTGGGCCCAGTCCCCCCCTACAACGAGAAGCTGCACAAGCTGTAAAGCAGTGTTACAGGTGGCTCTATTTCTCTCTCCTTATCTTCTTTTTTCTCTCTCAGTTTCTCTCCTTATCTTCCTTTTATCTCTCAGTTTCTCCCTATCTCTATGCAAAACATGAATAAATAAAATTAATAATTAGAAAAATGAAGTGGTGTCTACCTATCCTGCTTGATCACTCTCAGGAGAACTTCATTCTCCTTGTTCTTGTTTGTTTTCGAGGTTGCTTTTATCAGCTAAGAAAGAATACAAGAATAGCTGAAGTATCAGGAATCAAATTGCTGATTCTCTCATATCTGTTATCTTCATCTGCAGATGCAGGAGCAAACAGATCATACAAAGCCAAATCACTTGTTTGCTTTTATTTATTTTTATTTTTATTTAAGAAAGGATTAATTAACAAAACCATAGGGTAGGAGGGGTACAACTCCACACAATTCCCACTACCCAATCTCCATATCCCACCCCCTCCCCTGATAGCTTTCCCATTCTCTATCCCTCTGGGAGCATGGACCCAGGGTCATTGTGGGTTGCAGAAGGTAGAAGGTCTGGCTTCTGTAATTGCTTCCCCACTGAACATGGGCATTGACTGGTTGGTCCATACTCCCAGTCTGCCTCTCTCTTTCCCTAGTAAGGTGTGTCTCTGGGGAAGCTGAGCTCCAGAACACATTGGTGGGGTCTTCAATCCAGGGAAGCCTGGCCATGCTTTTTTTTTTTTTTAATTGATCTTGCATCCTACTAAATGTAAAAATGTCATTGCCTTAAATATCCAGGGTTAGTATAGCTGTATGGGAAAAAAACAAACAAACAAACATTAGACAAAGGTAGAAAATATGTGTGGGAGCCCAGGGAGATAACCTAATGGGTATGCAGACTTTCATGCCCAAGACCCTAGAAGGTCTCAGGTTCAATCTACAGCACCAGCATAAGCCAGAGTTGAACAGTACTCTGGTCTTTCTCTCTGTGTCTCTGTATCTATCTCATTAAAATAACACAAGTAAATATAAAACAAAAAATATGTATGTGGGTAGGCCCACTGAAAAAGAAATAGTAGTACTTCTTTAAACATTGCTATAAGAATTCATATATTAACTCATTAAATATTCTTAAAGAGCTACTGGGGTAGATTCTATAAGTATTTTAGCTTTTTAAATATGAAAATGACAGCATAAAGATATTATACCACCAATCTTGTAGAAAAACTATTAGGGCAAGGGTAGAGCTTGAATCTAGGAGGTCTGGCACTACCATTAGTATTTGCGACCACTGTACTCTTCTGTAAGTTGTATTTAAGCATAATTTATAAATATCACCCTGGGTATGTTTATATGGAGTGTTTCATAAGGTGGATGAGGCTAGGTCTTCCACAGCCCGCCACTTAGACACAAGATTAATGTGTGGAAGCATCATTGGGGTCAACTACCATGCTGTTTTGTAAATTAACCTTGGTTGTGCTCTAGTCAGACTGCATTGGGAAGTGAAAGGTTTTTCATCTTGGGTCTTTTCATTTACTCACAGACTATGCCAGCTGTGCCCCAAGTGGATTACTCCTTGATATAATCTAAAAGCATTGCTATAAGATTACATTTATTTTTATTCAGAAGAGTGGAATGCTATTTTATAGACTTGTAGGGTGCAAAAGTGTAACAGGCTCTGGTGATGTTTGGCATCATAATTTAAATAAAATGCTCAGAACTATTAAGTGGAAAACTGTGTCATGATTACTTAGAAGGGATATACTTGTCAGACCTTTTGTTATTTCCATGAAAAAAATATTTTGCCTTAGACACAAAAGGCATTGTTGTTAGGTAAATGCCTGTTTAAAAGTATTATGAACTTTTGTGATTACTTTTATTTAGAAATTTATTTTTTTCTGAGAGTATCAGGGGGGCTGTTAGCAAATATTTTATTAAAATCACAAAAACAAATATGGATATAGTGGTAAGAAATTCTAGCTAATAAATGGACATTCATTAGCTTGATGTTTGCCTACACAAATGCTTAACATTAAACTGTGATCTGTCTTTCAAAGAAGATAATTTGCATATTCTTTTTATACTTGCTAGCCTTATTTGCCATCCTACCTCATATTGTGCCAAAATGACCCTCCTTTCATGAGTGTAAATAATATCTCCTTTATAGAGGCTTCAAAATGATTTCCTTATGAAGCTACTGTCCTATACATGAATCTCTTATAGGCCAAAAATTATCCCTTTACTTGACTATGATGAAATCTGTGTCCATGGAATTGTGTCAGATGAAAGATAATGTTCAGTAAGGAGAAACAGAGTTAAAATAAGTAAATAAGAATTTCATTAAGAAGAACATAAGACCAATTGGTTTTGGACTTATTTTTTTTTTCAATATCATTTTATTGAGGAAATGTTGATTTATAGGATTGTTGGTGTCACAAAAGTACATTTCTACATTGCAATAAGATAGGTATAAGTGAATTTCAGACTCAACCAAACCATCATCTTATTCCACCTCAGATACTTAGGTCCCAACTTCCCCTGAGTGTTCCTTTCTTCTGTCATATGGGTCACCAAATCTGCTATGACAGACTATGTTCCTTTATGGATTTATACTTCATTGTTTTTTGCTTTGCTTCTTATATCCAATTTGTAACTGATATTATCTGATATTTACTCTTTACTCCTTCTGGCTTATTTCATTCAACATGATTCCCTCCAATTCCATTCATGATATAGCTCTTTTTTTTAAAAAAAAATATGCTCTTTTCTTAAAAAATTCTATTTATTGGATTTAGAAAACCATAAGTCAAGAGGGAATGGGGAGACAGAGCAGAGGAGAGACAGAGAGACACCTGCAGTCCTACTTCACCACTTGTGAAGCTTTCCCTCTGCAGCTACGGACCAGGGGCTTGAACCTGGGTCTTTGAGCACTGTAATGTGAGCACTTAGTCTCTGTCTCTATCTCAATCAGTTGTGCCACCACCCAGATATCAATATATCTTATAGCCATGTAGTATTTCATTATTATTTATATATATAAATATACTTATATATTTATAGATACATCACAACTTTTTAAAAAATTTATTTATTCCCTTTTGTTGCCCTTGTTGTTTTATTGTTATAGTTATTATTGTTGATGTTATTGATGTTGTCATTGTTGGATAGGACAGAGAGAAATGGAGAGAGGAGGGGAAGACAGAAAGGGGAAGAGAAAGACACCTGCAGACCTGCTTCACAGCTTATGAAGTGACTCCCCTGCAGGTGGGGAGCCAGGGGCTGGAACCAGGATCCTTACGCTGGTCCTTGTGCTTTGAACCACGCTGTGCTATCGCCTGACTCCCATATCATAACTTTTTTTCCTTAATCCCATGCCCATCAAGGTCTCACCAATTTTCTTTAAGAAAATAGAACAAAAATTACATTATCTGGAACCAGAAAATACCTAGAATTACCAAAACAATCTTGAGAAAAAGAAGCATCACACTCCCAGATCTCAAACTATATTATAAGGCTACTGTAATGGAAACTGCCTCTTATTGGGACAAAAATAGATAAACATACCAGCAGAACAGAATTGAAATCCCAGAAATAAACCCCCACACCTATGGACATCTAATTTTTGATAAGGAAGACTAAACTACTAAATAGAGAAAGGAGGCTCTCTTCAATAAATGGTGCTGGCAAAATTGGATTGAAACAAGAAAGGAATAAACTGAACCATTTTATCTCACCAGAAGCAAAAGTCAACTCCAAATGGATCAAGGACCTAGATGTTAGACTAGGAACTATCAAATACTTAGAGGAAACTCTTTCCAATCTAAATTCTTTTCATACTTTACTTTTTTTTTTGCCTCAAAGGTTATTGCTGGGGCTCAGTGCTTGCACTAGGAATCCACTGCTTCTGTCAGCAATCTTTTTCACATTGTTGTTATTGTTAGATAGGACAGAGAGAAATTGAGAGAGGAGGGGAAAACAGAGAAGGGGAGAAAAAGACATCTGCAGACCTGCTTCACTACCTGTGAAGAAACCTCCCTGCAGGTGGGGAGCCAGGGGATCAAACAAAGATCCTTGCACAGTCAGTCCTTGCACCTTGCACTCTGTGCAATTAGTCCAGCACCATAGCGTGCAGCCCCTAATCTAAATTTCATGAGCATCTTTGATGATACAGACTCAATTGCAAGGGAGGCTAAAACAAAAATAGATCATTAGGGCTATTTCAAATTGAAAAGCTTCTGCACAGCAAAAGAAACCATCACCCAAACAAAGAGACTTCTTACAGAATGAGAGATCTTTACATGCCATACATCAGAAAAGTAACTAATAACCACAATATATAAAGAGCTCACTAAACTTAGCAACAAAAAAGCAAATGACCCAGTCCAAAAGTGGAGAGACAATATGAACAAAATATCATTATAGAAGAGAAACAAAAGGCCAACAGACATATGAAAAATTGCTTCAGGGAAATGCAAATAAAGACAACAATGAGATACCACTACAATGCTGTGTGAATGTCATTTATCAGAAAGGACAGCAACAACAAAGGTTGGAGAGGTAGTGGGTGCAAAGGAGCACTCCTGCATTGCTGGTGGTTCAACCACTGTGGAAAACAGTCTGGAGAACTCTCACATGGCTAGTAATGGACTTCATAACCCAGAAATTTCTCTCCTAAGGATATATCCAAAGAGTCAAACACACCATCCAAAAACATATATGTACACCTATGTTCAAAGCAGCACAATCTGCAATAGCCCAAATCTGGAAACTACTCAGGTGTCCAACAAAAAATGAGAGACTGAGAAAATTGTAGCATATATATAAAGGAATCTAAATTGGTCCAACCTCTGTGGAGAGCAGTCTGGAGAACTCTCACAAGGTTAGACATGGACCTTCTGTATGACCAAGTAATTTCTCTCCTAGGGATATACCCCAAGGACTCTATAACACCCAACCAAAAAGATATGTGTACATCTATGTTCATACCAGCACAATTCGTAATAGCTAAAACCTGGAAGTAACCCAGGTGCCCAACAACAAATGAATGGCTGAGAAAGCTATGGTATACATATACAATAGAATACTATGCAGCTATGAAGAACAATTAACCCACCTTATCTGACCCATCTTGGAGGGAGCTAGAAGGAATTATGTTAAGTGAGCTAAGTCAGAAAGATAAAGATGAGTATGGGATGATCCCACACATCAACAGAAGTTGAGAAAGAAGAACAGAAAGGGAAACTAAAAGCAGGATTTGACTAATTGAGAGTAGTTCTTGCATAGACTTCAGTTCTGAGTATATATTCCTTTAATCTAAGCACTTAATGTTTCAGATTTGTAAATTGATTAAATTCTAACACTGGGCTTAAATTGTTAATGCATTTCTAATAATTACTTTTTTAAATTATTATTTAAATTACACAGTTATATGTTAACAGAGCTTTAAATCCACATCAGAGTTCTGAATCTTCAATATCCCCACTGAAATCCACCACAGTTCACCTAAAATTGTACATATGAGCCAACAATCATCTTTACAACTATCTGTCCACATTTATTCATAATTACTCCCCTTTTCTGATTAAATTCTCTTTTCCCTCCAAGCCTCTCATGACAACATAATTACCTCTATGTGTCCCTCTCCTTTTCCCTCTCTCCCTCTCTCTCTCTGGGTGTTGATGGAGCTGGAGTACAAAAGCCCTTTTATCATCATCCTATCACTTCTCCCCCCACTGAGAGTATGGATCAAGGTTGTTTTTGGGTAGCAGAAAGTCGGAGTTCTGGGTTCTGTAATTGCCTCTCTGCTGAACATGGGTGTTGGCAGGTTGATTCATACTCCCAACCTGTTTCTATCTTTCCCTAATGGACCAGAGCTCTGGAGATGTGAGGGTCCAGGACACATTGGTGAGGTCCTCTGCACAGAGAAGTCTGAATGGAGTCATGGCAGCATCTGTAATTTGGTATCTGGAAGGTGGCATGACTTAAATTGAAACCAATTGGTTAATGGAAAGGAATCAAAAAGTGGGATTAGAACAGATAAGATTAGGAATTTTATGGTAGAAGAAAGCTAGAAGATCCATTTTAGGCATGTTCCTGGGGGCACACAACTATGGTAGTTTTGTTTGAGCTTGGTACCTAGCTTGAAATTGCATAAGAATATTGTCTCAGAGAATGGTGTCAGAGTGGAGAAAAAGAGCTAAAAAATTGGATTAGGGCAGAGAGTAGCTCCCGTTCTTGAAAAAAAAAAAAATCTGTGGCTAAAATCAACTTTTTAAATTTATCCATCTGATCCAGGGCATATCTATCTATATCTATCTCTATATCTGTCTATATATATATAATCACCAGAGCCTGTGTAACCTCTAAATCCCTATTGGTCTGAGCTTATAGCTCATGGTCATAAATGGGAACATTTCAGCCTGCACTTATTTCAGGACCAGTCTTTCTCAGGTGGCAGGGCAGGATACCCCCAGCCTCCCTTCAAGTACTGGAGCTATCCCTATCTTCATTGCTTTATGGTGAGGACAGGGTCCTGGGAGGGCCTACAGATGCCTGTCCTTATGGAAGCGACCAGTGGTGGTGGAACAAGGGATCCTTTAGAGCTCTAGACCCATCATATGTGTATGGGAATGCAAGGATTCCCTAACTAGGGTCCCAGATGATGAGGTGGTGGGATATTGACCATAAGGGCCATTATTAAGTGGTCCAGTCTCTTACCCTTATCAAATATGTGTTATCCTCTCTTTAACTGATGATCTTGGATTTTTCTCTCAGTTGTTTAGACAATGAGTATCATATTTTTGAGCACATCCATAGTTAATTTTTGGAATCTGTCTTCTTTGGGACTTTCTTCTAGGCTGTCCAGATAATTTAGTCTAAGTCCAATCAATTAGAGAATTTATGATGCCTTCTTTGGGCTCTTCAACCATTATTAAGCGCTTAGATTTTGAGTTATATAATTGCCCCTCGCTTATGGATACATGTACACTTATACCCAGTACCATAAACCCTAACATAATCTTATTTTTTTTAGAGGTTAAAATAATGGAAAGATGCAATGGGGTATATCTTTGTAAAATGAGATGATAAATAAAAATAAATATTTTATCTAGAAATGATATACTCTAGGCTACGCAAACACACTTAAAATCAATGGAGCAGATCTCTGAAACTATTTCTGTCTTTTACTAAGACCACCCCCCCAATTTGAATTTAACTATGAAGGTGTATTATTAGACATTACATGATTAACTCTCAAATTTAGACATTTCTTCCTTCAGGTAACTTATGTTTATCTTGTTTTTTGCTTACTTCTCTTTCCTCCCACTTCTGTGCATGATAAAGAAGTTCCATGTTACAATCTTTACTAAGAATTAAATATTTATATCTTGAAGAGGCCTAGAAGCCTTCTTCATTCTTTGACTTAAGTTTAATGTTATCTTCAACTGTTAAACTTTCCTTCTGTATTTGTTTTGTTTTTTTTTTTTGCTACTGCAGTTCTTGAAGAATATTAAGAAAATTCACATAGAAGTGAGGTGAATTGTTATACTCTATTACACAAATATATTCTTCTATTACTCTGCAGTTTTATACTCACTTTTTTTTTTTTGCTACCATATTTTATTCCCTAGTATCATCCCCAGGGTACCAAGTTGTGGGATTATATGAAAGCATGGTAGAGCATAGGGGAACTCTCCCATCTTTAAGATGGAGGTCTGAGAAGACACCCCACCTATCAGTCTCTCCCTTTTGAGGATAGAGCTTGGAGGGAAACACTTTTCTGACTCAATTTCCCCTTTGTCAGGCTTCACAAAGGACTTCAGCCTCTCACACTTAACTCATTCCCCTTCTGTAGACCAAATGGTTGCCTGCTTGAAAGTTCACTTAAAGTTCACTATGTTCACTATGAGTTCACCATCTTTTGTTCACATACAAAGTATATACTCCATCATTGCCTTGCCAGTAACTCAGCAGTGAGACACCTCACTTCCTGTATTCTTTGATCACCATGATTTACATAAAACTCTGCCCTTCTCTGTTTCATCTCACTCTGCTGCTTTAACCACCATGTTTTTCTTAATACCTTTAGATAATTAACAACTCTTGCTTCATGGTAACTAACTGCTTTGACCTTTTGGTATCTCATCAATTCCCTTCATTCCTAGCCCTCCCCATCATGGGGGTACTGGCCTTTTGAAAACCTATGATTACTGACATATGTGAAAAATGTTCTTTGTTCCACTTGCTATATAAGCTTGTCCGTCTCAGAATAAAATTGGAAGTTCATACCTGAATTTCACCGGGGGTTTCTTTCTGCATCACGCGACCACTAGAATAGGTGATGGGAAAGCCAGTGGCTTATCTCTGTTGTGAGGCCACCCACGTGAGCACCAGCACCAAGTCTTTGATAACTATATTTTCACTATCCCATCTGCTGAAAAACACTTTACTATGATGTTAAAACTTTAGTTAGTTTTGGAATTATTGACTGATACGATTTCATACACTGAGCGTGAAACAAATTAATCACTTTATCTTCACCACAGGTGAGAAAAAATTTTCAGCAATGCCATCAGGAACATGATGGACCCTTTTGGGGAGCCCATAGGACATTGCCCTCACTGTGGATCAATAATGGTAGAGAATGTTCTAACTTCTGAAGTGGGATTGGATAACATACTCTATCTGCCACCTAAGGAAGATGGGTCCTGAAATTAGCGCAACTTGTAAAGTTCCTACTTATGACCACAGAATGCGAGTTCAGACCTACAGGGATGCAGAAGTTACATAGATGACTAAGCTGAATATGGGGCCCAGATCAAATTGATGGGGTTAACAGTCAACAATATTTATACTTTTCCCATATTTGGGAGCTACTCTCTTCCCTGATCCACCTTTTTAGCCCTATTCCCAGCCATGGCATCATCTCCCCAGACAGTAAGTTGGGTCCACCTGCATATCAGATGTCAGGCTCAGGCAAAAACTAATAAAGTTATGGGCCCCTTGGAATATAACTAAAATAGACCTACTAGCTATTTTGAAAACAGTGACCCCAAATCTTCATCTACAATATTCCAGCCTTCAGGTTCATGATTAGTCAACAATTTCTATGGCTTTATATGTTAACTCTTTTTTTCATCCACCAGGTTCCAGGTGCCACCCAGACTTCCCTGGGCAGGCAACCCCACCAATATGTCCTGGAGCCCCGCTTCCCCAGAGATCTGCCCTACTAGGGAAAGAGACAGGCTGGGAGTATGGATTGACATGTCAATGCCCATGTTCAGCAGGGAAGCAATTACAGAAGCCAGACCTTTCACCTTCTGCACCCCATAATGACCCTGGGTCCATAATTCCAGAGAGTTAAAGAATAGGAAAGCTATCAAGAAAGGGGATAGGATACGGAGTTTTGGTAGTGGGAATTGTACCCCTCTTATCCTATGGTCTTGTCAGTGTTTTCATTTTATAAATAAAAATTTAAAAAAAAATTCAGAGCTAAAATCTCTCAGAAAAAGTACTATTCTTTTAATTTTAGGAGTTTAATTCAATAGTTATTCATACTTACTAAGTTTTAGGCACTAGTATATGTTCACAGAAGGAAGATACTCTTTCTTTTATTTTTTTTCTTCTTTTTTTGCCTCCAGGATTATTGCTGGAGGGTCAGTGTCTGCACTACAAATATACTGCTCCTGGAAGTCATTTTTTCCCACCTCGTTGCCTTTTTTGTTATCATCATCGTTATTATTATTGTCATTGTTGTTGTTGTTGTTGGACAGGACATAGAGAAATCCAGAGGGGAGGGGAGACAGACAGGGGGAGAGAAAGATAGACACCTGCAGAGCTGCCTCACTGCTTGTGAAGTGATCCTCCTGCAGGTGGGGAGCTAGGGTGCTCAAACCTGTATCTTTACCTGGTCCTTGCACTTTGTGCCAGGTGTGCTTACTTCACTGAGCTACCTCTGGACCCCCAATACTCTGTCTTTATTACCACTGTGATGATATTCATCAAAATCAATTAGCAGAGAGGTGATACATTTTTGAGAGACAATTCAATATATCTGTATGTAGACATTCCAGCCTGAACAAGTGATGTCCCTGACCTTACAGGGTTTAACTACGACCTTCATTGTCCTTTTCTCAGTCCAAAGAGACAGCTCAGTGGTAGAGTACAGACTTAGGTGACTGAGTTCAATGCTTATGTTAGATGCCAGAGCTGAACTACGCTTTCTTTTTCTGTTTTTTCTTCTCCTTATAATAAATAAACAAGTCTTATTGTAGAAAAGCAGGTTATGGGTGTGAGAGATACAATTGTAGGTCTCCGTGCAACTGCATAGACAAAATGTTCATGAAGCTGGTCCTCGAAAAGAGAGATGTAAGTCTCTGATTGTAGAGAAATGCAAATCAAGACAACAATGAGATATCACTTCACTCCTGTGAGAAAGTCATACATCAGAAAAGGTAACAGCAGCAAATGCTGGAGAGGGTGTGGGGTCAAAGGAACCCTCCTGCACTGCTGGTGGGAATGTCAATTGGTCCAACCTCTGTGGAGAACAGTCTGGAGAACTCTCAGAAGGCTAGAAATGGACTTACCCTATGACCCTGCAACTCCTCTCCTGGGGATATATCCTAAGGAACCCAACACATCCATCCAAAAAGATCTGTGTACACATATGTTCTTGGCAGCACAATTTGTAATAGCCCAAACCTGGAAGCAACCCAGGTGTCCAACAACAGATGAGTGGCTGAGCAAGTTGTGGTATATATACACAATGGAATACTACTCAGCTGTAAAAAATGGTGACTTCACCATTTTCAGCCGATCTTGGATGGACCTTGAAAAAGTCATGTTGAGTGAAATAAGTCAGAAACAGAAGGATGAATATGGGATGATCTCACTCTCAGGCAGAAGTTGAAAAACAAGATCAGAAAAGAAAACACAAGTAGAACCTGAAATGGAATTGGCATATTGCACCAAAGTAAAAGACTCTGGGGTGGGTGGGTGGGGAGAATACAGATCCATGAAGGATGATAAATGACATAGTGGGGGTTGTATTGTTAAATGGGAAACTGGGGAATGTTATGTATGTACAAACTACTGTATTTACTGTTGAATGTAAAACATTAATTCCTCAGTAAAGAAACAAACAAAAAAAAAGAAAATAGGGATGTATGCAAATCTCTCCATGCACACTGAGACGTGGGGCTGTGGCCACATGGAAAAACTGGCTACAGTAAGAGCAAACTCGATTACAAGAAGCATCTGAAATTCAACAAGGGAACTTCTGGAGGTTTAAGAGGGAGCTCTTCCCCTCCTGTTCCCACTCAGTAAGTAGGGGACCCAATAATGCTATGAGATTTACCTCCAGGATATTGAACAAGTTCCCATAGAAGAAAAACAAAACAAAAACCAAACCAAACCAGACCAGACCAGACCAGACCAGACCAGACCAGACCAGACCAGACCAGACCAAACCAAACCAAACCAAACCAAACCAAACCAAACCAAACCAGCAATGTATTCTGTTTTCAGCTAGGGAAGAGAAAAAGACACTATTTTGAAAGCACACCAAAGCGCTAAATTCAGCTTAATAGTATCTGCCCTCAGGGGAAACTAATTAACCAGAGGCTAACCTGTCGAGATATTCTCTGAGAATATTCTTTTAGCTGACTTGGGGGAAGGGAAGTACTTAATTTAAGAGAGTTTTGTCTTTCATGTGGGAGAAGTGAAATACACAGGTTCAGTCAACACTAAATGTCTGGTCCCACCAAGAAGGAGAAAAGAAAGAAAAAGAAAACTTGAGAAAAAATTGTGAAGTTTATAGTTTAGTTATAGGTTCATTGAAGAAGGGAGACTTAATCAAGTCTACAGAACTCTTCTCCTCTTTCCACACTGCACCACTAAATATTGTCTATTTACAACAGTTTATTTTACCCAATATAACATATCTTACTAATAAGAAAAAACTACTAGGCAATCCAAAGCAAAAAAAAAAAAAAAACATTTGAAGGCAAAGAGTAAACTTGAGAACTAGACACGACAGAGATGTTGGAATTATGAGACTAATAATTTCAAACAATTGATATTAATTAATTAATATTTATCATTCATTTAAAATTAATATACCAAGAACACTGCTGGATAAAGTCAACAGCAAGCAAGAACCAATGGCAAATATAGCAGGCAGGTAACCTTCTAGGAAGGAAAAAAAAAGTTAAAAATAAAAAATACTATAGCAGAAATACCTTTGATGTGCTCATGAATAGGTGGACATAACTGAAGAAAATACTCCATACGAAAGGATATGTCAATAGAATTTTCAAAAAGATAAAAGCAAAGAGAACAAAGACTAAGAATCGGAATATCTATAAATTATGGGAAAACTGCAGTTATTGTAAAATGTGTGAAAAGAATATCAGGAGAAGACAGGGAAAAGAACAGAAGAAACATTTGGAACACTAGTGGCAGAGAATTTCTATCAAATTAATGTTTTAAGAGAAGTAAAGATCTAGGAAGTTCAGAAAACATGTTTTAAGATAACTTCTAAATGTAAAATTACCTACACTAAGCTTATCATTCTCAAACTGCAGAGGAAAAATATTATAAAATACCCTGTACTCTGATGAATAAAAACTATGTACTAAATAACTTGAGTGCTATTTCAACTTTATGGACAAGAATAATGAATAGTATCAAAATGTTCGTTGTTTCCAGCTTGATTTATAGATTCATTTTAATCCTAACCAAAATCCCTGAAAATCATCCTGTGAGCAAAGTGATTTTGATGTCAATATATAAAGGCAAAAGATCCAAATATTCAGCATGATATAGAAAGAGAGAAGCAAAGTAGGAGATTCATACTATCTAACTTCAGATGTACAATAAAAAAAATTACAAACCTATTCGGAATTGTCAAAAGAATAGGCAAATAGATCAATGAAACAGAGAGGAGATCTGAATACAAAATTAAGTAACTTTTGACCAGCAAACAAAGGCAATACATGCAGAAAAGATACTTTTTTTTTTTCTGGCTTGAGAAACAATGTTGAATAGGAAATCCATATGCAATAATAACCTAGACTTAAATATTTCCCCAAATTTAAATCAAAATTGACCATAGATATAAATGTGAAAAAGAAACAACTATAAAACTACTAGTAGATAACACAGAAAACCTAGAAGATTTTGAGTATAGAAATGACTTTTGAAATACAATGCTGAAGTCATGATTCATATAAGGAAAAATTGATAGATTAGAACTCTGCCTTTGTTACATTAAAATAGGGATATGGGATTAAGTTTTTTATTCACTCTTGATTCAAATATTTGTAAATTGGGGTGATGTGTACAATACAGGATAATACTAGGAATTTTTAAAAGAAGCATTTTTTCATTTCAATCCTAATTAAACCCATTTCTTTTTTTTTTTTTTTTATTTAAATTTTTAATTTAAGAAAGGATTAGTGAACAAAAGCATAAGGTAGGAGGGGTACAACTCCACACAATTCCCACCACCCAATCCCCATAACCCACCCTCTCCCATGATAGCCTTCCCATTCTCTAGCCCTCTGGGAGCATGGACCCAGGGTCGTTGAGGGTTGCAGAAGGTAGAGGGTCTGGCTTCTGTAATTGCTTCCCCGCTGAACATGGGCGTTGACTGGTCGGTCCATACTCCCAGTCTGCCTCTCTCTTTCCCTAGTAAGGTGTGTCTCTGGGGAAGCTGAGCTCCAGGACACATTGGTGGGGTCTTCAATCCAGGGAAGCCTAGCCAGCATCCTGGTGGCATCTGGAACCTGGTGATTGAAAAGAGAGTTAACATACAAAGCCAAACAATTTGTTGAGCAAACATGGATCCCAAGATTGGAATAGTGGAGAGGAAGTGTTGGGGAGGTACTCACTGCAAACTCTAGTGTAATCCTGCTTTCAGGTATATATTTTGCAGTAGTTTATGGATACGTGTGCGCATACGCTCTCTCTCACAGAAACTGGTGTATGTCTAGGTTATGGGACTTTGTTAGAAAGTGAACTACCTGAGATGAAATTAGAGTGTACTATAAAAGGAAAGGTCTCACCCGAGTAATGAAGCTGAAGGGTTGTCATTCCACACGTGAAGTCTCTGGATACACTCTGAGGTGAAGCATGTTGAGATGGCAATCGTTGCTTTGGTTAGGTTGTGATGGGCGGATGCAATATTATTTGGTATGGATTGGGAGAAGCATACGGGAAAGTGAGCCCTATCCATGGGTGCCAGGACTGGGGGAAGTAGGGGCTCTATAGTGAAGATGTGAGGTTCCTGCTGTCTTAGGGTTCAAAAAGACAATCAATAGTTAATATTATCATCACATTATTTGTTAATTGGGTTAACTTTGAAAAGTCCCTTTGTTATGGTTTGCTGTACAGTACCCAGTATCTTGTATATAGCTGTGCTATTGGAAGCCTCCAATCTACTTGGTCTAGGCTTTTGAGAGAGTCCGCATATCAAATACGTAGCCTATCTATTAAAAAGATTCAGTTTGTCTCCTGAGAACCTTTGAGACATACAATTGATTTCCCCCTCTCATATTAATTAACTACTGATTTATATGTCTACATTTTGCTAGGAGTGTACATAAACACCATTCCCATCACCAAAGGACCGTGACCCATCCCTCCCGCCCATTCCCACCCCCCACTGGCCCAGAAAGCTACATGTCTACCCCTCACCACTGGGTTTTTTCTTTGGTGCCCTACTTACAATTTGATCAGGTCCTGCTTTTAGTTTCCCTTTCAGATCTTCTAAGTCAGCTTCTGTTGATGAGTGGGATCATCCCATACTCATCTTTAACTTTCTGACTCAGTTCACTTAACATAATTCCTTCTAGCTCTGTCCAAGATGGGTCAGAGAAGGTGGGTTCATTGTTCTTGATAGCTGCATAGTATTCCATTGTGTATATATACCACAGCTTTCTCAGCCATTCATCTGTTGTTGGGCACCTGGGTTGCTTCCAGGTTTTAGCTATTATGAATTGTGCTGCTATGAACATAGGAGTACACACCTCTTTTTGGTTGGGTGTTATGGAGTCCTTGGGGTATAACCCCAGGAGAGGAATTATTGGGTCATATGGAAGGTCCATGTCTAGCCTTCTGAGGGTTTTCCAGACTGCTCTCCACAGAGGCTGTACCAATTTACATTCCCACCAGCAATGTAAAAGGGTTCCTCTGTCCCCACATCCTCTCCAGCATTTGTTGCTGCTGTCCTTTTTGATGTATGCCATTCTTACAGGAGTGAGGTGGTATCTTAGTGTTGCCTTAATTTGCATTTCTCTGACAATCAGTGACCTAGAGCAGTTTTTCATATGTTTGTTAGCCTTTTGGATCTCCTCTGTGGTGAGTGTTTTGTTCATTTCCTCTGCCCATTTTTGGATGGGGTCATTTGCTTTTTTGCGGCTAAGTTTGCTGAGCTCTTTATATATTTTGGTGATTAGTTTCTTGTCTGATGTCTGGCATGTGAAGATCTTCTCCCATTCTGTGAGGGGTCTCTCTGTTTGTTTAATTGTTTCTTTGGATGTGCAGAAGCTTTTCAATTTGATGTAGTCCCATTGGTTTGTTTCTACTTTGGTCTTCCTTGCAATTGGGTTTGATTCATCAAAGATATCCTTGAGGTGTAGATGGGAAAGTGTTTTACCAATGTTTTCCTCTAAGTATTTGATTGTTTCTGGTCTGACATCTAGGTCTTTGATCCATTTGGAGTTGATTTTTGTTTCTGGTGAGATAAAGTGGTTCAATTTCATTCTTCTGCATGTTTCAACCCAGTTTTCCCAGCACCATTTATTGAAGAGAGCCTCCTTCTTCCATTTAATCCTTTGGGCCCCCTTATCAAAGATTAGATGCCCATAGGTGTTGGGATTTACTTCTGGGCTTTCAATTCTGTTCCACTGGTCTGTGTGCCTATTTTTGTTCCAGTACCATGCTGTTTTGATGATGATGGCTTTATAATATAGTTTAAGGTCTGGGAGTGTGATGCCTCCATTTCTGTTTCTTTTCCTCAAGATGGTTTTGGCAATTCTAGGTGTTTTCAGGTTCCAGATAAATGATTGTAGTGTTTGTTCTATTCTCTTAAAGAAGCTTGGTGGAACTTTGATGGGTATTGCATTAAATTTGTATATGGCTCTGGGGAGAATGTTCATTTTGATGATATTTATTCTTCCAATCCATGAGCATGGGATATCTTTCCATTTCTTGGTATCAGTTTCTATCTCCTTGAGTAGCGACTCATAGTTTTCAGCATACAAGTCTTTCACTTCTTTGGTCAACTTTATTCCTAGGTATTTGATTGATTTTGCTGAAACAGTGAATGGGAGTGATTTCTGGATGTCTTCTTCTTCAGATTTAGTGTTTGCATAAAGAAATGCCACTGATTTTTGTACATTGATTTTGTAGCCTGATACCTTGCTATATTGCCTAACAACTTCCAGTAATTTTCTACTGGATTCTTTAGGTCTTTCTATGTATACTATCATATCATCTGCAAATAGTGAGAGCTTGACTTCTTCCCTTCCAATCTGTATCCCTTTGATTTCTTTCTCTTGCCTGATTGCTATGGCAAGAACTTCCAATACTATGTTGAAGAGTAACGGTGACAGTGGGCAGCCCTGTCTAGTCCCTGATCTGAGGGGGAATGCTTTCAGCTTCTCTCCATTGAGTATGATGTTGGCTGTAGGTTTGCTATATATAGACTCCACTATCTTGAGGAATTTCCCATCTATTCCCATTTTTTGTAGAGTTTTGAGCATGAATGGGTGTTGGATTTTGTCAAAGGCTTTCTCTGCATCTATTGAGATAATCATGTGGTTTTTGGCTTTGCTTTTATTGATGTGATGAATGACATTGATTGATTTACGGATGTTGAACCAGCCTTGCATTCCTGGGATGAATCCCACTTGGTCATGATGAACAATCTTTTTGATGTGTTGCTGTATCCGGTTGGCCAAGATCTTGTTTAATATTTTGGCATCTATGTTCATCAGAGATATTGGTCTGTAGTTTTCCTTTTTTGTTCTGTCCCTATCAGCTTTTGGTATCAGGGTGATGTTGGCTTCATAAAAGGTGGAAGGGAGTATTCCTGTTTCTTCAATCTTATGGAATAGCTTAAGAAGTATGGGTATTAACTGTTTCCTGAAAGTTTTGTAGAATTCGTTTGTGAAGCCATCTGGTCCAGGACTTTTGTTGTTGGGGAGATTCTTAATAACGGTTTCAATTTCTTTGTCTGTGATTGGTGCATTTAGATTTTGTAGTTCTTCTTGGTTCAGTTTTGGAAGTGCATAGGTTTCTAGGAATTGTTCCATTTCTTCCAGATTCTCTAGCTTGGTGGCATTTAGTTCTTTATAGAAGTTTCGCAGAATTCTCTGGATTTCTGTGGTGTCAGTTGTGATATCTCCTGTATCGTTGACAATTCTATTAATTTGAGTCTTCTCTCTTTTTTGTTTGGTGAGTCTGGCTAGGGGTTTGTCAATTTTGTTTAATCTTTCAAAGAACCAACATTTGGCTTCATTGATCTTTTGTATGGTTCTTTTATTTTCGATGTTGTTTATTTCTGCTCTAACTTTAGTGATTTCTGTCCTTCTGGTTGCTTTAGGGTTCCTTTGTTCCTCTTCCTCTAAGTCCTTGAGGTGTGTAGTAAGTTCGTTCATTTGGGCTTCTTCTTGGTGTTTAATATGTGATTGTATAGCTATAAGTTTCCCTCTCAGTACTGCTTTAGCTGTGTCCCAAATATTTTGATAGGTTGTGTCTTCATTTTCATTAGTTTCCAGGAACATTTGAATTTCCTGTTTGAGTGAGTCTCTGACCCAGTGGTTCTTAAGGAGCATGTTGTTTAGTTTCCAAATTCTATGTCTTTTATAATTTTCTGTTTGTTGTTAAAAGTTAGTTTTACTCCACTGTGGTCTGAGAAGATACTTGGGATGATTTCAATGCTCTTGAATTTATTGATGCTGTCTTTGTGACCTAACATGTGGTCTATCCTTGAGTATGTGTTGTGTGGATTTGAAAAGAAGGTGTATTCCAGTTTTTTGGGGTGGAGGAGTCTGAAAATGTCCAAGAGGTCTAGTCTGTCAATCTCTTCATTCAATTCTCTTATATCTTTATTGGTTCTCTTCTTTGTTGATCTGTCTAAGTGTGAGAGTGGGGTATTGAAGTCTCCCACTATTATTGTATTACTATTGATGTATTTTTGAAATTCTTTCAATAGGTGTTTAATGTATTTAGATGGTCCCTCGTTGGGTGCATAGATGTTAATAATTGTTAAGTCTTCTTGGCTGATTGATCCTCTTATCATTATGTAATGTCCTTGCCTATCTTTTATTACTTTATTTAATTTTAAATTTATCGTGTCTGAGATGAGAATGGCTGTTCCTGCCCTTTTTTGTGGACCATTAGCCTGTATGATAGTTTTCCATCCTTTCACTTTAAGTCTGTGTTTATCTTGTTGTGACAGATGGGATTCTTGCAAGCAGCATATGGTTGGGTTATGTTTTCTGATCCATCCCCCCACCCTGTGCCTTTTGATGGGTGAGTTTAAGCCATTGACATTTATTGATATTATGGATTTAATGTATTGTAGTGCCATTGTTCTAAAAAACAATTTGTTTGCTCTGATATATTACAAGTATTATAGTGATGTTCTTGTTTATAAGAGGTCTTTTAATACCTCTTTCAGGGCCGGCTTGGTGATAGTTGCCTCCTTTAACTGTTGTTTGTCTAAGAAGGTTTTGATCCCTCCATCTAGCTTGAATGAAAGTCTAGCAGGATATATAATCCTTGGTTGAAACCCTTTTTCATTCAGGGCTCGATAGATATCTTGCCACTCCCTTCTGGCTTTTAGAGTTTGAGTTGAAAAATCTGCAGAAAGTCTTATGGGTTTTCCCCTGTATGTGACTTTTTGTTTCTCTCTTGCAGCCTTTAGGATCCTTTCTTTATCCTTACTTCTTCTCATTGTGACTATGATGTGTCTTGGTGTTTTCAGGTCTGGGTTGATTCTGTTTGGTACTCTCTGGGCCTCTTGCACCTTGATATCCTTTCTGTTATTCAGGTCTGGGAAATTTTCTTGTATTATTTCCTCTAGGATGTTTGCTTCCCCTTCCTCTCTTTCTTCCTCTGGCAGGCCAATTATACGAATGTTACTTCTTTTGAGATCATCCCATATGTCTCTGTTGTTGTTTTCAGTGTCTCTCAATCTCTTTTTAAGCTCTTTCACCTCTTTCTTAGTTTTCTCTAACTCATCCTCTGTCTGACTAATTCTGTTTTCTGCTTCTGTTAGTCTGCTTTCCCTTGCCTCAGCTTCTTTCTTCATTACAGCTATTTCAGCTTTCAGTTCTCTAATTGTCTCAAGATAATCAGTATTTTCCTTGGGGGTCTCAACTGTTGTTTCCCTAATACTGCCATTTCTTTCCTCCAATGTTGTTTTCATTTCTGTGATTAATAAGTTTATTATTGCTTGCATACTTTTCTTATCTATGGTTACTTCTGACTGATTTGTGGTTTCTTCTGGGCTCTTGTCTTCATTCATTGGGGTAGCAGTTTTATTTGTTTTTAATCTACCCATTTTTTTTTAATTTATGTGTTTCTCTCTTTTTTTTTTTTTTTTAATGTTCTGTTGTTCCTCAGTTGTTGTGTTTTGAGCACAAGTAACACTGTACTAAATACCTTTATGACAATTGCACTCACCAACCTCCGGAATAACCGTAGCAACTGAAGTAAGTATTGAAGGAGTTTAATCGTTACCAGTTAGCCAAACAATTTCTCCAGTCCGTGAAAAAATAGTAACCAAATCCCAGTGAAGAAAGAGAAAAGGAAGAGAGGATAGCAAGAATAGACAGTTATGCAAATTTACTATCCAGTGTATATTCTAAGGGTGACAAGAGTGTAAAGGGAACTAGAGCAGAGATACACACATAGAGAGTCCACTCTGGGTCAGATTTCTTCCCCAAAGTAATTCACAAATTCAGAAAGTCAAAGAAGAAAGAAGTGTATGACAAGATTAAAAAAAAAAAAAAAAAAGAGAGAGAGATTGAGAGAGATAAGAGAGAGAAAAGGGAGAAGATAGGAAGAAGAGTTGTAATTAAAGAGCAGTGCGAGGAACTTCCCAAATGTGTATCAGTGAATTAACAAAAAAAAAAAAAAAAAAACAAAAACCCTGTTTGGTGGTATGGGGTATCCTGCTAGTAGCTGGTCCCAGGCACTGCTTATGGGGGGAAGGGGGGCGGGCGGCGGGAAGGATGTATGCTTGAAAATTAAAAGGAAGAAAAAAGAATTTTTTCCCCCTACTCTAATTCTTAACCCAAATTAAGTTATAGAAACATCCTTGGTATGACCGTTATGGCCCCTTATTGGATGGCCTGCTAAAGGCAGAAAATCCTATTGTTTACACGAGATGTGTCCGGAGCTCAAAGGCTGGCCGCTTCTGCTTCTCCGGGCGCCATTTTCCGGGAAACCCCGCCCTCCAGACTTTTTTAAAGGATTTCTCAAAAATGAAAACTAGCTCCAAGTCCTTTGATCCAATGAGAGCTATACTCAAGAAGTCTTTGGATCCACCCTCAGGGTCGCGGTGGACCCTGGCAACTCCCAAGAGGCAGCCCCCGAGCTAAAGTGCTCTCTCCGGGTCCTCTGCCCGCCGTGCTCTGCAACCGGCGGAGGAGCCGCCTTCCCTGGCGGGCGGAGGACAATGCCCGGCGCACTCGCCTTGCCTGGCGCCGCCTGGGAATTCTGGCGCCCCGCTAGTCCGTGTCACCTTTGCTCTAATTGTTAACCCAAATTAAACTGTAATAACTTCTTTGGTGCCCCCCCCCCTTATTGACTGGCCTGCTAAAGGCAGAAAATCCTACCTTTGCCGACGATGCTATCAGAGCACTCGCTGTTAGCGACTTCTCAGGCCGTCGCCATATTAACTCCCCCCATTAAACCCATTTCTTTACTCTTTTCAAGAATAATCAATTTATTAGTCCGATTCTGGTTGTATAAATTTGCATATAATACATAACAAGTATTGATTATATATGTAAAATACTACAGCAATAGAATGTGGTATTCAGAAATATAAATCAATTAGCAGAAACATAAATTTACATAAATGATACCATTTGGTAGTTCTTACTTAGCAAGAAAGTAAATGCAGAAAGCTGATTTTGTGATATTTTTCCTAAAAAGTACCTGTATCTCTAAAAGTCTAACAACTCCTTTCAATTCTCACTGTGCTATATTTACTGTGATACATACTATATAACAGTTACAAAAAAAAAAAAAGAAGAATCTTTGCAATCCCAGAGTATCTTCAGTGATTTTGGTGAATGTTATGGGTAGAAAGCAATAAGATTCTACAAGCACACAGTTCACTTACTTGGTTCACATTTAATCTTCTCAAATTATTTAATTCTATGTCATTTTAAAGTTGCCTAGACTGATTTTCAGATTTCCAGTGTCTTTACTAGGATCTATTTTTGCCTTAGTGCACTGTGTCTACTTTATTGTTTTGCTCAAAAGCTAGCCCATTGAGATACAAGGCATTTTCTTCTCAGCCATACTTTATTGAAATTTCAACCAGTAGTAGAGTTTTCCTTTACCTGGATTTTTTGAAAACTCAGAGTGATCTTGGATTTTACATGATACTTTAATAATGTTGCCAATCCCTTGATAAGTTGTTCACATCAGCTATTTAGCACCAATACCTAAATCCTGGGAGTCACAGTGATTCTCTTCACGTTCTGCTACTACATTCCAAACGTTATGAATATTGAGTCGTACTTGCCCCAAAGCAAAAGCATATTCACCACAGTATTTGCTGATATCAGGAGTCTTGGGCCTCATTTTTAAATAATAGTATTAATAAGAAAGCACCACAAATTTATAGCATTTGAAAAGTAAGAAAAACAAGAATTCAGAATTGCTTAATAAAATTGAAAAACAACCATTGGCTGAAAGTCACCCTCAGAAATAAAAAAGAGCATTTCACATAAAAGTGTTGTTGAGAAACAGTTCGTGAGGTTATCAAAATAGCTCATTTTGATAGTGTACTGCTTTTCCAGGTACAAGAACCAAGTTTGAGCCTGGGCCCTAGAGTTTCAGTGTTATGACTTTTTTTTTCAACTTTTTAAAAATTTTATTTATAAAATGGAAATATTGACAAGACCATAGGATAAGATTCCATAAAATTCCCACTGCCAAAACTCCATATCCCATCCCTACCCTTGAAAGATTTCCTGTTTTTTATCCCTTAGGGAACATGGACCCAAGATCATCATGAAGTGCTAAAGGTGAAAAGTCTGGCTTCTGTAATTGCTTCTCCAATGAATGTGGGCTTTCGCAGGTCCATCCATACTCCCAGCCTGTCTCTCTCTTTCCCTAGTGGGGCAGGTCGCTGAGGAGGCAGGTTTCCAGGACTCATTGGTGAGATCATCTGCCCAGGGAAGTCAGTTTGGTGTCATGGTAGCATCTGAAATTTGGTGGCTGAAAAAGCATTAAGATATAAAGCAGACAAATTGTTAAATAATCCAGAACCTAAAGGCATGTATAGTAAAGATGAGATTTGGGGTTTCCATTTTGGAAAAAGCTATTTAAAGTATATTCCAAGGGGACATGACTTTACTAGTTTTGCCTGAGCCTGGCAGCTAACATGCAGTTAGACCCAAGGTATTGTCTGGGGAGATGTCATAATTGGAAAATGGACTAGAAATCTGGATCATGGTAGACAGTAGCTCCCCATTATGGGAAAAGTGTATAAATATTGCTGACTGTTAACCCCATCAATTTGATCTGGGGCCCATATTCAACACAGGAGCCTGTCTGTGTAACCTCTCCATCCCTGGAGGTCTGAGCTCACATTCTGTGGTCATGGCTTGGAACATGCTAAGCTGCATTAATTTCAGGACTCATCTTCCTCAAGTGGTAGGGTATGTTGCCCAACCTCCCTTCGCAGAATGCAGCAGTCCCTACCATTGCTGATTCTCACTGAGGTCAAGGTCATATAGGGGCCCACAAAGGGGTCCATTATGTTGTTGTTGTTGTTGTTCTTCTTCTTCTTCTCCTTCTCCTTCTCCTTCTCCTTCTCCTTCTCCTTCTCCTTCTCCTTCTCCTTATTCTTAAGAGCTTGTTTGGAGGTTCTAGCAGGGTAGTGCAGCTACTCCTATACCCTCGACCGAATCTCTATTTGGGGAAGGCCATCCTCTTAGACCAAGCACGTAGTTTCGGGAAGGACGCATATGGAGTGGTGAGGGAGGAAGGGGACACCCGTCTAGCCAGCCAAATCAGCTGAATCAACCCTGGCGATCAATGGGGTGACAGATGTCTCCACCAGATCGCCCTTACATCCACTTATTCTCATTCTCATTCTCATTCTCATTCTCATTCTCATTCTCCTCATTCTCCTCATTCTCCTCATTCTCCTCATTCTCCTCATTCTCCTCATTCTCCTCATTCTCCTCATTCTCCTCATTCTCCTCACTCTCATTCTTATTCTTTAATTACCATTAGGGTTATCTTTGGTGTTGGCACAACTGGTTCATTTATCTTTCTTTCATTGTTTCCCCTTTTCCTTGACAGGACAAAGAGGAATTGAGAGATAAGGGGGAGGGGAGATAAAGAGTAAGAGAGAAAAAGGGATACCTGCAGTCCTGCTTCACCACTCATACACCTTCCCCTCTTCAAGTGGGGATTGGGGACTTGACCTCAGGTCCTTGTGCATGGTAAAGTTTGTGTTCAACCAGCACCTTCACTTTGCCCTATTCTTTGTATCTGAAAAATAATTAAAGAAATAAGGAAAGCAAGGAAGAGAGAAAATCATGAAAGAACTCAGATTAGGCATTGTAATTGTTATACAATGATTCCAATTGTATGGCCTTACAATGAATTTGAACTTTTTAGATTTAAAAAAAATTCAAAAAATGTTTCTATATAGTAAGTTACATTTATGTTTTTTCACTCTTATAACAACATTATTTTTGAAGTAAAAATTAGCCAAACTGTAAAAAATGACTTATTACAGTTGGGTTGACCTACTATAACTAGAGTCAAATACTAAAATATGGTATTTAAAAAAGAGGCCATCAGTTTTAATTATAGCTAGAGTTTTTTGTTTTGTTTCTGCTTATATACGGAGACTACAGTAGATAGTTCATCTAACAGTCTAAAAGACCATTTAACTAAAAGACCAGATATGATTTTTTTTTTGTTTTCTTTGAGCTGTTTATACACATTACCTTATTTAACTTATAAAGAAAAGATTGGACTGTATTTTGTGATATATTTTTTTGTCAAACCTTGAAAGAAAGCAGGCTTTTGATTTAAAAGTTTCCCCAGACATAGCTGCTAAGACTATAAGATCACTAAATTTAAATTCCAAAACCTGCACAGTGTGCTGTGTAGTGTAATTGCACCCAAACTGTGCTACCATTAAACCATACAAGGGAAGTCAAGATTATCTACTTGCTGGGACACTTGACTCTGTGGACCTCTGTACTGCTAGAACTATGATCTTTTTAAAAATCTGAGAAATATCTGCTTCAGTCAGAACATTTATTTTTAATTTGTTTATTAAAGAGAAATATTCAGAGGTAGTATGGTACTCTTTACACACTATCAGATCTCAAAGTGAATGCAAAAGAACTTCAAAGAACCTAAAAATTAGGGGAAATGAAATCAGAATGCCAAAAAGAAAAACAAAAGAAAAGGAAGAAAACCCTACAACTTAGTTAACTAAGCTATTTGACTCCAGAGCAACAATATCAAAGAGAAATCTCATACCTTACTAAAAAGAAACAAATCATAGGGTCCACACTTCTATTTTGATCATTCTTTCACAATATTATTTGCCATTGTTTTGCTCATTCTTTAATAATTTCTTTATACTCTACCCAGTAGTACTGTTTCCCTACATGTCTATGTCTGTCTATGTCTATGTCTATGTCTATGTCATGTCTATGTCTATGTCTATGTCTATGTCTATGTCTATGTCTATGTCTATGTCTATGTCTATGTCTATGTCTTGTCTATGTCTTGTCTATGTCTATGTCTATGTCTTGTCTATGTCTTGTCTATGTCTATGTCTATGTCTATGTCTTGTCTATGTCTATGTCTATGTCTATGTCTATGTCTATGTCTATGTCATGTCTATGTCTATGTCTATGTCTATGTCTATGTCTTGTCTATGTCTTATCTATGTCTTGTCTATGTCTTGTCTATGTCTATGTCTTGTCTATGTCTATGTCTTGTCTATGTCTACGTCTACGTCTACGTCTACGTCTACGTCTACGTCTACGTCTACGTCTGTCTATGTCTATGTCTATGTCTATGTCTATGTCTGTGTCTATCTCTCTTGAACATTTCAGGCCAACTTTTTCTCCTTTGTCATTGTCAGGATCTTAGCAATATTGAATGTCTTTTTCAGATACATATTTAGAAAGAGACAGAGAAGTACACAGAGAGAGTGCCCAAAGCTTCCTCCAATGCACTATGGTTTGGGCTTGAACCTGGGATATATATATATATAGCAAAACACTATCCAAATGACCTATTTTGCAAGCCCCAGACCAACTTTTCTTGAATAGGAAGAGACAGAGACAGAGATGCATGGGGAGAGAGAAAAACATCATAGCATCAAGGCCTCCCTCAGTGTGGTAGAGGACTGGTTTATACCTGGGTTCTGCTCATGATAAAGTAGGCTCGCTATCCTGAGCTAACTTTCCACCCTACCTCCATGTATTTTTACTTCCTTGTCTTTAGACTAACTTTATTATGTATATAGTGTTCATCCATTTGTTGTTAAAATTCTGTTAAGGGACTTCTTAAGGATGCTATCTTTGGGAATATTTTAATTCCGTCAGAAAAAAAATCATCTTTCTAAACTTATTAAAGACATCATATATCTTATATATTACTGCCTTGATTATTTGTGTATTATTTTTTGATTTAATAGAATGTAAATGCTTTAGAGATTGAATCATATTTTTTACATGTAGCTGGAAGTAATCAATTGTGGAGTCTTACTTTTATCTGTAGTTGTTGAATCTAACAGAAGCAGTTGATATACATTCCAGAAGACAAAAATAAAAAGTCACTTTTATCAACAGTAATTGTTTTATTGTAGGTGAAAAATCTGGGATGAGTTACTTCTCTTATAGGAAACTGAGACTCAGCTAAATGAGATTTGCTTTTGGATCATCTCTGGGTTAGACAGTGACTTTGAGAAAGAAGAAACTTTAAGGGTAGGTGTAGTCCCAATGGCAGAAATGAATGTAGTCCCAATGAATGTAGTCCCAATGAAAGAGTCATGTACAGGATAGATTTCAACATGGTCTTCTTCCTTAAGCTGTGTGTTACACAGAGTATAGTCTGTACAATGTGCACAACTTTGTGTGTTGACCCTGCAGGTTTCCTTGTTAATTAGTGGGGAATAAAATTGAAAGACTGTTCTTGAATCTATGACCATTCTCCTAGTGCCCAGTACTTAATTCTACATTTTTTAGATTGTAAATAACCTGGATTATTGATGAAGCTCAGTGATTGCATGACATATCTAAAGATCCTTGTGTCCATTTTTTTCCATTTATCTGTTTATTTATTTTCTATGTTTTATTTGATAGGACAGAGAAAAATTGAGGGGAGGTGATAGAGAGGAAGATAGAAATATAGTATACTGTGAGAGTCAACAAGCCTTTTCCACAGTGAGTTAATGAGCCTAGTTAAATTAACTTAGTGTTTATAAATTATAAAACATAATTGAATTCTGATGTTCTTCAAGGCAACTTAATCTTAGACTTTTTATTTAAGAATTAAATGTTTACAGGATATATTTCTGGTCTAGGTTAATAGCTGATCCACTCAACTACTCTTGACAGAAAACTTTGTTTCTGTGATTCACCTTTTTTTTCCTATTCCATTTTAATCATTACCTTAAATTATTGTATTTCAATTTCCTTTAAATTCTTTCATCTGTCCTTATTGCTCAGAACATAATATTTAAGTCCATGTTTTATAATTCAGAGCTATTAAATCACTATTTAAAAATAAGTCAATTGAGTCACATGAGTTCATTATATAGAGAACTGAATGCCCTACCTGGTGAGAAAGAGAGAGAGAGAGAGAGAGAGAGAGAGAGAGAGAGAACAGAGAAAAAAAAGAAAATGGCTTTCATTAATAGTTTGACATTGGGGCCAGAGAGACTCCACAGAAATTTGCAGGAAACTTTCATGCCTGATGCTTGGAGGTCCCAAATTTAATTCCCAATGCCACTGTAAACCAGAGTTGAACAATGCTCTGTTCTCTCTCTCTTGCTCTCTCTCTCTTTCTCTCTCTCTCTCTCTCACACACACACATAAACACACACATTAAAATAAAATAAAAATTTAAACAAGTTTGAGATTGTTATATAAATGTGCATATAGATATACATATAGCAATTAAGACATAAACACATATATGTATTTATAATATAAATATATATACACATAAAAGCAAAACAAAAGCCACATCAAAAACGGAGATTAAGACAAAGCAAAAAAAGGTAACATATACACATAAGATTTATTTATTCTTGACAATATATTTAAAACAAAATATTATACTTTTAAATTCCCCTTTGTACATAATAAATATTAAACAGAATTTTAAGATCATTATTCTATTATAATCAGGCTTGTAGACTTTCTGTTAAGTCTTAGCTTATCAGATTTTAAATTTGAAGTTGAGTTGTAAACCATGACACCACTTCAACATTTTCTCTGACCCAGTCCAGATAACATTCCAATATCATGAATCACTTTGGCACTGTTTTGACTGTTGCCTTTTCTCAATTGTATTCCCAGTCTAAAGTGCTTTTGTTTGACCAATCCAATCTTTTCAACTTTGACTTGCTAACAATAGCTGATTGCTCATGTCAAAAATTCATGTCACAATAACTATGCACTAAATTCTTAACCTGGCTGATAGTTGCATATGAAGAGCTATTGTAATTGAAACATTCCTGCTGTGAAATGTATTTAAAAAATTAGTTTAAAATAGTAAAAAAAAAAAAAAAAAGACTGTTAGTTCTATTTTTTTTTCATATTTCTAGTTATTTCTAGTTGAGATATCATTTTTGTTGCTGCTGGGGCTTTGCTGCTCTGGATTGACCTTTTAAGTAGAAAGAGACAATAACAGAGGGAGAGAAGGAAAGACATAACAGAAGCAAAGTGTTCCCCAGTACAGGGAAGGGGCAAAGGGCAGGGGGAATCTGATTCTGGATAGTTTGCATGGCAAGCAGGTAAGTTATCTTGCCAGATTGAGACATCAATGTATGAGTGGATTAACTACATGGTAACCTGCATTTTCTCTAAGACTTACTGGTAGAAAAAATTAAGATTAGCAAATAAACTCCTATGTAAAATAAATAAGCAAAATAAGATTTTATGTACGTTTTAAGAGTTATGGAGGGTAAATTCTACTTATAGTGATAACAACAATTGTTATAAGAATTACATTTTAGTAACTGCTTCTTTAGGCTTACAGGTACATTATCTAAATATTATAATATAGTGAAATAGGAGATGTTATTTTCGATTTACAGATAAGCAAGTTATTTACTAAAAACAATTTCCCACTTTAACACAGTCAATAATAGGAAAGATTAAGAGGGAATAAATGCTATTATTTAGCTACTATTCCCTTCTTGAAATTTTCATAGTCTTTCTAAATGTCTCTGGCATTTGGACTTGCATTATTCTTCTCTAGTATAAAATATAACAAAATGGCCACTATTAAGAGCAAAAAAAGAAGTCTCAAAAGGTATTCTATGGCTAAGAATATTGCAGGAAAAACTAGCTTAGTAAATTTGAGTTAGTGAGTTTAGTATTAGAGGCTTGAACTCAGGTCCTTGGATATGGTTAAAGTATGCCCTCTACTGAACTTATCACTATTCTATTCAGTTCCCTCAGCAAATTGTGTTTCAAACCAAGGCTGTGGGGACAAGATAAGAATCCATTTGTTACAGTCAGAAGCTTAAAATAACATGGAATACAACAGGACTGAGTTTCTAAATTACTAATTCAGGCATCTTAATTACTTCTTGAGTTGTGGCAATATCAGTTCTATAGTGTTTTTGAATGAACAGACAAGGGTCACAATGACTTATTTTACAATTAATCACCAAACTGAAAAGCAGGCAAGAGAGGAGAGGGGCAGAAGGAGAAGGGATTGATAGGGCAACAACCAGGAGTGATGTGTCGGGACAGGATTGGTTGAAAAGGCACTGTGAGGATATCACCGGAAGTGGCAAAGTCTGAGGGAACAGCTTGGCAGATGTCACTGCATCTGCATAATTCCCCAGCATCTCCCCCTTTTCCTTTATATCTAATGGACACAGTATAGGAAATATAGAGTGGAGCAGGCTTAAATGTTTTTAAGGAATGCCGTGCTCAGGTGGGAAGATGTAGGACGTTTTTGTGGGGGAGGGAAGACTTAGATGGCTGCCAACCTTGTGAGATTCATGTGTTCCCCTATCCCCGGGCTCAAACCCTCTTTAGAGAGAGAGTCCCTGGACAGACTCATCTCATAGGTTAAGCTCTGCCTGGCTCTACCATCTCCTCACAATTTTTTTAAAAAATCTTTTTCTATCTTTTTACCTAGTCATTGCATTAAGATGGTTCAATATCTGTAAAAGACTCTATCTGTGACAGAGGAATAGTAGTGTAGGGGTGAGCAGAAACCTTTTGGGCATAAACCTGAATGATATAACAAAAAAAGAAGGGACAAGTAGGGGAGCAGTAAGAGCCGTGTGATGCCAAAGGGAGGCTTGATGCACAAAGGGGCATTTCCTGTCTCTGGGGGCATCCCCTGCCTCTGGGGCAGGGCTTAGTAATGAGGTGGGGGGTTCTGCCTCTGGGGGAATCTCCTGCACCTGGGGGGGGGCAAGGCTTCATAATGAGGGTGCGTTTCCTGCCTCAAAGGACAGGACCTGCAGGCGGAGGGTGTGGCCTGCCAAGTGGAGGGGCTATTTGGTGTTGTATAGTCCTCAAGGCAACAGTCTATAAAGTCTATGAACTACTGCGGGTCAGTCTTTGAAAAACCAGCAGTGTGAAGGGAAGGAAGCTGCTGTAAAATTGTGTAAAGTGTCCGAGAGGTGTACCAGTAAGTCCAATAGAAGTGTCAGTCCAAGGTAGGCGACTAGGGGGAGAAATGGCAGGGGATGAAATGCTGCATGTCTATCTCCATGGGGAAGGTCAGCCACTGGAATTCTGTTTTTCTGTAAAGAATGAGCTGAAATAGCCAAAATGTGACAGGCAAAGCAGAAGCAGGAAGGGCAGACAGGCAGTAAGAAAGTTCTGTCCTTGGAGTCTGTAAATCAGGTTCTTCAGATTGCATCAGGTGACATCTTGGGTTTCGGGGGTTGTGCCACTGTAGTCATGCCGTCTAGTGGGCAATGTCAGAGTGTATAGGGGTCCAATGGTTTTTCCTGGGATTCTTGTGAAAGAAACACAAACAATATGCTTCCCATGGTTAGCAGGGCATCTGATTTGAATTTTTTATAGAAAAAGAGGTTTGGTGCCTTAACCAACTGAATATTGGGGAATGTATCTTTCTTTATTTTTTTGTTTAGTTAATTGGGCCTAGGTGTTTGGCAGGCCTCAACAACCATTTGTCTTTGGGCGTAGTAAGGGATGTCTGTGGCATGGGTGATGTTATAAAGGGAAACATCTTTAAATTGCTGGCTGACAAAGGCAGGCCTATAGTGGCAAGATGACATACACCAGTTAAGTGTAGAAGAATATGTGAATGTGGTTAATTCACATAGGTTGTGTATGGAGGAGCTTTTTATAGTTTAATACCTTACCATATGAGCAGATGCTTCTTGAAGCATTGACAATTGACAAGTGAAGGCCTTGACACAGTTGTAGTCAATTACTTGTGAAAAAAATTTAACAAGTTAGAAGTTTACTATAATTGATGATTTAATGATTATAATTGGTTTAAGTATCTTTATAATTTTTTAAAAGGTCATCTAATGTGACCTCCTGTAGCAGTCTCTATAGCAGGATCTTTAGACCAATTTTAGTTAAAATATATATTGTTTTTTTAACCATTTTTACTTTGGACTATAAACAGATTCAGGTTACTTAGAGAGTTAACACATGTTAGTGACAATGGTTTTAATATTTATAGTATCAGATTGATGCCAGATCTGTTGTGGATTAATTTCCACAAGATAGCTTACAATGTACTTTTGGGGGCCCTCCAAAAGTGTCCTGTATAGAGAATTTGTATTTTAGTTTTGGGAATGTATTGTCACTTTAAACATTTAGACTTTTACCTTAAATAGTTAGTTACTTTTAGCAAATTAATATTACCTTGCCTGGTAATAATGTAGCTTTAAGGTTACACTTTTAACCATTAAGTTAGTGTTTACCAAACTTGAAACACACCCATAAACATTTAGTTATAACACACAGGAGGAGAAAAACTTTTGTTATGAAAACATATAATTTTAAAAACAAATTTAGATCTGTCTTTACTCACACAGTTTAAGACTAAGCACTTTACATATATACTAATACTTATATATAAAAAAATCAAAAGAGAGAAAAAAAAATTTTGGAATGTTTCTGGACATCTCCAGAAACCTTGGCTGCATCCAGCATTTTAATATAAAGTCAATTAAGTTTTTTAGAGTAGTCTGAGCAAATGGGTCATACAAAAATTTTTGGTCATTCAATATACTCACTCATAAAACACAACTGGCCAGTCATAGCATAAGATATTCAGAGAAGGGGTAGGACAGAGGGCTCTGTGAGTCAGATTTTTCAGATTTCACCATGTCATATTATGGGTCCTGGGGTGCATCCTGCATCTAGTCCTCTTGCAGTATTTCTTGTTCTTCAGGGATAGCAGTGACATCATGTGGGTATTGTTGGACATGGTGGGTAGGAACCCAGACAGGTTTGGAGTAATTCTGTGGAAAAATGCATGTGAAACCCTTCCCCACAGTCAATAGGGGCTCAGGCCCTTTCCAAATTTTATTGAGTGGGTCTTTCCATTTGATCTTAATGGCTGGGAGAGTAGACAGTGTTTGCCAATGAAGAATAATAGGAGGTAGGTCCGAGTTTTTGTAAAAAGAGATTTACTGTAGTTAAGGCTTTTGCAAGCTGGATATTGGGGGGGGGGAATACATTCCTCCTTTATCTTTATTTAATTGAGCCTTAAGGGTTTGATGGGCCCTCTGGACAATGCCTTGTCCCTGTGGATTATAGGGAATGCCTGTGGTATGAGTAATGTTCCAGAGGGAACAAAAATCTTTAAATTGTTTGCTGGTAAATGTAGTTTCATTGTCAGTTTTCAATTGAAGAGCTAATCCCATTACAACAAAACAGGAGAGCATATGGCTTATAAGCTTTTTTGAGCTTTCTCCCATCTGAGCTGTCACCCACATAAATTTAGAAAAGGTATCAATTGAGACAAACACATATTTTTGTTTGCCAAAGTTGGGTATGTGGGTGACATCCATTTGCCAAAGAGTGTTGGCTTTTAAGCCTCGGGGGTTAACCACAAGAGTTTGAATAGCAGGTGTTTTAATGAGACCTGTACAGGAAGAATATGTAGTAAGAATATGTTTCAACTGTGCTAAAGGAACAACAGGAAATGGAGCTCGAAGGCCTTTAAGATTAACATGGGTTAGGGAATGCAAGTCAGCAGGATTAGAGACAGACTAGGAAAATTCCTGTGGAGGCGTGGCAGTCAGCTGCAGCATTCCCTTCGGACAGGGAACCAGGAAGAGGGCTGTGGGAACGAAGGTTTGAACATACAGTGGTTGGGTTCGAGAACAGAGCATAGAGGTAATTTGAACCAAGAGAGGGGAAAGTGGGTTGTCATCAATTTTATATAAGAACGAGCAAGCCATGGAAGTAAGTTAACAGTATACACACTGTCAGAAAAAAGGTTGAAGGATTCTGGTACAGCTTTTAATGCAAGGAAAACAGCATAAAGTTCTTTGTACTGAGGGGAATTCTCAGGAAGCTCAGTAAAGAGAGGTTTAGGGGATTGCTTGTCTGGATAATATATAAGGGCAGCAGCTCCCTTTTTTCCACCATCAGTGAAGACTGTAGGAGCAGAGGGGCTGGGATCTCGAGAGAAAAATTTAGGTACTAGTAGAGGCAAAAGAGGTAAAGAAGCTATCAATTTATTAGAAGGAAAATAGTTATCTATTTGTCCTGGAAACCCCATTAAACTTACGGCAAAACAAGGTCAGGTTAATAGTAGACAGCTGAATATGAAAACACATGTGCATCTTCTAACTCTTGATACCATGGAAAATAGATTATAGATTTGGAATCTGTAGTTTTTTTTTCTCCACTTTCCTTTCTCTTGCTCCAGACTTAATTTTATATTTGATTCAGTTACTATTTTAGATGAATACAAAGTTTAAATCTTTTGATGGATTTTTTAAAAATACTTTTTCCTTTTTGGACTGAAAGGAAAAGAAAAATGAAGCATTTTTAATTTTTTAAAAATTTTATTTTCCCTTTCATTGCCCTTGTTGTTTCATTGTTGCTGTGGTTATTGCTTTTGCTGTTGTTGTTGGATAGAACAGAAAGAAATGAAGATAGGAGGGGAAGACATAGGGGGAGAGAATGATAGAAACCAACAGACCAGCTTCACCTTCTGTGAGATGACTACTGGGATCCTTATGCCATCCTGTGCTTCCCCACATGCGCTTAACCCACTGTGCTACCACCTGATCCCCAAAATGAAGCGTTTTAAGGTTGTAGTGTGTGTGTGTGTGTGTGTGTGTGTGTGTGAAGCATTTTAAAATTGTAGTGTGTGTGTGTGCATATGTGCTTGTGCACATGTGTGAGCAGGCATGCTTCTGTGTTGATCAGAAATAGAATGAACTTGCTATACAAATTGGTCTTTTGTTTCAAAAAGAACTTTTTATTTTCAAAAGCTTGAAGTTAGCAGTTCTGTGGCATATCTCTTCTCTCTTCCAGAGTGTAGGGGGACTTGGGTTCCTGGTGCATAGTAGTGGAAAAAGACCTAAGTTGAGAGTGAGAGTGTTTCAAAGACACATACCATAGAGAGATGAGAAATGGCACAATCTCTACATAACGGTACTGTAAACCATAAAGCCTCCAATAAAATGATATTAAAAAAATATAAGTGAAAGGATCACATTCTAGAACACTTACATTATCAGTGAGACTCAGGCAATTTTGTCATGGCTGCCAGGGCTCCACCACTATGGATACACTTCAAATAAAAAGAGGAGACAGGAAGACAAGGAAAGATAGCACCGCACCCTCATGAAATACCCACCCCACCAGCCCTGTGTTGTGTGAATAACAATGCAGCTGAGCTATCAGGCAGGCAACAATATTTTTAAAACTGCCAGGTGATGATTCTTAAGAAAAGTCCAAACTAAAAATACTTTAAAATAATCACTATTAATATCATTTCTCACCAGCATCAGCACATGGCTTTATTGGTATTAAATTGTGCAAGATATTATGGTAGAGGAAACTCCAGAAACGTTTCTTAAAATGGAGCCTACTTTGTAGTTTCTCTAATTTAGAATTTTAGCCTACAATTCTTCCATTGTTCAATAGTAAATATATTAAAAATACTGATGAAAGGATGTTGTGCTAGATGCAAACACACTGTGGTAAACAGTATAGAAGTGGTTAGTGTCTGACCTAACAATTAACTTTAGCAGAGTTGAAGAAGCCTGGAAGATTTTAGGATGTTGTTAGGTAATCTTCAAGACCTGTGAACCAAGACATCTATTTTCATTTTTTTTTTAAGTGCAGTGTTTTAATACAGCAAGAATTGATGGTAGGTGACATGCTAAGGCAACATAGTGGTGTTGCATTAGTATAAGATACTGATTTTTTTTCTTTTTTTGAATTTAGTTTACAATGGAGAACTCACCCTGCTCCTCCTCCCCAGAATCTTTTGCTTTGATACAATATACATTGTCCAGTCTACATTTCACTTTGTTCCTTCCCTCCCTTTCCCCATAAAAGTATCACTTATAAGTGAGACTATAAGATGTTCAATTTTAAATCTAGCTATAGTCCTGTTGTTGACTGCAGTCAGCTACAAGCATCATTAACAGAAATACTTCTTTCAATATATTAATTTGTAACATCAGGTGAAATTATTGAGTAAGAGAAGACATAATTTATCTTTATTAATTCAAACAACAATCAAGGGAAAAAGTCTAAAAAAGACCCATTTCCTTTGTTAGTTCACTAATAAAGTTCTATACCATTCAAAATACTACAAGTGGTTATTTGGAGATGTTAAAATAGTTATTTCCATTGGAAAATACATTATAACAATCTATAAAACAGAGCTGCACAGAACATAATTAAATTACTTAAAAATGTTAGAACTTATAGTGAATATCAAGCTTTTCTTTAGTATAATGAAATTGTTCTAATTGATTTTTTAAAAAGTTTTGATTATGTTTCCTGGTCAAATATCATTAACATATAATAAAAGTATCATGTGGCATACATCTGTGTCAAAATTACTGTGGGCTTTGGGGTTTCCTCACTGGGACTAATACATAGTTGAGCTAATTAGTCTTCTATTGTTCTTTTAACAGCAAGGCCAATGTGATATTCTTATTTAGAATGGCAACATAAGAATTCTTTTTTTCTCCAGTGGTCATATTTTATAAGAGGAAGTTTTTGAACATGATATTTTAAAATCAAGTATAATTTTGCAACTAATTTGCAGGTAATCATAGAACTATGCATCTACATGATAAATGATGAATACTAAAACATTAAAGTGCAAATTATAACAAGTTTTTATTGGGCATTATAATGCAAAAAAAAAAACCCTATAACAATTTTGATGGCTATGGCTGATGCCCTTTTGACTGTTGCAATTTTGAAGATAACTTTAGTCAGCTGGAAAGCACATGTTAAAAGGGAATAGTTCAAGTGAAACAAATTCTTTTTGCTTTTGTCTGCAAGTGAACTGCACTGTGAAAGGACACAAAACGCATATGCATTGCCTGAGAGAATTGTAGCATGAGATAAGGTGTAGCTGTCGAGTAACTGAAAACCTCTTTCTACTACCAGAAAATATTAAAAAATTGGAAAAGCCTGTTAGTTTTTTTCAAAAAACTGAAACAAGTCATTTGGTTTGAAAAAAAAAGTTTCTTTGTAGAAAGATACATTTTTCATGTGAGTTGTCCTGATAGGTTTCCTAAAAGCTAATGCTAGAAGGCAACTATAGCTACATGAAGAAATTTGCGATTATTCAGGTGTATGAAATGAAGTGCAGCAGAAGCATATTTTAAGAGAAATCCAAATTTCAGAAAAAAAGCTCTTCTTAATTTTTATCTTATCTATAAGAAGTTTTCATTAAAGAATGAAAATTGTTTGTTGCTTCATTCTTAACATGGTTTTGAGGCCCTTCCTCCACCTTCTCCTCTCATCTTAAAAGATTCTGCCCTATAACATGCATATACAGATATGTGTGTATGTACTTTTTAAGAGTGGAGATAGATCACTTCCTTGTTAAGAAATATTGTCATGCAATTGAGATATCAAAATACCTGTACATGATACCAGCTTCCAGTAAAGGTCATATTTCACAGTCAGATGCTGAAGGAAAATGTACAGAATGAGTTCTTCGTATATTCTCTATTTCCACACAATAAAAATATATTACATTATATTTTTGGTTAAAAGAAATTTTTGCAAAAATATTCATGTTTATAATGAAAAATACAGTTGTCCAAGAACTTAGGGTGTATGTATTACTTAGTCTGTTGAATATTGAAATATAATTAATATTTGGGAAATAAACATTTTTAAGTAACAAATTTTACAAATTAAAAATAATATAATAAAATATTTCTTTATATGTGAGGTAGGCGATGATACACTGGTTCCGATGCTTTAAATACTTAATACTGATTTCCAAAGCCTGACAGATAAATTTCATGTACTTTTCTCAATTATCTTTCAATTCAATATCCATTTTCCTTTGGCCATTATTTTTCTTCACTTTTCTTCCAGCTTTTATATTCCTTCCTTCTCACCTTCATCAACTAATGACTCAAATAAAAGTAAGGCTAAAATTGGTAGAAAAAACGACTTCATTACATGTTTCTCTACTAGTGACACAAACTGGCTCTAAAGAAATACTTTGTTCTTGGAGTTGGGTGGTAGCACAGTGGGTTAAGCATATGTGGTGCAAAACACAAAGACTGGTATAAAGATCCCAGTTCGAGCCGCTCCTCCCCCCACCGCCCCTGCTTCCCACCTGCAGGGAAGTCATTTCACAGGCAGTGAAGCAGGTCTGCAGGTGTCTCTTTCTCTCCCCCTCTCTCTCCTCCCCTTCTCTCTCTCCATTTCTCTCTGTTCTATCCAACAACAAGGACACCAAGAACAACAATAATAGCTACAACAATAAAACAACAAGAACAACAAAAGGGAATAAATAAATAAACAAAGAAACCAAACAAAAAACACTAACTTTTCCCCTTTATTCCAGACTGCTTCAAAAATGTGTGTCCATAGGATTCTCCTGAAGCACTCAACATGCCCATGTAGGTAAATATCTACTGAAGTATAATGTCTGTGAAGCAGAGGTCAATATGGTCAACTGTGACATTGTTCTACTTTCCAAGCATCCTTCTTTTCCTTATAATTCTGTTTTGCCATTGGGTTTTGCTTTCAAAGGAATTTGGACTGAAACAGATATAAAACTGCATTAAGAAAACACAACCAAATGTTTTCTAATCTGAGAAACCTGGCTTCAGATTATGTATCACATTTTCCTCTTACACAAAGAGTATGTATATATTCAAACTCAAAACATTCAAGAAATGTATTAACAGGACAGTTGGACAATTATACTTATACATGAATCACCCAGAATTAGTATCTATTCTGATGATACTTCTTACTTGGGAACAGAGAAAGAGAGCAAGACAGAACTAATCCATGGAAACTTCTGGGCTGGTATGAAAGTGAGTAAGTGTGTGAAATGTACTAAGAATAGCACACAGGACTTAAAGTGAAATAATTACCATAAGAAGAATTAGAGATAGAAAAGAAATCCTGGATAACTGAAAGAAAAACATGCTGGTTGACAACAAACCCTAGTTCTTCTGTGTACTTTATTTTACCAGAAAATAGGGGCACTAAATATTTTTATCTTACAAAAATTCCATCACAGAGAAATCATATGTAGAAATTTTTCTGAAAACTAAGAAACAGACTAGAAACTGAGGAAGTTAATTTGCCTTAGAGATCTAGTTTAGTGGTGGGCATTTGTCACAGAAGAAAAACAAGACAAATAATATGTCTGATAAGAGAAAGTGAATTTGAATATAGTACATTGGATTTTGGGAGTTGTCTTAAGGAAAAAAATAAACCATGAAGCCTGGTGGTGACACACCTGATGGAGTACACAGGTTATATTTTGCAAGGATCCAGGTTTGAGCCCCCAGTCTCCACATGCAGGAGGAAAACTGCAAATGGTGAGGCAGGTGTCTCTCTGTCTCTCTCCTTTTTTATCTCCCCCTGCCCTTTCTAGTTTTGGTTGTCTCTATTCAACAAAAAAGATAATTAAAATAAAAGAAAAAGAAAAAAGAAAAAAAATCCGAGTCATTGAGTTGAACTGAGTACAAGATAAAATGAGAATGGTATTTATGAGACTTAAAATAGAGGGTTGGGGTGAAGGTAAATAGCATATTGTTATGCAAAGAGACTAAGAGACTCTCCTTCCTGCCTGCAGTTTCAAAGTGCCCAATTCAATCAATTCCCCTACACCACCATAAGCATGTGCTGAACAAAATAAAAGAGAGAGAGGAGGAGGAGGACAAAAAAAAAAAAAAAGGTTTGATTTGGGAAAGAGTTCAGCTAGTAGAGTGCAGGGTTTGCATACATGCCTAAGGCTCCAAGTTTAATTGTACAATAGGCATAGAAGTAGTTCTCCTGCTTCTCTCTGTTTCTTTCTTTTCCCCTCTCTCTCTCTCTTGTCATTAAAGATTCATTCTTTGTTTGTTTGTTTATTGAGTTTATTTTATTTTATTTTATTATTTAAGAAAGGATTAATTAACAAAACCATAGGGTAGGAGGGGTACAATTTCACACAATTCCTACCACCTAATCTCCATTTCCCACCCCCTCCCCTGATAGCTTTCCCATTCTCTATCCCTCTGGGAGCATGGACCCAGGGTCATTGTGGGTTGCAGAAGGTAGAAGGTCTGGCTTCTGTAATTGCTTCCCCGCTGAACATGGGAGTTGACTGGTCGGTCCATACTCCCAGTCTGCCTCTCTCTTTCCCTAGTAGGGTGGGTCTCTGGGGAAGCGGAGCTCCAGGATTCTTTCTTAACATCCACTTGTAATTTATCACAATTTGTAGCTCATATGGAATTTATGTCTTATAAAATAAATAAAACAGATCCTTTTTTAAAAAAAAGATAAAGAAATAGTATCAGGAGTCAGGCGGTAGTGCAGCCTGTTAAGCTCAAGTGGTGCAAAGTGCAAGGACCCGCATAAGGATCCTGGTTTGAGCCCCCAACTCCCCACTTGCTGGGGAGTCCCTTCACAAGCGGTGAAGCAAGTCTGTAGGTTTTAAAAAGAAAGAAAGAAAGAAAGAAAGAAAGAAAGAAAGAAAGAAAGAAAGAAAGAAAGAAAGAAAGAAAGGGAGAAAGAGACAGTATCTCTGAAAGTTATATGGTGAATGGTTTAGAAGGTAAAGAAAAACATTTGGCTTCTGTAACAGGTTACAAAGAGCCATTTATGAAACAGGATTTGGGATTCACAAAGATATCAGTAGATGTCTTATCAATAGATAAGATAAGAGGAAAAGACAAGATGTAATTAATCAAACATAAAAGTCTTGAGTAGAAGTGATACTGCAGAAAACAATTAGTGATATAATACATATATTTTAGCAGCTCTCATAGTCAAGATAGGGAAAATCTGAGCAGTGATTTACAATGACTAAGGTATCAATAACTGGTGACACAAGAATAAGGCGAGACTCCTGTCTTCCTGGACTCTTTTGAGTTTCTCTTATTAGTAGAAGTTATTTGCTTCTTGTACTTAAGGTACTATACGTCTTCTGTTATTGGAATAAGTTTCTTGGAGGAAGTTCAATTTTTGCTTCATTTTCTCTATGTTGAGTTTTGCTGATTTAGAATCCTAGTGTCCAGTAGAGAAACATTTTCTGCCAAAGGACATAGCAATGACATTGACTGGAAGTTAGAAATAGTAATAAATTTTAGTACAAACTAAACGATGAAATGATTATGTTATAAATCTATCTTAAAACTAGATGTAACACAATCATGACTCCTATTGAAGATCCATTTTCAGAAGCTATGCAATGTTTATAACCAGTTAACAGTAATATCAGAGTTTAAGTCATGATTTATACGGAGAACGGGGAAGGTTGCAAAAATTTTCTAAAGAAGAGGCATACTCATTTTTAGGGCAATTTAAAGCTACATATATATTTGGCCTCCAGGGTCATCTCTGGGGCTTGGTGCCTCCATTATGAACCACTGCTCTTGGAGGCCATTTTTTCCCTTTGTTGCCCTTGTTATCATTATTGTTGTTGTTGCTGTTATTGCAGTCATTATTGTTGGATAGGACAGAGAGAAATCGAGAGACGAGGAGAAAACAGAAAGGGGATAAGAAAGATAGACACCTGCAGACCTATTTCACCAGCTTGTGAAGCAACCCCCCTGCAGGTGCTGGGGGCTCAAACTGAGATTCTTATGCCAGTCCTTTTGCTCATGTCATGTGTGCTTAACCCACTGAGCTATTGCCTGGCCCCCTGTTTATATTTTTAAAAATAATTTTCTAGATGTTTTAAACAAAATAGACCCCTTTGTGGGCCCCCATAGGACCTTGCCTTCAACTTGGATCAACAGTGGGAGAGAATGTTCCATCCTCTGAAGGAGAATGGACAATGTACTCTATGCTACACCTGAGGAAGATGAGTTGATATTAGGGCAGCATGGAATGTTGCTATGCATGACCACAGAATGTGAGATTAGATCTAGAGGGATGCAGAGGTCACACAGGCTCCTAAGCTAATTATGGGCCCCAGATCACATCAAATTGATAGGGTTTACAGTCAACAGTATTTTTACCCCTTTCCCATATTAGGGAGCTACTCTCTTCCCTGATCCAGGTTTCTGGTCCTTTTCCCAGCCATGACATCCTATCCCCAGACAATAACTTGGACTCACTAGCATATCAGTTTTCAGGCTTAGGGGCAAAAAGAAAAAGGAAAAAAAAATTATTACAGCCACAGGCCCTCTGGAATTTAACTAAAATATGCCTACTAGCTATCTACAAAATAGAAGACCCCCCCCAACTCTTTATCTGCACTACTCCAGCCCTTAGGTTCAGGATTGGTCAACAATTTGTTTGGCTTTGTATGTTAACTCTCTTGTCATTCACCAGGTTCCAGATGCTAGCATGATGCCAACCAGACTTCCCTGGACAGGCAACCCCACCAATGTGTCCTGAAGCTCTTATTTCCCAGAGCTCTTCCCCACTAGGGAAAGAGAAAGACAGGCTGGGAGTATGGATTGACCTGTCAATGTCCATATTCAGCAGGGAAGCAATTACAGAAGCCAGACCTTCCACCTTCTGCACCCCACAATAACTTTGGGTCCATACTCCCAGAGGGTTAAAGAATAGGAAAGCTATCAAAGGAAGGGATGGAATACAGAGTTCTGGTGGTGGGAATTGTGTGAAGCTGTACCCATTTTATACTATGTTTTTGTCAATGTTTCTTTTTTATAAATAATTTCTTTTTTAAAAAAGTAGTTTAAAACTTAAAACAAAACAAAACATTTTCTAGAAATATTAAAATCAGGTTAGTGTTCAAAACCTAGAAGCATGCTAGGTGTCCAACAACGGGTGAGTATCTGAGAAAGTTGTAATATATATATATGATGGAATACTACTCATATTTTATGAAACATGATTCATTTTCTTCATTTCATCCTAGATGGATCTTGAAGGAATGTTCATGTTGAATGAAATCAACCACAAAGAGAAGGATGACTATGGAATGATCTCATTCATGGACAGAAGTCAAAAACCAAGAAGAGAAAGGGGGAAACACAAAGTGGAAATGGGACTGGGTTTGGTGTATTGCACTAAAGTAAAAAATTCTGGTTTGGGGGTAGGGGCTTTCAGGTTCAGGTGCATGATCATGGACGAGGACCTAGGTTGGACTGAGTGTTTTGCAGAATAACTGAGAAAATTTACACATGTATGTGTATTTACTATAAAACATTAATCTACCCAATAAGATATTTTTAAAAGTCAAGGCACTATAATCAGCAATTTGTCAATAAATCTCACTTCCTCAGCTGTAGGGTTTGAATTTTAAGCATGTGTACATGTTGTCAAATATACTCTGAAATACTGACAGAGCTGGGTCAATCATCATTTATCAAGCACTGGCCATACGTCAGGCTCTGTGCTACATATGCTCAACGTTCATAATTTTGTAAACTCCTTACAAGAATGAACAAATGTGTACAAAATTATACCTATTTTATTTCCATAAGAAGCCAAGTACTATTAAGAAATGTTATTATTTTTTTGCAAAGTAACTTGCCATTCTGGAAAAGTAGCAGAATTAATGTCTATGTGTACCTGTTCATAATTGGTCAATGAGTGAATGATACAGTCAGATCTCCAATTCACTCTAAAGATGAATTCATCATTCAACAGACTTTGATGCTCCAGAAATAATAATGAAATCTTCCCTACACTTCCCTACCCTATACTTATGAAAGTACAAAAGTGTGATACTAAGATTTGGGCACTAATATTTAGCACACCATTTCTTTAATTACGTTAGCTTCAACATATGTAAATGTAGTCTTAAAAGTACTCTTTTTGTTATAAGCTATGTAGTATGTGATTATGTTTCAAGGTTCTAAAGTAACATTGAAATAGAATAGAAACATCACTTTTCTAAGCAAATTTGTTTTCTAAGACTATATGGATAAAGTCAGTAATAAAAAAAAAGTAATAAAATTTGGACCAATGTGAGTTGAAAAAGAATCCTAGAGATGATTTCATAGAGGACCTTGAATGAGAAAGAAAGTCTAAATATACAACTCTTAGGTAAAGAATCATTACTATTTTTTCAGGCCATAGCTTGCAGAAAAACATAAATTAGAGAACAATTATAAATATTTTTAAAGCCTATGTTAACTAGTCACATTCTCATAACTCTATGATGTACTATTATGATCAACCCCATTTTGCTGGTAATAATACTGAGGATTAAAGTTTATATGATATACTCCTTGTTACATATTTTGCATGCAAAAAAGACAGAATTGAGTCCAGGAAGACTGACCTTTAAGCTCTCTTAATTGCTATACTAAATTGTCTTAAAAGTTCTTAAATATAAAGAGATATCAAAAGGAGATAATAATGTGTACCCATGTACCAATAACTGTACTATAATTCATTACCCACCCCTCCATAAAGTTAAAAGATACTTTAGAAAGATTTATATTAACTAATATGAGTTTTAATAGTCTTGACTGACCATGCTTCTTATAAAGTCTTCAACTTTTGATAAATATTTTCTAGATAATTATTGCCTAAACCTTGTTTCCTGCTTTGTATTTGCCCTTATTTCTTACCTGATTTCTTCCTGCACTGTCCTACTTAGAGTCCTCTGAGAGATTCATAGAACCTCTTCTCCAAAAAGCACAGGGAAGGATTCTATTTAGCTTTGATTTGTCCCTGTTTTAAACAAGTTTTAGGTTTGAAAACTTTCAATTATGTCTTGAATGCAGAAGCCTCTCTTAGGATTAGAAGAGAAAAAAAGTGATTTTAATTTTTACCCCTTAAAATAAGAGAATAAAATTATTTTTCAATTAAAGATTCTATCTTGGCCTAAGGATTTAAGGCATTCACTCTCCAAAGAATTTGGTTTCCCAGGAGTGGGAATATCAAATTTAAGCTATAGAATTCATTTGAACTATAGTAAATTAGTAAAATGTATTATTGTACTGAGTTTCTATCATTTTGTTTTGATAGAAATTTAGTTATGTGAATTGTATGCTTTCTTTGTGCCACAATCACACAATGATTTCTAATTAGCTAGTCAACACTATTTCACAGCAAGATGATGTTTGTTTCTATAAATCAATCCAGAACAAATCATGAATTCATTTGGGGAACTGTTGGCAGAGCTTCTTGTCAATAAGGAAGCAAAAAGTATGCAAAGTATTACATAATTGACAAAGTCATTAAAATCGTGTTTTTAAACCATGATTTTTAAAAATGAACTTATGTTTGTTCACCCAAAGTGTGAACTTGTGTATTTCTGAAGATTCTGGAAGTGTGGCTATGGAGTAAAAGTCTTTTTCAAATCTCTCCTGCTAAACTAGAAAAATTAACAAAAAATCACCTGAAAACTCAAAAAATGTAACTGGGATTTCTTCAGAAATTCACCAAGCTACAGGTGAATACAAAAACATGTAACCAGTGGAAGGGCAGTAAGGAACAGATTCTAAGAACCTAAGAAACCTTAATTGGTGACAACCAGCTCTGAACTAGCAGTGAAGTATCTGAGCACACTGTCCAAGTCTAGAGAAGACCAAGGATAGAATAGACTTCCTAGCTTCTTCTCATACAAAGACCCCTAATTTCATCTACTTTTAACTACAGTTTTGCATTGTCGTTACATCTGCCTCACTGATCCTTCTGGAATCCTGTTCCTTCAAACTTGATGACTAGACAATTATATTGCTTCCAAGTCTCAGTATATTTTTGTCTTCCGGCACCATTTTATGACACCTTTATTGTTCCAGAGCCATCTAGCTCCAGAGTTCTCCAAAGGATTGGCTGATAAGTCTGTTGCTATGGCACTAGAATCTATTCCTGTTTTCTCTCCAATCTGCTTTATTTCACTTCATCATAGGTAGGTTTTGATTCCAGAGATAATCTTGTGAAGAAAAGCACTGATTTAAATTTTATTGGAAATCTCTATTTATTTTTTTATCTTCAGTGATACTTGGATGTCTACTGGAATTTAGCTCATACTCTTAAATGTCTAAGACTTTTTTTGACAGCATGCAGTGTCAGTTTTTTGCCAATGATTTCCAAATGGTTTAATTGACTAAACAGCTTGGCTTGATTACATGACTAGAGGAGCATAAAAAACTTACTAAATACCTTGGCTTTAGATTTTCCATAGACAAGATTTCTCCTATAGCTCTTTGATCAATTCAGATATAAAATACAATTCTTGAGTGTATAAGTGCACCTGGGAACATCTGGATGTTTTTCTTTCTCTACTGCTTGCCTGTAATCTGTTTGTCACATAGCACAGTACCTCTTGCCTTTAAGTAAAAGCCTTACAGAAATATGCTTTGGAGTCTAAGTCCTATATTTTTGTACATAAAAAATCCTTGTATTTCCTCTATAAATATGCAGATATGTCTCAGAATGTTTCTTGGGACACTCTGGTCTATGAAAAATATAGTTTTGCAAACTGAAAGAATTAGAGCATCTCTGCAGTTTCCCATAGCAGGAAAGCTGAAATTGTCTATTACCATTAATACTACATCAATGAAGAGAAGTTCAAATCTGGGGATAGAATGCCTATTTGTATAGCTGAACTAGAGTAGTGCATAGGCATATATCACAAGATAAGAAATTGTACTCAGATGTCTTGTGAAAAATCAGCAAAAAAGAAGGGCTGCCCATTCTTACCATTTGCATTTAATTTAGTGTAGGGATTAGTGTGCTTAGATAGGCTTCTATGAACAACCATTCAGTTCTGGCTTATTTTGGTGTGGAACATTGAAACTGAGACATCTGTTGCCTTATACATAAAAGTCTGCTGTGTTATTGCTATCTCTCTAGCCCCTCTCTAAATGTATTAATAATTACTGTGAAATACTGGATACAAAAACCAATATACACAAATATGTTGCATTCCTATGTTCAGATAATGAATGAGAATAATAAAATAGGAAAATAACACCATTTTAACTACATTAAAAAGCATTAAATACTTAGAAATTCACTTATACAAGTTTCAACAGAAGAAATAGAATTATTATTTGCAGAAAATATGATCGTACACATGGAAAATTCAAAGCAATCCAGTAGAAAACTCCTGGAAACTGTTAAGTAATATAGTCAGGTGGCAGCTTACACAATTAATACTTAAAAAAATCAGTGGAAAGCCTCTGTGAAAATAGTAAAACAGAAGATGAAGAAATTCTGAAGTTGATCTAATTTACAATAGCAGCAAAAACAATCTGGTATATTGGAGTAAACTTAACAAAGGATGTGGAGGACTTGTACACTGAAATTAGGAGTCACTACTAGAAGAAATAGAAAATATTACAAGGAAACAGAGAGATATTCCATGGTCATGGAGTGAAAAAATTAACATTGTTAAAATGGCTCTCCTTCCCATAGACATATAAGGATTTAATAGTATTCCCATAAAATCCTCGCCAAATTTCTTAAAGGGAGAAGAACAAAAGCTATAAAGCATTATCTGAAACAGAAAATACCTATTATCATCAAAGCAATCCTGAGAAAAAAGAACAAAAATATAAGCATCCTGTTTCCTGACCTCAGATTACACTATAAGGCTATTATAATCAAAACTGCCCTGGTATTAGAACAAAAATAGACACACAGACCAATGCAATAGAATTGAGATCCCAGAAATAAGCCTATCTCACTCTTCCAGAGGACATTTTTGACAAGAAAGTGCAAAACATTAAATAAAGAAAGAAGATATTTTCAACAAAAGGGGCTGAGACAATTATGTTGAAACATGCGGAAGAATGGAACAGGGAGCCAAGTACATAGTCCACTTGGATAGTGAGCTGCTCTGCTATGAGCACAACTTAGGTTCAAGCCTAGACTCCACCACACTAAAGGGTCTCTTTATTTTCTGTCTTCTTTTTTGCTTCTCTATCTAAAAACAAACAAACAAAACAGAGGAAAATGCTAAACCAGAAGATGAAGAATTCAGAAGTTGATCTAATTTACAATAGCAACAAAAACAATCTGGCATCTTGGAGTAAACTTAACAAAGGATGTGGAGGACTTGTACATTGAAATGAGACATGAAGGAATCATGTTATATGAAAAAAAAAGAAGTACAAATATATGATTTCACCTATAGTTGAAACATAAGAAACAATGGAAGAAAGAAAACGTTGACTATATGTAGTTCATTACACAAAAGAAAGAACCTTGAATAAGGGAAGGGGACACACTGGTGAAGAAAGATTTAAGTTGGTGGTAGGAGGGTGTGCAGATGCCTATCTGAGGAGATAAGAAATTTTACCCATTTGTCAACAACTGTTCTATAAACCATTACTTCCTCATAAAATTTAATCAAAATTTTATTTAACAATGGAGGTGGCTAACCTTAGTAACAAACCACAAGACACTGTAGTTATAGGTCTTGGGAATATAGTGGAGCTGTAGCACCTCAGACTTTGATGTCTGAAGTCCCAGAGATACAAGGTTTAATCAATCATTGGCACCACTACATACCAAAGTTGAATACTGCTTTATGTCTCTCTGTTCATTGCTTATGAAAATGAATTCAAAATTTTAAAGTAAATTAAGGAATAGAACATAAGAAATTAAGAGATAGAACATCAGTCCATGTATATCAATAGGAAAATTGACATAATTAAAATGGTCGTTTAATATAACTTGATTTAATGTAATACTAGCCAGAGTTGCAATGATATTTTGAAATAAATAAATGAATAAAAAATAAATAATACTAGCATAGTTTATAACTAACCATTGAAAGTCTTGAATAAATATAGCATCCCTGAGATGAAAAGAATAAATGGAATCCTTATGTTCTTGAATTTAAACTCTATTACAATGAAACTATAATAAAAATGCATGGCATTAGAATAAGAATAAACAAATGGATCAATGGAGTAGAACTGAAAGTCCTGAAAGTAACTCAAGTATTTGCTGACATTTAATCAATAACAAAGGATCCAGTAGAAAGAAGAAAATCAGTTGAACAAATGGTGTTAGAAGAATACAATAGTCAAACACAAAAGAATTGACACTGGGCCATTCTCTTACTCGATTAAAAAAACTGATTCAGTGGATTTAAGACTTGGATGTAAGATCACAAACCATAAAGTACATAGAAGCTAACATAGATGAAATATTCCATGACGTCATTGTTTTAGATGTCTTTGGGGACTCAACCCTAACCACAAGGGAAATAAAGGCAAGGATAAGTAACTGGAACCACATAAAATTGAAAAGCTTCTGTACAGTAAAAGAAAATATAAGAAGAATGAAAAGACAGCCTAGTGAAAGGGAGCAGGTATTTGCACATCATATATCTTATAAAGGGCTAATATCCAAAGTATATAAAAAGTCACACAACAAACACAATCTAATAAAGAGAGGTTGAAGTTTGAAGACATTTTTCTAAAGGAAATATACAGGTGGCTTACAGGCATATGAAAAGCTACCTATCATCATTGATTATTAGGAAGATGAAAATCAAAACCATGAGATACCACTTCTATCTATGAGAATGATTCACATCAAAGGAACAGTATGCTTTTGTAAGTGGACTCACTTTTGGTGGAGCTGCTTTAAAAACAGTATGGACACTCCTCATGAAGCTGAAAACAGAGCTACCACATGATCCAACAATCTCAATTCTGGATATCTATCTGACCAATATGAATATATTAACAGAAAAAGTTATATCCTCCTGTGCTTATTGCAGAATTATGTATAAAACAAAAGTATAAAAACAACTGGAATGTCAGTGACTAGATAAAAATGTGTTTATATGTACAAGCACACACATATAATATAATACATATGATATACATATATGTGTGTATAAATAATGTAACACTATTATGGAAAAAGCATACATTTTTCAATTGTTAAGATAATGGGAAATAATTGAGGGCACTATCAAATAAAAATTATTCAACAGGAAATCAACATAAGAATGTAAAATTATAAAGTTGATTAACAGACAAAACAAAATGGAAATCAGTAAGAGCAGAGAAAACTAAACGTAGTTGAAGACATGGTCATGGTGGTGGAGGAAGATGACAATTTGGGAGAGGGGAAAGAGTGAGGTGTGCTAGTACTTATCTTGTGGAGATAGGAAATTGTATCTCTGTGACAAGAACAACAGTCTTGTAAGTAATTTTGTTCTCAATAAAGTCATAAGAAAAAATGAAAATCCAGACAGAGAGTGACAGAGGTAAGATGTCATAATGCCAGTACTTATACTGGTGCCATTATTCTTATTCTGGGACTTGAATCTGGGCTAAAAGAATTGCAAGGCACACACCCCACTATTCTCAGTGAGATATCTTCTGGCCCTCTGGTCTCCATTCTTCTTTCTTCAGGCTTCACCACTTGATATGAACTTTTCAGATAGATATGAGTACATACAGACAGAGATAGAGAAAGAGACAGAGGAAAAGACACCATAATAATGGAACTTGCTTCAGTATGGTGGTCCAGCATTAGAATTTGGGTTGTGTGCATGGCAAAGACAATAATCTTTCCAGAAGAACCATTTTGCTGGCTCTACCCACCCTCCTTTTCTCCCTTCCTTCCTTCCTTCCTTCCTTCCTTCCTTCCTTCCTTCCTCCCTCCCTCCTTCCCTCCATCCTTCCTTCCTTCCTTCCTTCCTTCCTTCCTTCCTCCCTCTCTTCCTTCCTTCCTTCCTTCCTTCCATCCTCCCTCCCTCCCTCCCTCCCTCCCTTCCTTCCTTCCTTCCTTCCTTCCTTCCTTCCTTCCTTCCTTCCTTCCTTCCTTCCATCCTCCCTCCCTCCCTCCCTTCCTTCCTCCTTCCCTCCTTCCTTCCTTCCTTCCTTCCTTCCTTCCTTCCTTCCTCTCTTTCTTCCTTTCTTCCCTTCTTTCTCTTTTATTTCTGGCTTTGAACATGCACAATTACACTACTTCCAGTACACCTTTTTATTTTTCCAGTTTCCACTAGAGGTAGAGAGTCACAGAGAAGGGGATACATCACAGTACTGTTCCACTATTCCAAAGGCTCTGGTGTTGCTCACTCATGGTGTTTCCATATAGAACATAAGTATTCAGATATAATAAAGTATATGATCTACTATGTGATCTATCTCCTCACACTTTTCATTATATTGCTTTACCCAAGTCACTTGGAGAAAGTTTAATTTAAGCAGTCTCCACTGTACTCCCAGTCTTATGAACTTCATATGAACTATGTTATAGGAGTATGTAAACTCTAGCAGTTTATTTTAACTATCACTCAGACAAAACACGTTACCTTTATCTGTTTTGACTCCATCTGAGGAATGTGAAAACATTTGTAGGCATTGTCAACCCACCTGCTCTCTTTTTCAAACTGTTGTTTGAAAAATGTCTTTATTTTCATTTTTATGACAACCAATGACATGGAGAAAATTGTTGGGTTTTGGATCTCTTCTTTGGCAAATATTCTGTTCATATCCTCTCCCCATTTTTTGGATGGGGTCATTTATTTTCTTGTTGCTGAGTTTGGTGAGCTATTTATATATTTTTTGGTTATTATTTTTTTGTCTGATGTATGGCATGTAAAGATTTTCTCCCATTCTATAAGAAGTCTCTTTGTTTGGGTGATGGTTTCTTTTGCTGTGCAAAAGTTTTTCAATTTGATGTAGTCTTATTGGTTTATTTTTGTTATTTTCTTTGCAATTGAACTTAAGTCAGTGAAAATGCCTAAAAATGTAGGTAGAAAAGCCATCTGCCAATATTTTTCTCTAAATATTTGATAGTTTCTGGTATAGCATCCAAGTACTTGATCCATTTGGAGTTAACTTTATGTGTGGTGAAATCTAGAGGATCAGCCTTATTCTTCTAAATGTTTCATCCCTATTTCCCCATTACTATTTATTGAAGAGACTAACCTTTTTCCATTTAATGACCTGGGTACCCCTGTAAAAATTATGCAATGGGGGCTTATTTCTGGGCTATATTATTTCTGGATCTCCATTCCACTGGTCAGTGTGTCTATTTTTATTATAGTACCAAGCAGTTATGATACATGACCCTATAATACAATTTGAGATATAAAAATGTGATCCTTCCAGTTCTGCTATTTTTTTTTCCAAGATTGTTTTGGTGATTCTTGCTGTTTTCTGGTTTCAGACATTTTTTTAAAAATTATCTATTTATGAGAAAGATAGGCAAAGATAGAAAGAACTAGACATCACTCTGGTACATGAGTTGCCAGGGATTGAACTCAGGATGTCATGGTTGAGAATCCAGTGTTTTATCCACTACGCCACCTCCCAGACCACTACAAAATTTTGTAGCTTTTGTTCTATTTTTTCTGAAAAAACCATAGGAGGGAACTTTGATGGGAATTGCATTAAGTTTGTATATAGCTCTGAGTAAAATATTCATTTTTGTTATATTAATTTTTCTAATCCATGATCATGGAATATCTTTCCACTTCCTAACTCTATCTCTTTAATTACTGGCTCTTGCCTGACTGCTATGCCAAGAACATCCATGACTATTTTGAATAGTAAAGGTAGTGGTGGGAAGGCCTATCTACTACATGATCTGAGCTGGAATGTTTTCAGTTTCTCACCATTGAGTATAATGTTGGCTATAGATATGCTGTATATAGACTCCACTAAGTTAAGGTACTTTCCATTTATTCTCATCTTTTGAAGCGTTTTGATCATGAAGGGATGTTGGGTTTTATCAAAGTCTTTCTCTGCATTTACTAAGATAATTATATGGTTTTTAGTTTTCCTAAAAGGTGGATCATATTTATCATTTTAAGTATATAGAACCAGCTATGCATCCCTGGGATAGATCTCATTTGATTGTGATGTATAATCTTTTTTAACATACTGCTGTATCTAGTTAGCTAGAATTTGTTTAAAATTTTAGGATCTATGTTCATCAGAGATATTGTTTTGCAATTTTCTTTTTATGTTGTGTCCCTGTCTGCTTTTTGGTTTTAGAGTGATGTTGGCTTCATAGAAAGTGGGAGAGGGTAACCTGTGTCTTCAATCTTTTGGATGAATTTTAAAATAGAGTTATTAACTCTTCCTTGAAGGTTTTGTAGAATTCATATGTAAAACCACCCTTGACTTTAATTGTTGGGGAGCTTCTTGATAACGATTTCAAATTCTTTGTCTGTAATTGTCCTGTACATGTTTTCTAGTTCTGTTTGGTTCAATTTTGGAAGGTTGTATGTTTCTAGGAACTCTTCCATTTCATCCAGGTTCTCTAGCTTGGAGGCACATGGTTGTTCATAGAAGGCTTGCATGATACTTTGGATTTTTGTGTTGTGTGTTGGAATATTTCCTCTTACTTGTACAATTCTATTGATATGAGTTTCTTTATCTCTCTTTTTTAAAGTGAGTCATGCCAAGGATTTGTCAGATTTTTTACCCCCACAAAGAAACGATACTTAGCTTCAGTCATGTTTTGTATGGTTCTTTTATTTTTGATGTTATTTATTTCTGCCCTAGTTTTAATTACTTATTTTCTTCTTTTTGTTTTAGGGTTTCTTTGTTCTTCTTCTAAGTCTTTAAGGTATGCCATCGTTTGTGTACTTGAGCTTTTTCTTGTTTCTTAATATGTACCTGTATGGCTATAAATTTCCCTCATAAACTGTTTTTGCTGTGTCTCAGATATTTTGATAGCTCATATCTTCATTTTCCTTTAATTCTAGCAATATTTTAATTTTTTCCTTAATTTCTTCTTTGTCCTGATAGTTGTTAAGTAGTGTACTACTGAGATTCTGTATTCAATCCCACTATGGTCCCACTATGAGAAGATGCTTGGGATGATTTCAATGCTCTTGAATTTTTTTTGATACTGTTTTTGTGTCCTGACATAATGGTCTTTCCTTGAAAATGTCCCATATGAACTCAAAAAGAATGTGTATTCCTGTTACTTAGGGTTCAGAACTTTGAAAATATCCAGTAGGTCTAGTCTAATTCTTAACTTGATTATTTCAGCTTTTAGTTCTCTAGTTACCTCAAGCTACTTTGTGTTTTCTTTCAGGCTGTCATCTCTGGTTTCCCATGTCTGATAATATTTCCCTCAAAAGCTTTTCTCACTCATGAGATTACTGTCTCAATTAATGTTTAGTTATTTTCCTCATTCTTTTTTTTTTTAAAAAATTTATTTATTCCCTTTTGTTGCCCTTGTTGTTTTTATTATTGTGTTTATTATTGTTGTTATTGATATCATCATTGTTGGATAGGACAGAGAGAAATGGAGAAAGGAGGGGAAGACAAAGAGGAGGAGAGAAAGATAGACACCTGCTGACCTGCTTCACCACCTATGAAGCGACTGCGCTATAGGTGGGGAGCTAGGGGCTCGAACCAGGATCCTTGCATTTTGCGCTACATGCACTTAACCTGCTGCACTATCACCTACTCCCTTTCTTCATTCTTATTTGCTTCTGGCTCTCAGAATTTTTTTATGGGCTTCTGTCCTGATTTATTTCTACTATGTCTTTTTCATTTCAATAATATTTGGTTAACTTTTGAGATTTGTGTCTTGGCTGCCACTTTTCACTTATTATGTGAGGTAGCCTCTGGCCTTTGGTTCCTGGACCCCTGAAACCAGTCATCTTTGATGTTTCTCAGGGATGGATTATTCTAATTGTGACAATACTGCTTTTGGAAGGTGAGAGTTAAGGTCTCCTGTGTTCAATTTAAGGAGAGAGGTGAATGACTCAGACAGTAAGAAGGTACCCTTTGTACACTGTGCATGGTTTCTTAAATCTTGAAGGGTCCCTCTGTCATATATTTTCAATCCACTGATCAACTTGCCTGGATTGGGATTTACTTGTGTCTCAGTGAGTTACTTAGAGTTTAAAGACATGAAAATACCTTTTCCAACTTCGTTTTGCTGTCTGTTATTTTGTATGATTGTTTTATATTCTTTCATTTTAAATCTATATTTGTATTGTTGAGTTTGATGGGATTCCTGCGGATAACATATGGTTGGGATGTGTTTTATGATCCATCTTCCTACTCTGTGGCTTTAACAGAAAATTTTAGGCTATTTAACATTTATTGATATTATGGATTTAAGATTTTCAGTGTCATTATTGGAAACTTTTCTGAGTGTTCCAATATATGGCATATTTTAGGGGATATTGTCATTGTTTATAGGAGACTTTTTATAACTTCTTGAAGAGCAGGTTTAATGGTAGTTAATTTCTTAAACTGTTGCTTGTCTGAGAATTTTTTTTTCTCCATCAATCTGAATGTCATTCTGGCAGGATAAACTATTCTTGGCTGGGAGCCGTGCAGTAGTGCAGCAGGTTAAGCGCACGTGGCGCAAAGCACGAGGACAGGTGGAAGGATCCCGGTTCGAGCCCCTGGCTCCCCACCTGCAGGGGAGTAGCTTCACAGACGGTGAAGCAGTTCTGCAGGTGTCTATTTTCTCTCCCCTGCTCTATCTTCCCTCCTCTCTCCATTTCTCTCCATCCTATCCAACAACAACAATAATTAAAACAATAACAAATAACAAGGGCAACAAAAGGGAATAAATAAATAAATAAATAAATAAGTATGAAAATAATCTTTTAAAAAAACCAAACTATTCTTGGCTGAAAATCTTTCTCATTGACTGCTCAATAGATATCTTGTCATTCTTTTTTGGTGGAAAAATTTGCTGATAATCTTATGGGCTTTCCTCTGTATGTGAAACTTTGTTTTTCTCTTGCCATCCTCAGAATCATTTCTTTATTCCTACTCTTTTACATTTTGACTATGATTAAAATCATAGTTTTATGTCTTTAGGTCTAGGTTGATTCTCTATGGGGTTTTATTGGCTTCTTAAATAAGTTCTTTCTGTTGTTACAGCAGAGAAGTTCTGCATTATTCCTTTAGTATGTTTTCTTCTTCTTCATCTCTTCCTTCTGCTGGAAAACCAATAATGCTCACATAACTTATTTTGAGATCATCCCATATATCTCTGTTGTTGTTTTCAATGTCTATTAATCCTTTTTTTTTTTTTTTTGGTTTTCTTACTTCTTTCTTAGTTTTCTATAAATTCATTTTTGATCTTGCTAATTCTGTTTTCTGCCTCAATTGTTCTGCTCTTGCTTCCCTTAGCTCCATTCCTTTCTGCAGCTATTTTGTTACTATGCTAAGTTAATGTGTTAGCTTGTTTAGTTAGTCAGGCATCTTCAACTCCATTTCAATATTCAATGTACAAGGTGCAGATATATAATCTATGAGGTGTTTGGGCATGCAAAATTCACTTTATGCTACTTAACTGCAGAAAAATTTGGATCTACAACTAGTAACATCTCCATATTTAGGATTCAGCCAACACAGATTTTTGGTGAAATTTCAGAGCTATACAAAACAAGTGGAACTCACAAGTGGTAGAGGGCAGTAAATAATCATTTGACTCAATTTCAAAGTACAGTTTTCACTTAACTGTCTATCAAGAAAGATCATGTGCTGGAAAATAAATGTAGATAGATAATGACAAGAAATATGTGGGGGATGGATGGGTGTTGAACTTGGCTAACTGCACATAGTACTAAGCACAAGGACATGTAAAAAGCTTTGAGGTCAAGCCCCTACTCCCCATTTTCAGGAGGGGGAAACTTTGTAATGGCAAAGCAGATCTGCAGGTGTATATCTTCCTCTCTCCCAACCCCCTTCAATTTCTCTCTGAACTATCCAATAAAATAGAAAAAATGGACATCAGGAGTTGTTGATTCATAGTACTGGCACCAAGACCCTGTGATAACTCTGGAGGAAAAAGAAAGAAATGTGTATTTGTGTTCTCTACTACTGTGTGTAAAACTATGTTATTTGGTCATATGTAAGTTCACCTGACCTCCATACACAAACTGGAAAGTGAAAATAATTTTTGTTTCTGTATTTTAGTAGTTTACTTACCAATGTAAAACAAAGAGAAGAAAAACTCATTAGGAAGAAATCGCATTAGAAAATGAAACATAGTGAATCCTTGCAATTGAGTCCCACCCTAAATTATTGACTGTTTCCCAACTAACTGACCTTCTAAGAAGAGCATGTATGTATACACTGTTAGGAAGGGAGACTAAAAGTGTGGGCATGGTTACAGTGAATCTTTTTAGTTTTCCAGACTTGAAGTCAGTCATTTTGTTCTTCCTTTAGGACATAAAAAAGTCTATTAAACTCACTTTATTCTCATTCTTGACTCATCATGACTAAATTTACTATTGTGTTTCAAATTTTCTTTTTTCCCCCATTTTATTCTTTTTCAATCATCCTTTCCACTTTTACATCAACAGCAGAATAGTTTTTCTAAACTCCATTCACCATTAATTCTCATGCTTATGAGAAAAAGACAATTCTGTTGTCTATAAAACCAATAGTTTTTAAAATATTTATTTATTATTTTATTTTCTTGAGACAGAGAGAAATTGAAAGTGAAAAGGAGCTAGAGGATAAGAGACAGTGACACCTTCATCACTTATCAAGCTTCCTTCATGCAGATGGGGACCAGGGACTTGAACCATGGGTCCCTGGACATGGTTAGGTGTGTTCTGGGTACACAGCAGCCTGGCAGTTTCATTCCAGATCTTATAAAGAACTTTGTTACACTCTTCATGGGAGTGAAAACAAGTGCAGTCCCTATGGTAAAACAGATTGGAGAATATTTAAACATATAATAATCAAGCAATATCACTTTTAGCTATAAATATCCAAGGGGCATCAAAACACTAATTCAAAGGCATATATATATATTATGTATATGATACATATACATACATATATGGTTATGATTATGGTTAGGGAATTAAGTAGAGAGGTGAAAGAAAACTGCTGAACAGTATCAGTCATATATGGTATGTAGATAATTGAAACGTCATAAATTTCCATGGTTTCTCTGTTGATCAACAGTTTTCTCCATTCCCATATCTTTATATTATTTCACATATTTAAAGGTTTTGTCTACTTTTCTGTCATCCCACCTCATCTCTACCAGGAATGCATCTACTTTGCTCTTGCTCCCAACTTTTTTTTTAAAAAAAGTGGTATATTCTCTCTCTCATAATATATATAATTTATTAATGATAAAGGAGGAGATAGAGAAAGAACCAGACATTACTCTGGTACATGTGCTGCCAGGGACTGAACTCAGGACCTCAAGCTTGAGAGGCCATTGCTTCATCCACTGTGCCACCACCTAGACAACTCTCTCTCATGTTTTTATTTAGTTAATTCTAATGAGAAAGAGAGAAAGATAGATAGATAGATAGATAGATAGATAGATAGATAGATAGATAGATAGATAGATATAGAGAAAAAGAGAGAGACCAGAACACTGCTCAGTTCTTGCTTATGGTGGGGCTGAGAACCAAACCTGGGATCTCAGAGCCTCAGGACCGAAATGCTTTTGCATGACCATTATGCTGTCTTCCCAGCCTACTTCCAACTTTTTCTACTGTGATAAATCAGTTTTGTGTTGTGCCCAATGATTCAAACATACCCTCTTTTGCCCTATAGCAAGGGGTTTATAAAACTTTACTTCCTGTAATTTTATGACAGAATAAATTATTAGCTTTGATCTTTTACAAAATATAATTTTATAAAATTGAATATGCATTTGTCAAAGATCACCTTTGCTTTCCACTGCATAAAAGTTGGTATTTTTCCTCAGTGTGGCTAGAAAACATAAGTAAGTCCAACACCATTCACATGTAAACATAATTTGAACTTCCTTTAAAGGTCATCTTTAACTTTCCTCACTTTTTTGCATTCCTATGAATTTATCAGTGACACTTTTTAAATTATTGTTTATATCTTGTATGCTAATTTTAATTGGTAGGGAGTAAGTAAGCTTCCAAAGAATAGTGTAGTGTCACATTTTCCATTTCTTTCCAGTCCAATGCCAAGCATATGGTAGATGTATATATGCCCATTATCAATTCACTTTGCCCAGTAATTGGAAATTACTACTATAAGTATTAATTTGCCTGAACATTAACAGAAATTATAGAAGGAAAATTATAGTTTTCAGTTTGGGGGCAAATTTTGTACACATGCAAAAATACTCACAAAAATAACATAAAAGATAATGAACTGTATGTTTCTGAGTTGAATAAAGTTTTCAAGGTAAACATTACCATATATTTAGTGACAACTTCCTTCAATACCTAGCAGTTTCTGGAAAACTGTGGATGGTTTACTCATTAAACTGTTGCTTACAATCTGTTCTAGCTTAATTTTTTTTCTACGTTAATTTGTCCCTTCACAAATTATCCCTTGTTCAGGAAACAAAAATGTATATGAGAAATACTTTCCACTCATCTTGCCAAACCTGTTAAAAAATATTCCATTTGTTCTTCCAAAGCTAATGTTTACCTTTTTGAATAGAAATGGCTTTCATCTGAAGTCTGATATTTATGTTTTCATTTACCTTAACAGTAATACTTTTCTCATGCTATATAGATATTTACCACCATTACATTCATTAAATCCTGTATCAGCATGAAGCAAATCACTGGAAAATACTGATAAGAAATATTAAATATTTAGAAACATTTTACTATACACATAAAGTACCTTACATTTTTATAGATAAGCGGAAAATCTAATGTTATTGGGATAATTCTACATTTTAAAAGAAAAAAAACTTTTTTTGTTTTAGTAAAATTTAGTAGTCAGTTGCTATATTTCTTACTCCTAGTTTTAATTACCCAAGGAAGAACAACAACTTTGTGGAATTTTATTTATTCAAATGAGTTTTGAAATATGTTACTCATTAGTGGCTCCTCACATCCCCCACATTTTCAGGAAAAATGTAAACACAACATTCCATTTTTGGGTAATTAATGTATACTTACTACTTAATGTTCACTTATTCTTTCGTGGAACACCAAACTGACCTCATATGTGTGCAATAAATGATCTTCCAAGATAATGAGTGCTTTTGAATTCTTCTTTGATTTATGTTATTGGCTTAACAACTAGTCACCAAGAAAAAATGAAGTGGAATTCTTCCAAATATGCCCTTCTCACCTTTCTCTGCACACCTCTCTTTCCTGCCAAAATCTTGTTTTCACAGTTGTATTTTGTTACTGATGCTCATTCTGTGTGGTCCTTTTTCAATAAGGACGTAGAGAAATATCCTGATTGGTTTTCTCTTTTATGTTAAACCTAGATTCTTGAAAATTTAAAGGCCTAGTAATTTGTTCTCTGTCTCCCTCTTCCTTTCATTCTTTCAACTCCATGCCTGAGTTTACAGGATGAAAACAGAATATTGGTGCTATGTGCCTGTTCCATGTAATGAATGTAGGATGCCTATTCCATTACTTTCTCTAGGTGCATCTGTCTATACTACTTTTTTTTTTTTAACCTCCAGGGTATTGCTGGGGCTCAGTGCCTGCACCACTAATCCACTGCTCCTGGAGACCACTTTTCCCCCTTTTGTTGCCCTTGTTGTTTTATCATTGTGATTATTGTTTTATTGTTGTTGTTGTTGCTGTCCTTGGATAGGACAGAGAGAAATGGAGAGAGGAGGTGAAGACAGAGAGGAGGAGAGAAAGATAGACACCTGCAGATGTGTTTTACTGCCTGTGACTTGAACCGGGATCCTTATGCCGTATACTACTTATTTAAAAAATAATGAATTAATTGAGCATTTAACTAAAAGGGCTAATCACAGCTCTAAGCCGAAGGGATGAAACTGTGATGTGTATATTAATAACCTAAATTATTTAAGAAAAATAGAAATTCGTCATACTTGGTATGTATGCTGAAAATATAAAAATGTGTTGCCTAGCATAACTATTGAATATAGAATGTTCAGTGGACAACACTCCTGTTTAATTTATCATTCTGACATACTGTATCAGAGATGGCTTATTGGAATGCTTCTAAAATATTACTGCATTGAGCCAGATTGAATTTTGGAAAAAAAAATCAATTCTTTTAAGAGACTGGGTACATTGAAGATTTTAGAAAAACAAACCCTAGAAATAATGAGTTCAGTTAACAATTCTGTCATTAACATATCCCTTTGGAATACAACAGAGAACAATACCTTCTTACAATGTTATAGTGCCCTTTGTTCTGCAAGCCTAGAGCACTTAACAACGAATACAGTTAAATTTAGCAGCAGAGCAATAGATTTCCTGAAGAAATTATTGTAGATAAATGGAAGCAAAACAAATCAATTTACAGTAAAGATGAAAAAAAAAAACCATGAAGACTTCCTTTATTTCATTCCACAACCTGCTTTAAGTCAAAGAAGTTGTAATTCTAGATGTATGACTGAGTTGGAACCTGGATGGTAAATAATAATAATAATAATAATAATAATAATAAAATTTAAAAAAGAATTTGGGTGGGAATAGCAACTAACACCACAACTGATCTATCATGACTCTTATCTGCAGGCACTAAGCTCTTAACAAACATTAATTTTTCAACCCTCACAATCTTCCAGTGAACTAGTGTTGCTGTAACAAGTTAGGATAATACAGCAGAAACTTTTTCTCTCACAATTCTGGTAGATAGAAACTAAAAATCCAACAAATATGGTATCACTAGTTTCTTGTTGAGATTATTCATTTTTTAACTCATTTATTTCCTGGTGGCTGTTAGCACTCTTTGACTTATGGGAACATCACTCCAATTTCTGCATGGCCACATGGTCACCTTTATTCTGTTTTTTTCTAAGGATTATCATTGGATTTAGGTCCCACCTGGGCATTCCAATATCTCTCAAAGTCATTAGGTTAACTACATCCACAATTACCTTTTCCCAGTTAAGGTAAGTTTTCAGATTTTTGGAATTGAGATAGGGAAATTTATTTTGAAGGTCACATTTCATCCCACTACAGGCTAGCAGCATTGCTATATCCATTTTCCAAATAAAGAAAATGAAGCATACTAATATTTATTGGGCTATAGAGTATTTTATATGCACTTTACTTTCTACTTAATTATCTTCATTGACATCCCATGTAGCAACTTACCATCTTACAAATTGGTCTTCCTAGCTTTCATGGATGCTAGATTATTTTTTATCAGTTATTTAGAAATAATCTAAATATATTAGATTCCATCCTTTTAAGTTGGGCACATTGGTAAATTCAATATATTCTGAAAGTTGCATGAAACCATAGTCATGATCAGAGAATTCCATCATCCTAAAAGATGGTCCGTGGCTCTCTGGCATTAATCCTTCTTCCCTTTATCTCTGTCTTCAGGCAACCACAGTGCTTTATTTTATAAGAACACAGTCATACTCATTTGTGTTTAGGTTCTTTCACTTAATATGTTGTCAAGGTTTACCAGTGTTTTTTTTAATGCATCAAAATTTGTGTCATTTTATGACTGAGTAATATTCTGATATATGCAGATGATCAAGAGATATACAGGCAAAAATTATTTATCACCTAAAGGACAATTATCGTCTCTATGAAAACTTCTAATAGAACCACAAAACAAGTAAATGCAGTAAAACAAGTTTAGCTTAGACCCCACTAAAATCCTAGGTGTATTTCCTTCCTAATTTGAGGCCAGATCCCATAAACCTAATATTGGTTTGGATATAACCACTTATGCTCAATGCTTTTACAGCTGAGAAAAAGCCTAGGCTTGTCAGGTAAATAAGGGACCACAAAAGCTGGAAAAGGGCAAGAGATTGGTTCTTTTAATTATGGCCTTTTGGGTCACTGCCAGGCCACCCCATCACCTGGGGCCATAGTCAGGGATACCTTGGATTCCCTCATAGACTCAGTGGGCCTAGTCCTCTAATAGATCGCTCTTTCTGTCATCACTGGTCACTTCCACCAGCAACCTCATCATAAGCCTTCTTGTGGGCTTCTATACTCATGAATTACCAATGGTAAGGACTACCCTGCTCTCTGAAGGGAGACTGGATCATCCTACTCTGCCACTTGAGAAAATTCTCAGGCATGACCATGGACTGAGAACACAGACTGACACAGACTTGGAGTTTATACAGGCACCTGTGTTAAATATCAATAGATAAGGGCTATTTGACAATAGCTAAGGGCAATTTGACGTGGGAAATAGTTCATTGTATTTATGTATTTTCTTCAAATTTGGGAGCTACTTTCTACCCTGATCCAGCTTTCTAGTCCTAGTCTCAACTCTGACACCATCTTCCCAGACAATATTTTTAGTTCACCTGCACGGTCGCTATTAAGCTCTAGCAAAAATTACCACAGTCATGGGCCCCTAAGAACATACATAAAATAGACTTCCTAGATCCTATCCACTCTAAAATGCCTATTCTCTTATGCTGTATTCTTACATTATAGTTTCTGTTCATAAACATTTTGTCCTGCTGTATTTATTACTGCCTTTCAGTCATCAAGTTGCAGATGCCTTAGTGATTTCATCTTGAACTTTCTGGGCAAATGACCTCATCAATGTGTCCTGGAACCTCACCTTTCCAAAGCTCTATCCCACTAGGGGAAGATAGAAACTGGCTGGGGTATGAATTGACCTGCGAATATCCATGTCCAATGGAGAAACAATTACAGAAGCCAGACCTTCCACCTTCTGCACCCCCATAAAGAATTTTGGTTCAAGGCAGGGGGAGATAGCATAATGATTATTCAAAAAGATTCTCATGCCCGAGGCTCCGAAATCTCAGGTTCAGTTCCCTGCACTACCATCAGCCAGAGCTGAGCAGAGTGCTCTGGCTAAAACAAAAAAAAGAGGGGGGCGTGGGGTAGGCAGAGAGATGAAAGACACTCAAAAGTAGTAGGTGTGACTTATAAAAGAAGAGAAGGCAGGAACTTAGAAAAATGGGCATATATATATATAAATATAGATAGATAGATGATATATATATGTAGATAGATAGATATTGAAATAATAGTCAACCCATATCTATAATCTTGGGAAAAGTAATTCAGTTTCCATAGAGGGTATGTGTACACAGAACTCTGATGGTGGAAAAGGTGTGAAATTGTTCCCTTTTATCTTATAACTATGTAAATCAATATTAAATTACTAATACAAATTTTAAAAATTCTAGTATATGGGTATAATTATTTATTCATCTGTCAATGGTCATGGGTTGTCTTATAATTGTTTAGTTTTGGGAAGAAAATAGCTATATTCATTTTCTTACAAGTCTTTATAAAAATATGTTTTCACTTTTTTTGAGTATATGTTTAAATATCTACCTATAAAGCATCTGTGGTCTCTAAGTTTTATTATGATTATAGGTTTAAATGTTTAAATAATAACCAAACATTTTTCAAATACATTGCATCAACCTATATTCTGAAGTAATTTGGCTTCTGATGAATAAGAATTGATCAGAAGATATTTTAATAATTTAGATAACAAGTGATAGTTTTTAAAAATGAAAGATTTTTTTTACTTACTTGGAGGAAAATATTTTTGGTGACAGGTTTTTTCAAAAGGCACAAAGTTGAGTAATTTATGTCCAATTCCATAGGGATTAAGTTTAATATCTAGCATATAGAGCTTCAGCTTTTTCAAAACTGGAATGTTACATTGACCAGTCTTTAATCTGCTGGTCAGTACTGGTGAAGTAATCTGTGTAATAATAGCCTTGACCTTCATGGAACAGAGGATAACTACTTGAACCTTTTTTTTAACTTAAAAAAATTTATTTACTTATTATTGGATAAAGATAGAATTAAGAAGGAGGAGATAGGGAGAGATACAGAAAGAAACTTGAAGCCCTGGTTTACCACTTATGAAGCTTCCCCCCTGTAGGTGGGGACCAGGGTCTTGGATCCTTGCTCACTATAATATGTGCACTTAACCAGGTGTGCCACAGCCTGACTCCCTAACAATCGGTTTTAAGACAAGCCCATGATTGTCTGATGGACAAATAACTCACTAGAAGTCTTTTTAAAATTGAACACAAAACCAAATTTATTTTATTATTATTACTTATTTATTTGTGAGAGACCCAGAATATCACTCTGGTACATGTGACACCAGGGATTGAACTCAGGACACCATGCCCATGCTTAATACTTTATTAACTGTGCCACTTCCTGGGTCACAAGAATTACATTTCTTAGAATGGTAGGGATTCTTGTTGGGAAGAATACAAGTGGGGGTGGGAAAATAAAGCTCATCCTCCTTTATTAAATCATGAGAGGTAAGAGAAACAGGTAATATTAAACCAGTCCTTGCCCTGCCTATCCCAGAATTATAAAAAGAATGGCAGAGCAATAGAAAGTATAATGCTTAGAAAGGAAAGTAACCCTTTCCACAAAGAACTGGAGTACAGTTTTATTTCCTCTGAGACTTTAGTCAGATGGAACATTTCAGACTATTTAAACTTTGTGAGTGAGATACCAAAACTCCTTAAAAGTTGAAAAAAAAAAAAAGTACAATTAGACTCATAGGATTCATAGACTGACCATAAAGACTTAGTTGCTAAAGAGAGGAATACAACATGTTTTCTGTCACTCAGATTTATCTATGCCACCCTTTACTTTGAATTTTTCTATAAATTCTTTTTTTTATTTAAGAAAGGATAAATTAACAAAACCATAGGGTAGGAGGGTTACAACTCCACACAATTCCCACCACCCAATCTCCATATCCCACCCCTCCCCTGATAGCTTTCCCACTCTCTATCCCTCTGGGAGCATGGACCCAGGGTCATTGTGGGTTGCAAAAGGTGGAAGGTCTGGCTTCCGTAATTGCTTCGCCTCTGAACATGGGCGTTGACTGGTCAGTCTAACTCCCACTCTGCCTCTCTCTTTCCATAGTAGGGTGGGTCTCTGGGGAAGCAGAGCTCCAGGCCACATTGGTGGGGTCCTCAGTCCAGGGAAGCCTGGCCGGCATCCTGATGATATCTGGAACCTGGTTATTGAAAAGAGAGTTAACATACGAAGCCAAACAAATTGTTGAGCAATCATGGACCCAAAGCTTGGAATAGTGGAGAAGAAGTGTTAGGGGGATACTCACTGCAAACTCTAGTGTACTTCTGCTTTCAGGTATATATTTTGTAGTAGTTTATGGATACGTGTGAACATATGCTCTCTCTTACAGAAACTGGTGTATATCTGGGTTTTGGGACTTTGTTAGAAAGTGAACCACCTGAGATGGAATTAGAGTATACTATGAAAGGAAAGGTCTCACCCGAGTAATGAAGCTGAAGGGTTGTCATTCCACACGTGAAGTCTCTGGACACAGTCTGAAGTGAAGCATGTTGAGGTGGCCATCATTGTGTTGATTAGGTTGTGATCCGCAGATGCAATATTATTTGATATGGATTGGGAGAGGCATACGGGAAAGTGGGCCCTAACCAAGGGTTCCATGACTGGGGGATGTAGACTCTATATTGGAGATGTGAGGTTCCTGCTGTCTTAGGGTTCAAAAAGACAATTGATAGTTAATGTTATCATCACATTATTTGGAAATTGGGTTAACTTTGAAAAGTCATTTTGTTAGGGTTTGCTGTACAGTACCCAGTATCTTGTATATAGCAGTGCTATTGGGTGCTTCTGATCTACTTGGTCTAGGGTTTGAGAGAGTCCACATATCAAATACACAGCCTATATATTAAAAAGATTCAGTCTGTGTATTAAAAAACTTTGAGATATACAATTAATTTTCCCCCTCTCACATTAATTAACTAGTGATTTATATGACTACATTTTACTAGGAGTGTACATAAACACCATTTCCACCACTAAAAGACTGTGACCCATGCCTCCCACCCACTCCCACCCACCACTGGCCCAGGAAGCTGCATGTCTACCCCTCACCACAGGGTTTTTACTTTGGTGCCCTACTTACAATTTGGTCAGGTCCTGCATTTAGTTTCCCTTTCAGATCTTCTTCCTAAACTTTTGTTGATGAGTGGGATCATCCCATACTCATCTTTATCTTTCTGACTTAGCTCACTTAACATAATTCCTTCTAGCTCTGTCCAAGATGGGTCAGAGAAGGTGGGCTCATTGTTCTTGATAGCTGCATAGTATTCCATTGTGTATATATACCACAGCTTTCTCAGCCATTCATCTGTTGTTGTGCACCTGGGTTGCTTCCTGGTTTTACTAGTAAGAATTGTGCTGCTATGAACATAGAACTACACACCTCATTTTTGGTTGGGTGTTGTGGAGTCCTTGTGGTATAATCCGAGGAGAGGAATTGCTGGATCATATGGAAGGTCCATGTCTAGCCTTCTGAGAGTTTTCCAGACTGCTCTCCACAGAGGCTGTACCAATTTACATTCCCACCAGCAATGTCAGAGGGTTCCTCTGTCCCCACAACCTCTCCAGCATTTGTTGCTGCTGTCCTTTTGGATGTATGCCATTCTTACAGGAGTGAGGTGGTATCTTAGTGTTGTCTTAATTTGCATTTCTCTGACAATCAGTGACTTAGAGCAGTTTTTCATATGTTTGTTAGCCTTTTGGATCTCCTCTGAGGTGAATGTATTGTTCATATCCTCTGCCCACTTTTGGATGGGGTTATTTGCTTTTTTGGTGCTAAGTTTGCTGAGCTCTTTATATATTTTGGTGATTAGTGTCTTGTCTGATATATGGCATGTGAAGATCTTCTCCCATTCTGTGAGGGGTCACTTTGTTTGTGTGATAGTTTCTTTGGCTGTGCAGAAGCTTTTGAATTTGATGTAGTCCCATTGGTTTGTTTCTGCTTTAGTCTTCCTTGCAATTGGGTTTGATTCATCAAAGATGTCCTTGATGTTTAGGTGGGAAAGTGTTTTACCAATGTTTTCCTCTAAGTATTTGATTGTTTCTGGTCTCACATCCAGGTTTTTGATCCATTTGGAGTTGATTTTTGTTTCTGGTGAGATAAAGTGGTTAAAGTTCATTCTTCTGCATGTTACAACCCAGTTTCCCCAGCACCATTTATCGAAGAGAGCCTCCTTTTTCCATTTAATCCTTTGGGCCCCCTTATCAAAGATTAGATATCCATAGTTGTGGGGATTTATTTCTGGGCTTTCAATTCTGTTCCACTGGTCTGTGTGCCTATTTTTGTTCCAGTACCATGCTGTTTTGATGATGATGGCTTTATAATATAGTTTACGGTCTGGGAGTGTGATGCCTCCATTTCTGTTTCTTTTCCTCAAGATGGTTTTGGCAATTCTAGGTGTTTTCAGATTCCAGATAAATGATTGTAGTGTTTGTTCTATTCTCTTAAAGAAGCTTGGTGGAACTTTGATGGGTAATGCATTAAATTTGTATATGGCTCTGGGGAGAATATTCATTGTGATGATATTTATTCTTCCCATCCACGAGCATGGGATATCTTTCCATTTCTTGGTATCAGTTTCTATTTCCTTGAGTAGCATCTCATAGTTTTCAGTATATAAGTCTTTCACTTCTTTGGTCTACTTTATCCCTAGGTATTTGATTGATTTTGCTGAAACAGTAAATGGGAGTGATTTCTGGATGTCTTCTTCTTCAGATTTAGTGTTTGCATAAAGAAATGCTACTGATTTTTGTACACTGATTTTGTAGCCTGATACCTTGCTGTATTGCCTAATGACTTCCAGTAATTTTTTGCTGGATTCTTTAGGTTTTTCTATGTACACTATCATATCATTTGCAAATAGTGAGAGCTTGATATATTCCCTTCCTATCTGTATTCCTTTGATTTCTTTCTCTTGCCTGATTGCTATGGCAAGAACTTCTAATACTGTGTGAAGAGTAACGGTGACAGTGGACAGCCCTGTCTAGTCCCTGATTTGAGGGACAATGCTTTCAGCTTCTGTCCATTGAGTATGATGTTCGCTGTAGGTTTGCTATATATAGACTCCACTATCTTGAGGAATTTCCCATCTATTCCCATTTTTTGTAGAGTTTTGAGCATGAATGGGTGTTGGATTTTGTCAAAGGCTTTCTCTGCATCTATTGAGATAATCATGTGGTTTTTGGCTTTGCTTTTATTGATGTGGTGAATGACATTGATTGACTTATGGATGTTCAACCATACTTGCATTCCTGGGATGAATCACACTTGGTCATGATGAACAATCTTTTTGATGTGTTGCTGTATCCGGTTGGCCAAGATCTTGTTTAATATTTTGGCATCTATGTTCATCAGAGATATTGGTCTATAGTTTTCCTTTTTTGTTCTATCCTTATCAGCTTTTGGTATCAGGGTGATGTTGGCTTCATACAAGGTAGACGGGAGTATTCCTGTTTCTTCAGTCTTATGGAAAAGCTTATGAAGTATGGGTACTAACTGTTACTTGAAAGTTTTGTAGAATTCATTTGTGAAGTCATCTGGTTGAGGACTTTTATTGTTGGGGAGATTCTTAATAATAGTTTCAATTTCTTTGTCTGTGATTGGTTCATTTGGATTTTGTAGTTTTTCTTGGTTCAGTTTTGGAAGGGCATATGTTTCTAGGAATTGTTCCATTTCTTCCAGATTCTCTAGCTTGGTGGTGTATAGTTCTTTATAGAAGTTTTGCAGGATTCTCTGGATTTCTGTGGTGTCAGTTGTGATATCTCCTCCATTGTTTACAATTCTATTAATTTGAGTCTTCTCTCTTTTTTGTTTCGTGAGTCTGGCTAGGGGTTTGGCAATTTTGTTTAATCTTTCAAAGAACCAACATTTGGCTTCATTGATCTTTTGTATGGTTCTTTCATTTTCGATGTTGTTTATTTCTGCTCTAATTTTAGTGATTTCTGTCCTTCTGGTTGCTTTAGGGTTCCTTTGTTCCTCTTCCTCTAAGTCCTAAAGGTGTGCAGTAAGGTCATTTATTTGGGCTTTTTCTTGTTTTTTAATATGTGAATCTATGGCTATGAGTTTCTCTCTCAGTACTGCTTCAGCTGTGTCCCAAATATTTTGATAGCTTATGTCTTCATTTTCGTTTGTTTCCAGGAACATTTGAATTTCTTGCTTGAACGTTTCTCTGACCCAGTGGTTCTTAAGCAGTATATTGTTTAGTTTCCAAATTCTGTTACTTTTAATAATTTTCTGTTTGTTGTTAAATGTTAGTTTTACTCCACTGTGGTCTGAGAAGATGCTTGGGATGATTTTGATGCGCTTGAATTTATTGATGCTGTCTTTGTGGCCTAACATGTGGTTTATCCTTGTGTATGTGTTATGTGGATTTGAAAAGAAGGTGTATTCCATTTTTTTGGGGTAAAGGACTCTGAAAAAGTCCAAGAGGTCTAGTCTGTCAATCTCTTCATTCAATTCCCTTGTATCTTTGTTGGTTCTTTGCTTTGTTGATCTAAGTGTGAGAGTGAGGTATTGAAGTCTGCCACTATTATTGTATTACTATTGATTTATTTTTGAAATTCTTTCAGTACGTGCTTGACATATTTAGATGATCCCTCATTGGGTGCATAGATGTTAATGACTGTTAAGTCTTCTTGGCTGATTGATCCTCTAATCATTATGTAATGTCCTTGCCTATCTTTTATTACTTTATTTAATTTAAAATCTATTGTGTCTGAGATGAGAATGGATGTACCTGCCCTTTTTTGTTGTCCATTAGCCTATATGATAGTTTTCCATCCTTTCATTTTTAGTCTGTGTTTATCATGTTGTGACAGATGGGATTCTTGCAAGCAGCATATGGTTGGGTTATGTTTTCTGATCCATCCTCCCACTCTGTGTCTTTAGATCGGTGAGTTTAAGCCATTGACATTTATTGATATTATGGATTTAATTTATTGTAGTGCCATTGTTCAATAAATTTTTGTTTGCTCTGATATATTGCAAGTATTATAGTGATGTTATTGTTTATAAGAGATCTTTTTGAACCTCTTTCAGGGCCAGTTTGGTGATGGTTGCTTCCTTTAACTGTTGTTTTTCTATGAAGGTTTTGATCCCTCCATCTAGTTTGAATTTAATCCCAGCAGGATCTATTATCCTTAGTTGAAACCTTTTTTCATTCAGGGCTCGATAGATATCTTGCCATTCTCCTGTGGCTTTTAGAGTTTGAGTGGAGAAGTCTGCAGATAATCTGATGGGTTTTCCCCTGTATATGACTTTTTGTTTCTCTCTTGCAGCCTTTAGGATCTTTTCTTTATCCTTACTCCTTTTCATTGTGTCTATGATGTGTCTTGGTGTCTTCAGGTCTGGGTTGATTCTGTTTGGTACTCTCTGGGCCTCTTGAATTTGATATCCTTTCTGTTATTCAGGTCTTGGAAGTTTTCTTCTATTATTTCCTCTAGAATGTTGCTTCCCCTTCCTCTCTTTCTTCCTCTGGCAGGCCAATTTTACAAATGTTACTTCTTTTGAGATAATCCCATATGTCTCTGTTGTTGTTTTCAGTGTCTCTCAATCTCTTTTTAAGCTCTTTAACCTCTTTCTTAGTTTTCTCTAACTCATCTTCTGTCTTACTAATTCTGTTTTCTGCTTCTGTTAGTCTGCTTTCCCTTGCCTCAGCTTCTTTCCTCATTAAAGCTATTTCAGCTTTCAGTTCTCTAATTGCCTCAAGAAAATCAGTATTTTTCTTGGGGGTCTCAACTGTTTTTTCCCTCATACTGCCATTCCTTTCCTCCAATGTTGTTTTCATTTCTGTGATTAATAAGTTTATTATTGCTTGCATACTTTTCTTATCTATGGTTACTTCTGGCTGATTTGTCGTTTACTTGGGCTCTTGTCTTCATTCATTGGAGTAGCAGTTTTATTTGTTTTTGATCTACCCATTTTTTTTTTATTTATGTGTTTCTTTTTTTATGCTCTGTTGTTCCTCAGTTTTTGTGTCTTGAGTACAAGCAACACTGTACTATATACCTTTATGACAATTGCACTCACCAACCTCAGGAATTACAGTAGCAACTGAAGCAAGTATTGAAGCAGTTTAATCACTACCTGTTAGCCAAACAATGTCTCCAGTCCTTGAAACAATAGTAACCAAATCCCAGTGAAGAAGAAAGAGAAAAGAAAGAAGGGATAGCAAGAATAGACAGTTATGCAAATCTACTATCCACTGTATATTCTAGGGGTAACAGGAGGGGAAAGGGAAATAGAGTATAGATACACACATAGAGAGTCCACTCTGAGTCAGATTTTTTCCCCAAAATAATTCCTAAACTTTAAAGGCAAAGAAGAAGGAAGGAAGAAATATATGTGAAGATAAAAAAAAAAAGAAAAAAGCGACAAGACAGAGAAAAGAGAAAAGATAAGAAAAAGAGTTGTAATTAAAGAGCAGTGAAAGGAAAGTTTTTTTGATTACTTTATTTTTAATTTAATTTAATTTAATTTTTTTAATTAGCTAGGATGAGGAGGGAGAGGAGAGTCTGTAGAGGAGGTAGGAGTAACAAGACAAGTTCTTCCCACAATAGATAAGATGCCCACTACTCTAGCAGTGAAAGATACCCTAAGAGTTAATTCTGATCAACCTAAAGGGGGGGAATATATGCTTTTATATAATATTAATAATAAAATAGAGCCCGGTAAAAAAAAAAACCCTGTTCCAGATTACCTCAAACCTTGTGATCAGAGGCAGCTGATTTTAAGAAAGAGAAAAAAAAAAAAAAAAAAAAACCTCTGGACTAGACATGGATAGCTGAAATAGACAGTTATGCAAATCTACTATCCACTGTGCATTCTAGGGGTAGCTAAAGGAGGAAGGGAAGTTGAGCAGAGATACTCGCAGTGAGAGTCCACTCAGAGTCAGAATTCTTCCCCAAATAATTCCCAAATGTGCATCAGTGAATTCAAAAAAGCACACTGTTTGGTGGTGTGGGGGATGGGGCCTGTGGCTTTGGAAGCTGTAGGATTAAGGAAGAAAGGATGACAAGAATGAGAAAAAGAAAAAAAAAAGAAAGAGAGAAAAAAGAAAAAGATAAGAAAAAGAACAGTCATAAAAGAGTGGTGAAAGGAAAGAGTTTATTTATTTATTTATTTTTAATTATTTAATTAGCTATGCGGGGTGAGGTGGGGGGGTTGGCTACTTAGAAAGAAAAAAGGCCAGAGGTTTCAGAAGGGTGTAGACTTAGAATGAATGATACTCCCTGGTGGGACAGGAATCTTGGTAAAGAAAGAAGCTCAGCAGGGGAACCTGCTAGGACCTGGTCCCCAGGGATTGGTTATGGGGGGGAATGGGGGAGGAGGTATGCTTAATAATTTAAAAGAAAAAAAAATTTCCCTTTTTTTCTACTCAGTTTTTTACCCAAATTAAGTTATAGTCACCTCCTTGGTGTCACCACTAGGACCCCTTATTGACTGGCCTACTAAAGACAGAAAATCCTACAGTTTCCAGAGGATGTGGTCAGAGCTCAAGCCACTAGCAGCTTCTCAGTCCGCCATCTTCCAGGAACCCCCCCTTGAAGATTTTTTGAAGCATAGGTAATGAGGTGTCCTGCCAATGTTTTATTCTATGTATTTGATAGTTTCTGGACTAATATCCATGTCTTTGATCCACCCAAAGTTGAGTTTTGTGCATGGTGATAAGTGATCATTCAATTTCATCCACTTGCATGTTTCAATCTAACTTTCCCAGCACCATTTGTTGAAGAGACTCTCACCATTTAATGCTTTGGACTTCCCTTGTCAAATATTAGCTGTTTGTAGATGTGGGGCTTATTTATGTGTCTTCAATTTTGTTCCACTCATTTGCGTATCTATTTTGGTTCTAGTACAAGTCAGTTTTAATTATAGTAGTTCTGTAATATAACATTTCTCTAATGATAAGTGAAGTGGAGCATTTCTTCATGTGTCTGTGTACCATGAATATCTCTTTTTTTAGAAAACAAATTAGTTCTTTGGCTCACTTTTTTAGTGGTTTATTTTTGCTTCTTTTGTATCAATTCAGTATAGCTGCTTGATATCAGTCACTTGACATATGTCTGGTGTGCAAATATCTTCTCCACTTTACTGGGCTGATTATCAATGTGTGGCTTGCTTTTGATATGTAGAAAAGTTTAGTTTCATGTACTTTCCATTATTTACTCTTGTTTTCATTTCCCATACCCAGGGGGTGAGTCTGTAAATACATCCTTGATGTAAAGGTCCTGCAAAGTTTTACCCATATTTTCTTCTCCTCCTCCTCCTTTTCTTCTCTTCCTCTTTCTCCTCCTCCTTTTTCTTCTCCTCCTTCTCCCCCTTCTCCTTCTCTTCCTCTTCCTCTTTCTTCAGCTCCTCCACCCCAACTACTCTTTTTTAAAAAATATTTATTTATTTATTCCCTTTGGTTGTCCTTGTTGTTTTATTGTTGTAGTTATTATTGATGTCGTTGTTGTTGGATAGGCAGAGAGAAATGGAGAGAGGAGGGGAAGACAGAGAGGGAGAAAGATAGACACCTGCAGACCTGCTACACCGCCTGTGAAGCGACTCCCCTGCAGGTGGGTAGCCCGGGGCTCAAACCAGGATCCATATGCTGGTCCTTGCGCCTTGCGCCACCTGTGCTTAACCCACTGCACTACCGCCCGACTCCCCCCCCCCCAACTACTCTTAACCTCTATCTGAAAAAGAGGGGAAAAATCCACCAGAAGTAGTAGGTTTGTATAGGTTTGAAGCCCCAGTAAAGGCAGGCAGCAAAATCAAGAAGTAATGAAAGAACACTTAATGTCTTAAGGAAAAAAGAGAAAAAGAAAAATGTATACATTTCCACTTGTGAACATCTAATAGTAGCAACTGAGAGTGGCCTAGGCAGTAATGCACATAATTGAGTGCACAGGTTACCATGCTCAAGAACTCAGCATCAAGGCCCCAGCTTCACCTGCAGGAGGGGGAACTTCATGATTTCTGAAGCAGTGCTGTAGGTATCTTACTTTCTTTTCCTCTGTGTCCCTTTCCCTCTCAATTTCTATCTTTCTCCATAAAAATAATAATAAAGTCTTTAATAACATACAAATGGCCTTTACAACCTGTAAACCACTATTTAATCACTAATAAATATATTATGAAAATTGAGAAAAAATAAATATAACATAGAGAAAGTATAGCAGCTTCCTTTGAAATAACACCTTAAGGTAAAAAAAAATGGTGTATGGTTTAGGGAAGTTTGATGATTCTCACATTAAAACTGTTAGGTGAATGGTTATTATCTAGCAGTATGGTTATTAATAGTAAAAACTGTCTAAATAAAAATATATGATCTTCTTTTAGCCACTAAATTAAAGAGGGTTATAAAGGTAAACACTTTGCTTTTTTTTTTTTTTTTTTGCACTGACTAAAACAGTGGCATGTCACACCTGTCTTCAATTTTGATCAATGTGGTAGAATTTGCTGGTAAACATCATGCTTCGTTATGTATTTTAAAAGATTATCACCACTTTTTCATTTGACTGGAAGATGATAATCAGCAGGCAAGTGCTCTCCTGGTATTCAAAGGAGCTAGAAAAATATAAGATCAAATGCTTTTCACCCTCCACAAATAACTGCCTTACACATGCACTGGTCTGTCAGGATTCCAGGAGATAGTGAACATTTCACAGCTGGTGAAGTGCTGCTTCTTTGACTCTGATGCCTGCATCTTATCATGGTGTGCGCATTATTTAGCAAGTGCCACATTATTTATAGGTATGAATTGCACAAATTAATCTCATAAATAATTCATCCTAGAGGCTGTAAATTAACAGTGTACCACAGTAAAATAAAAATCTGCTTTGCAAAACTGATGTCTATTGTCACTGTGAATTAGGTTTGATTTTTTTTTCCCCCTCAAAATGTACTTTCAAAAGATTCTGGCATTTTAAGGTTGAAACCAAGATTCTGAGAAGTAAGGGTAAGAGTTCAAATAGCTAGATGGTTATGAGAATGTCCTAAACTGGGAGTCAGGCGGTAGCGCAGTGGGACCTGCGTAAGAATTCTGGTTCGAGCCCCCCCACCCCCCACCTGCAGGGGAGTGGCTTCACAAGCGGTGAAGCAGATCTGCAGTTGTCTTTCTCTCCCCATCTCTGTCTTTCCTTTCTGTCTCCATTTCTCTCTGTCCTATCCAACAACGATGACATCAAGAACAACAATAATAACTATAACAATAAAACAACAATGGCAACAAAATAAAGGAAAATAAATATTAAAAAATAAAATAAAATAAGAATGTCCTAAACTATAGAGAAATTGAGGGAAAATAATAAGATAGTAGGGTATGAATTATCCAGATAATTACATTATTTTTACAATTCACTTTGGGTTTACATATGGACATATCCATAATAAGTAGAAAACATTCAATATAACTGAGTTTAAATTGCCTTTTTCTTTTTTAATGAGATCTCTTTTGCAGACAGATAGATAAGCAGAAATACTTAGGGATGTTAGTAAGTAGGTCTTGCCCTAGTGAGTGTTAGGCTGCCAGAGTATTTGACCAATCAAAGCTAAGAATCCACTTAAGTGCTCCATAACTCATTTTTTAAAACTTGAAAGAAAAGCAAAAATCTTACTTCTTCACAGTACGACATAAGAATGTCACTGTGGACCGAAGAGAAAGACAGTCGTAAGTTTGTTTGCTAGTAGACTCCTAGGGAGCTGAACACAAAAATCCAATAAATAATTAGCTCTCCTGTGACAGGCTTCTGAATTACTGTGATACATTAATTGGACAAAATTAGCATGAATTAAGGCAAATAAGTATAACATGTAATTTATTACTTACTAAGCATGGTGCTGCAGTGGAAGCTTCGGATTTCCCTTAAGATTGCTTTAACAGCTATAATGCATTCCTTAATTTACTCTGTGGAAAATCAATTTTTTCAGAGTTCATTAACCACCAATATGTTACAATGCAACTCTCTAGAGCATTGAGCTTCAATACATTATGCAAATTCATGCCAGTGCGGTACCAATATGTAAATAGCACTAATATTGTCAGTCTCCTATTGATAAGTCTGACCAGAATGAGAACTCCTCAAACTTTTTGAATCTGTTGCTTTTGTGTGTGTCAGAATGGTGTGTGATATATTTTTCTGACTATGGTACCAGTCTTTCTTGCAAGATGTAGTAATGCTTTTGTCAGTGGTTGATGCAGTGGAACTTCTTTTGAATTCTATGCTTTCTTCTTGTCTGTGTCAAATATCAAATCAACAAGTGTTTAGTACATGTAAAATATGGGCCAGTGGAATCAGAATCATTTAATGTGTTATTGATTTATATGACACATGTACCACATTTAAGTCAAAAAATAAGTTTAGAATATTAAACCCACAATTCATATATATTCATTCTCTCTTTTTTGCATAGCTAGAATCTCAGACATGTGCAATGCTCCAGGGTAGACTTTTTAATTCAGATAGACAGGTAAGTAAGTAAGTAAGCATATGTTAGTTAGAAGAAGATAGATTAGATTGATACCATAATATCCGAGTTTTTCCAGTGCTATGCCATTCCTATGGTACAAGGGATTGAACCTAGGTCATTCTGGTGGAATGCCATGTGTCATATCAGATGAGTTATCTCTCTGGCCTTGGGAATATAATTGATTTTCCATTTTACCTAATATTAGCTTAAATATACATACACAAAATGTAAAGCTTATTGTGAATAAAAATATTTTTGTAAAAAGCGTTGCATCATGAAAGATGCACTCTCAAGCAATTTGGTTGACTTGAAATTTTATAGAAAGAATAATTATTGTAAAATGTCAATACCCATAATACCTTATTTTTCAAGGTTTTATCATTTTGGTATCCAGATTAATAGCACTTTTATAATACCTAATATTTTCTTAATTTATAATGATTTTTTCCACAATTTGTTTCTTAATATATTTGTATTATTAAGAGATCAACATTGTATCAAGGAGGTAATCCAGCTGGTAAAACTCAGCACTTGAATGCATAAGCCAACGGATTTAATCCCCAGCACCACTTTGTGCCAGAGCAGGTACTCACACCTCTTTTTTCTCATGCTCAGTCTCCCATGTAATAAGTAGATAAATCAACTAAATTTCAATGTTCATTAGCAGATACCATGGGCCGAATTATGTCCTCCCAAAACTGATATATTGAGACCCTAACACCTAATCTGATATAGTTGGAAATGAGCCTTTTGAATGCTACTTAGATTTACATGAGATCATATAGGTGGGACCTACATGACGTGATTAATGTATTTATAAATAAGAGTCCCCAGAGAAGCTAGAGAACTTGCTTATAGTCTCCTATTTTCTATTATAAGACTACCATAGTATTTAAATTATCTACTTTTGATGTATTGTTTGTTTCTGTTCACAAGAATATAAGCAGTCTGAAAGAATTTTTTATTTTTTTCATTAAAGTGTCTCAAATTTTTATAAGAATACATATATAGTAAGTGATTAATACATATTTTTCTTAATAAATATTGATACATTTTAAACAAATATGCTTCTGGTTGTTTAGTTATATTTATTTGTGCATACATGTGTGTTTTTATACATATATAATCAAGAAGAAAGGATATTTACTTAGCAACACTTTTAAAAGGAGAAGACTAATATTTTATATGATTGCTTGGAAGCTTAACTTACACATGATACTAAGAGTATTCTGTGAGGAATGTGGATGGTAATAAGTAGTTAATAAATGTTATTTAATTTTATTCATCATCTGCTTGTCTGCTGGAAGTAGTCTCTTTAGTGTTGCACAGATTAAGTTTTATTTTACCCATATATCATTTATGCTGTAGTTTTAAATAATTAAAACATTTTCTGAATATTTAAGTTGTTCAATTTTTCATTAACATGAATACATAGATTATTTGTCTTTACTGTTTTTCTCTATGCTCTTTTCTTTATAGCACTTAAATTGTAATTACACATTTATTAAAATGTGAACTTGCTCTATGCCAATTTTCATAGAGCACAATAATTTCTGTGAAGGAGGTATCCATATATTCTGCTCACACTCTATAGTGGGCTTGGGAATGTGCTAGATGTAGAGTAGGTAATATTTTTTAAATTAAAAAAATACACTCAAGATATAAAATATATATATTAAAAACTTACAAAAATTCTTGATTTTGACTCTTCTAATTAAAAAAAAAAAATCATGCCAAAAAAGAATGGCAACACAAACAAAGATAGACAAGTGGACTCACATGAGACTAAAAAGCCATCAATCAGATGATAAGACTATCTGCTGAAGAAGAAATATATATAATATATAAAATATAAACTGTTTATATGATAAGGTGCTAAAACACAAAGATACTAAAAAATTTCATTCCACTTAGTCATAAAAGAAAAAGCAAGTAACTCAATTAAAAATAAGTAGAGAATGTGAATAAAAATTTAATCCAAACATACACAGATGATCTGCAGCTATATAAGGTGTCCAGTACCACTGATTACCAAGAAAAATGCAAATTAAAGTAATTATGAGCTATCACACCTGTATAGAATGACTATTGTAAAAAAAAACAAGCTATAACAAGGGGTAATAAGAATGGAGAAGAAAGGAACACTTGTACATTGTGAATGAAAATGCAGGTTAGTTCAAGTTCTATGAAAATAATATGGGGGATAGTTTGAAAAAACATGTTCATAGTACTACCTAATAAAGGCATTTCACTTCTACTTTTTATCTGAAGAAAATAATTAAAAACATTAACTTGAAAAATGTATGTGCCTCCCTTTTTACACTGCAGCATTATTACAATAGACAAGCAATACAATGACAATCTTAGTGTCCAATGACGGATAAGTGGATAAAGAAAACTATATATTGTGTGTGTGTGTGTGTGTGTGTGTGTGTGTGTGTGTGTGTGTGTGTGTGTGTTATATACTTTATTTTATTTTAGTTTGTCTCCAGCATTATTGCTGGGGATTAGTGCCTGAACCATGAATCCACTGCTCCTGGAGGCAACTTTTTCCTCTGTTGCCCTTGTTCATCACTGTTGTTGCTATTATTATTGTCATTGTTGCTGGATAAGACAGAGAGAAGTCGAGGGAGGAAGGGAATACAGAGAGGGGGAGAGAAAGATAAACACCTGCAGACCTGCTTCACCACTTGCGAAGCGACCCCCCTGCATGTAAGGAGTCGTGGGCTCCAACCGAGATGAACCTTGCATGGGTCCTTGCACTTTGCGCTATGTGCGCTTAACCCACTGTGCTACTATATATACTTTATTTTATATACTGAATATATACTTTACTACAACAGCTATAATAAAGAAATTTCTTTCTATTTTTGATAACATGAATGGGTCTTGAAGGTACCATATTAAGTGAAATAAGTTAAGTAAGCATACAATTATATTATCTTCTTTACATATGAACATTAAAAAAATAAACCCAAATAAAATCTGAGTTGACAGATATAGTAGACAGATTAATGATTACAAGAGGTATTGACATGGGTGGGGTAAAAATGGGTAAAGAGTATCAAAAAGTAAAAACTTTCAGTTCTGGTTATGTATTTTTAACTTACTGAAAGATGAACACTACTGTTTTAATGTTCTATTTATTTTTGCTTTTATTTGCCTTTACTGTGATAAAGGCCAAATACAAGACTTCATCTATGGAGAATGTTCATAAGCTTGTGAATGATTTGGTCTTATAAATTCATGACTTTATATGGACATAGAGTTCCTGGAAATATATCCAGAAACCTTTAAAATACTTTTTTTTCTACCACAACTATTTAAATTTTGGCAAAAGAATCCATAATATTTATTTTACAATGTAGGTTTTGTGAAAGTGTTTAATAAACAAATATGGTAAAGTCAACAAAGCTTGACTCAAAAATTATTTACAAGACAGTTATAATGTATTGTAACAGGTTTTTTATTTACAAGGATCAGTTAGAAATCAATTTACATGGAAGAACAGAGCATTTGCTGCCTGGAGACTATATAAACGTCTAGCCCAATATGCACTGCAGAACTTTATGTGACTTTTATTACAGGTAGTTTGGTTGTTCCTAACTTTTGGATCCTTGTAATACTCATTTTAATAAGTAATGCCCACAGATCAGATTAAAATCTAAGTATCTTATAAATAACATATATGATGAAAGACTACACTGGGAATGAGAAATTTTTACAAGAGTATAATAGTCATGATTTTTTTTTTAACGATTTGTCATCTAAGTAGAAAGGAAGCTTTTAAACATGCCCAGTTTTTCAAACAGAATTTTATTCATTTTATGTAAGTATATGTTCATATAGTGCTCTGAATAATAGAAACATTTGGTCTGAGATTAATAAACATGTCTGGTATTTGTTTACATACATGTAAACAAATAATTATGTTATATTTGCACAGTACTTTCACTATTGTGCTCTCACACCTATTAGGACAGCTTGTATGTGCAACAACCATGAAAATAAATCACTTCCTAGTTAGGATCACTTTATATAGGCTTTCAAATATAAGCATTGAGACATTTGTTCACATTCAAACCCAGTGTTTACACTCCGTGTATACAGAGGACATACATAGGATACTAACAGTTACTGAGCACCCCTGTCAACTATTAGTTTTATCTAGTTTATTTCCTTTAATCTGAAAAATGGCCTGGGCTGGGAACTTCTTTTTTATAATTATTTTTTATTTATTTAATTTTTTATTTATTAAAAGAAAACATTGACTAAACCATAGGATAAGAGGGGTACAACTTCACACAAATCCCACCACCAGAACTCTGTATCCCATCCCCTCCCCTGATAACTTTCCTGTTTTTCAACCCTCTGGGAGTATGGAGTCAAGGTCATTGTGGGATGTAGAAGGTTGAAGGTATGGCTTCTGTAATTGCTTCCCTATTGAACATGGGCATTGGCAGGTCAATCCATACTGCAAGCCTGTCTTTCTCTTTCCCTAGTGGGGAAAGGCTCTGGGGTAGCAGAGCTCCAGGACACATTGGTGGGGTTGTCTGTCCAAGGAAGTCTGGTTGGCATGATGCTAGCATCTGGAATCTGGTGGTTTAAAAGAGAGTTAACATACAAAACCAAACAAATTGTTGACCAATGATGGACCTAAAGGCTGGAATAGTGCATATGAAGAGCTGGGGGGGGGGGGGGGGGTTTGTCCTCCATTTTGTAGATAGCTAGTAGGCATATTTTAGTTATATTCCAAAGGGCCTAGTTTTTTTGTTTGTTTGTTTTGTTTTTTGCCTGAACCTGAAATCTGATATGCAGGTGCATCCTAATTATTGTCTGGGAAGGTGACGTCATGGCTGGCAGAAGGACCAGAAAGCTGGATCAGGGAAGAGAATAGCTCCCTTATATGGGAAAGGTGTATAAATATTGTGGACTGTAAACCCCATCGATTTGATATGATTGGGCTGGGCACTTCTAACATTCTTTTTTTGTTGCCCTTGTTTATCATTGTTGTTGTTATTAATATTATTATTATTGGTTCCCTTGTTGTTGGATAAGACAGCTAGAAATGGAAAGAGGAGGGGAAGACAGAGAGGGGGAGAGAAAGATCGACATCTGAAGACCTGCTTCACTGCTTGTGAAGTGACCCCACCCCCCACCCCCCCACAGGTGGGGAGTTTGGGTTTGAAAGGGGATCTTTATGCTGGTCTTTGTGCCATGTGTGCTTAAGCACCACGCTCCCACCTGCTCCCACTAAGGTTCCAGGACTGGGGGAAATATAGGCTCTATAGTGCAAATGTGAGGTTTCTGTTGTCTTAGGGTTCAAGAAGACAGTGGATAGTTATTGTTATCATCACATTATTTGGTGATAGGGTTAACTTTGGAAAGTCCCTTTGATAGGGTTTGGGGTATAGTACCCAGCATCATGTATATAGCTGTGCTGTCAGTTGCTTCTGTTCTCCCTGGTCTAGGCTATTGGGAGAGAACATATCAAAGACAGCCTATGTATTAAAAAGACTCAGTCTGTGTTTTAAGAAGTTCTACACATATCATCAGTTTTTCACCTCTCATATTAATTAAATAGCGGTTTATAAAATGTTTACACTTTAATAGGATTGTACATATTCACCACTCCCACCACCAAAAGACTGTGACCTGTCCCCACCACCCACCCCTGCCCCACTAGCCTCCACCCTGCCGGGAAGCCAAATGGCCACCCTCCCCTTCACCACAGTGTTTTTACATTGGTGCCCTGCTCTCTATTTAATCAGATCCTGCTTTTAGTTTCCCTTTCTGTTCTTCTTTCTTAACTTCTGTTGATGAGTGGGGACATCCCATACTCATCTTTATCTTTCTGACTTAGCTGACTTAACATAATTCCTTCTAGCTCTGTCCAAGATGGGTCAGATAAGGTGGGCCCATTGTTCTTAATATCTGCATAGTATTCCATTGTGTATATGTACTACAGCTTTCTCAGCCACTCATCTACTGTTGGGCACCTGGGTTGCTTCCAGGTTTTAGCTATTATGAATTGTGCTGCTATGAACATAGATGTACACACATCTTTTTGGTTGGGCATTATGGTATCCTTGGGGTATATACCCAGGAGAGGAATTACTGGGTCATATGGATGGTCTATGTCTAGCCTTGTTAAGAGTTTTCCAGACTGCTGTGCAGAGAGGCTGGACCAATTTACATTCCCACCAGCAGTGTAGAAGGGTTCCTCTGTCCCCATAGCCTCTCCAACATTTGTTGCTGCTGCCCTTTTTGATGTATGCCATTCTCACAGGAGTGAGGTGGTATCACAGTGTTGTCTTTATTTGCATCTCTCTGACAATCAGTGTCCTGGAACAGTTTTTCATATGTTTGTTAGCCTTTTGGATATCCTCTGAGATCCTCCTCATATCGTCTGCCCATTTTTGGATGTGGTCATTTGCTTTTTCGGTGCTAAGTTTGCTGAGTTCTCTGCATATTTTGGTGATTAGCCTCTTGTCTGATGTTTGGCATGTGAAGATCTTCTCCCATTCTGTGAGGGGTCTCTTTGTTTGTGTGATAGTTTCTTTGGCTGTGCAGAAGCTTTTCAATTCGATGAAGTCCCATTGGTTTGTTTCTGCTTTAGTCTTCCTTGCAATTGGGTTTGTTTCATCAAAGATGTCCTTGATGTTTAGGTGGGAAAGTGTTTCACCAATGTTTTCCTCTAAGTATTTGATAATTTCCGGTCTGACATCCAGGTCTTTGATCCATTTGGAGCTGATTTTTATTTCTGGTGAGATAAGGTGGTTCAATTTCATTCTTCTGCATGTTATAACCCAGTTTTCCCAGAACCATTTATTGAAGAGAGACTTCTTCCATGTAATCCTTTAGGCCCCCTTATCAAAGATTAGATGTCCATAGATGTGGGGGTTTAGATATGGGCTTTCAATTCTGTTCCACTGGTCTGTGTGCCTATTTTTGTTCCAGTACCATATTGTTTTGATGATGATGGCATTATAATATAGTTTAAGATCTGGGAGTGTGACGCTTCCATTTCTGCTTCTTTTCCTCAAGATGGTTTTGGCAATTCTAGGTGTTTTCATGTTCCAGAAAATGATTGTAGTGTTTGTTCTATTCTCTTAAAGAAGCTTGGTGGAACTTTGATGGGTATCACATTAAATTTGTATATGGCTCTGGGGAGGATATTCATTTTGATGATATTTATTTTCTAATCCATGAGCATGGGATATCTTTCCATTTCTTGGTATCAGTTTCTATTTCCTTGAGTAGTGACTCAGTTTTCAGCATACAAGTCTTTCACTTCTTTGGTCAACTTTATTCCTAGGTATTTTATTGATTTTTTGTGGTCCATTAGCCTGCAAGATAGTTTTCCATCCTTTCACTTTAAGTCTGCTTTTATCTTGTTGTGTCAGATGGGATTCTTGCAAGCAGCATATGGTTGGGTTATGTTTTCTGATCCATCCTCCCACTCTGTGCCTTTTGATGGGTGAGTTTAAGCCATTGATATTTATTGATATTATGTATTTAATTTATTGTAGTGCCATTGTTCAATAAATTTTTGTTTGCTCTGATATATTGCAAGTATTATAGTGATGTTCTTATTTATAAGAGGTCTTTTAGAACCTCTTTCAGGCCTGGTTTGGTGATGGTTGCCTCCTTTTACTGTTGTTTGTCTAAGAAGGTTTTAATCCCTCCGTCTAGTTTGAATGAAAGTCTAGCAGCATATGTTATCCTTGGTTGAAACCCTTTTTCATTCAGGGCTTGATAGATATCTTGCCATTCTCTTCTGGCTTTTAGAGTTTGAGTGGAAAAGTCTGCAGATAATCTTATGGGTTTTCCCTTGTATGTGACTTTTTGTTTCTCTCTTGCAGCCTTTAGGATCCTTTCTTTATCCTTACTTCTTCTCATTGTGACTATGATGTGTCTTGGTGTCTTCAGGTCTGGGTTTATTCTGTTTGGTACTCTCTGGGCCTCTTGAATCTTGATGTCCTTTCTGTTATTCAGGTCTGGGAAGTTTTCTTCTATTATTTCCTCTAGTATTTTTGCTTCCCGTTCCTGTCTTTCTTCCTCTGGCAGGCCAATTATACGAATGTTACTTCTTTTGAGATCATCCCATATGTCTCTGTTGTTGTTTTCAGTGTCTCCCAATCTCTTTTTGAGCTCTTTCACCTCTTTATTAGTTTTCTGTAACTCATCCTCTGTCTGACTAATTCTGTTTTCTGCTTCTGTTAGTCTGCTTTCCCTTGCCTCAGCTTCTTTCTTCATTACAGCTATTTCAGCTTTCGGTTCTCTAATTGCCTCAAGAAAATCAGTATTTTCTTTGGGGGTTTCAACTGTTGTTTCCCTCATACTGCCATTCCTTTCCTCCAATGTTGTTTTCATTTCTGTGATTAATAAGTTTATTATTGCTTGCATACTTTTCTTATCTATGGTTACTTCTGGCTGACTTGTCGTTTCCTTGGGCTCTTGTCTTCATTCATTGGAGTAGTAGTTTTATTTGTTTTTGATATATCCATTTTTTGATTTATGTGTTTCTTATTTTTATGTTCTGTTGTCCCTTAGTTGTTGTGTTTTGAGTACAAGCAACACGGTACTAACTACCTTTATGACAAATGCACTCACCAACCTCAGGAATTACAGTAGCAACTGAAGCAAGTATTGAAACAGTTTAATCACTACCAGTTATCCAAACAATGTCTCCAGTCCATGAAATATTAGCAACCAAGTCCAAGTGAAGAAGAAAGAGAAAGTAAAGAAGGGATAGCAGGAATAGGCAAATCTACTATCCATTGTATTTTCTAGGGGTAACAAGATGTGAAAGGGAAGTAGAGCAGAGATACACACATAGAGAGTCCACTCTGAGTCAGATTTCTTCCCCAAAATAATTCACAAATGAATATCAGTGAATTCACAAAGACAAAGAAGGAAGGAAGAAATGGAAGACAAGATAAAAAAAAGAGAGAAACAAGAGAGAGAAAAAAAGATAAGAAAAAGAGCTGTAATAAAAGAGCAGTGAAAGGAAAGTTTTTTAATTGATTAATTTATTTTTTATTTTATTATTATTATTTTTAATTAGCTAGGAGAACAGAGAAGAGGAGAGTCTATAGAGGAGGTAGGGATAGTGAAACAAGTCCTTTCACAATGGATAAGATGTCCAGTCCACTAGCAATGAAATATACCCTAAGAGTTAATTCTGGTCAACCTAAAGGAGGGGGGAAAGAGATACACCTTTATATAATATTAATAATAAAATAGAGCAGGGTAAAAAACCTGTCCCAGATGGCTTCAAGCCTCCTGAGTAGAGGCAGCTGGTTGTTAAGAAAGTAGAAACAAACAAAAAAAAATCCTCAGGACTAGACAAGAATAGCAGGAATAGACAGTTATGCAAATCTACTATCCACTGTATATTCTAGGGATAGCTAGAGGAGAAAGGGAAGTAGAGCAGAGATACACACAGAGAGAGTCCACTCTGAGTCAGATTTCTTCCCCCAAATAATTCCCAAATGTGTGTCAGTGAATTCAGAAAGTTGAAGGAGGAAGGAAGAAAGGATGACAAGAATGAGAAAAAGATGAAAGAGAGAGAGAAAAGAAAAAGATAAGAAAAAGAACTGTAATAAAAGAGCAGTGAAAGGAAAGAGTTATTTATGTATTTATTTATTTTTAATTATTTAATTAGCTATTCAGGGGGAGGGAGAGAATGGGTAGGGACGGTAGGAAGAGTGCAACAAGTTATTTTAGCAGTGAATAAGACACCTAGTTCCCTAGCAATGGAAAATACACTAAGATTTAATTCTGGTCAACCTGAAAGAGAGGGGGAAAGGGATACACGTTTATCTTGTATTGATAATAAAATAGAACCGAGTAAAAAACCTGTCCTGTCTTCAGCTTGGATGGCTCCAGATTGCCTCAGGCCCCCTGAGCAGAGGCAGCTGATTGGCTACTTAGAAAGAAAAAAGGTCAAAGGTTTCAGAAGGGAATAGAATTAGAATGAATGACACCCCCTGGTGGGACAGGAATCTTGGTAAAGAAAGAAGCTCAGCAGGGGAGCCTGCTAGAAGCAGCTCTCTGGCCCCCAGGGACTGGTTATGGGGGGGGAGAGGGAGGAAGTGGTGTGCTTCAGGAATAATAATTAAAATAAATTTTTCCCCCTGTCTTTTTACTCTATTTTCTACCCCAAATTGAGTTATAGTCACCTTCTTGGTGTCACTGCTAGGACCCCTTATTGACTGTTGTACTGAAGGCAAAAAAAAATCCTACCATTTCTAGTAGATGTAGTCGGAACTCAAGCCACTAGCAGCTTCTCATTCCACCATCTTCTGGAATCTCCCTATTATTTCATTTCTTACAGTTTACTAGTATTCCACTGTGTATGTATGCAACAAATTCTCTAACCATTCATCTATTGTTGGGCACTTGGATTTTTTTCCCCCCCAAATTTGGCACTACAAATAATACTTCCATGACTATAGGCTTGAGTGGATCTGTAAATGTCTTTGTGTTCTTTGGGTAGATACCTACAGGAAGAACTTCCAAATCATACAGTAGGTCCATTTTTGTTGTAATTTGAGGTGTCTCCAGACTGTTTCCCACAGGGATGGACCCAATTATAGTTCCACCAACAGCATAGAATTGCCACCTTTTCACCATGTCATTGCTGACACCTGTTTCTGTCCCTTTTGAATGCATAGTATTCTTTCAGGTGTGCAGTGGTATCTCATTTTGCATTTCTCTAATAATTCTTGACTGGACATTTTTGTATATTTCTTGACCATTGGAATTACTTCATTGGTGAATAGTTTATGTCCTCTCCTTACTATTTTGATGAGTTTGTTTCTTTTTTATTTTCTGCTGTTGATTTTTGTGATTTCTTCATAAATTTTGCTTACCAACCCTTTATCTAAAATATGACATGTAAATATCTCCTCTCACTAAGAAGCATGATTTTCTATTTTATTTATTTTTTTAGTCTTTTTTAAAATATTTATTCATTCTCTTTTATTGCCCTTGCTGTCTCATTGTTATAGTTATTGCTGTCATAGTTGTTGGATAAGACAGAGAGAACTGGAGAGAGGAGGGGAAGACAGAGGGGGAGAGAAAGATAGACACCTGGAGACCTGCTTCACCACTTGTGAAGTGACTCCCCTGCAGGTGGGGAGCCGGGGACTTGAACCAGGATCCTTCAGCCGGTCCTAGTGCTTTGTGCCACCTGCGCTTAACCTGCTGCGTTACCGCCCAACTCCTGATTTTCTATTTTAAAGATGATTTATTTTGCTGTGTAGAAACTTTCCAGGGGGCAAGATGATGGCTCACCTGATAAACACATGTTCTTATATGCAAAGGCCTGATTTCAAGTCACCACTACCACTGCCACCTGCAAGGGTGAAACTTTATGAGCAGTGAAGCAAGAACTTCAGGTATCTCTCTGTTTATTTTCCTGTCTTCTCCTCCCATCTCTAATTCTCTCTGTTCAATCAAATACAAAAAAAAAAAAAAAAATGGAAAAAATATCCACCAGGAGGAATGTATTCATTGAGCATGTACCAAACATCAGTGACAATCCTGGTGATAATAAAAAAATTAAAAAGTAAATATAAAAGATTTGATGTATGTGCCATTTTTAAATGTTTTTCTCTTGTTTTCTAGATATATTTTTTCTCACCTAATCAGTATAACTAGAACTTCCAGGATAGTGGTGACTAGCAATGGTGATAGTGGATAACCTTAACTAGTTTTTGGTCTAGTAGAAATCTTCAGTTAGAAAAACTGAGAAATGAAGATATTAAGCATTTGACTGAAGGATGCATAGTTTGTAAATGCTAGTTTATTATGAAACCCTGGTGTGTCTGAAATCAAAGCCTGATTTTAATCATAACATTAAACTGCACTTTCTAAAACTATAGTGACTAGGGAAATTATTTCCAAGGGAAAACTCAGTATATTTTTGGTGATGCTATGTAACTGAGTTGTGAACTGAGAACTTTACATAAGCCCCCTATGGAACTTACTATTTAGATATTTTCTTACAACTGTGAATTCCCCTTGTAATTCTCCTTTCCTGATCTTGCCACTATTTCCATGCTAGTACTACCCAATGACATTAAAAAGAAAGAAAGAAATAAAGAAAGAAGAAAGTTCTAAAAAGGAAATTTCCATTTTCTCAATACGAATATCACTGATTATTTTCCCACAATTTTTTTTCTTTTTCTATGTTATTGATGCTGGGATTGTTATTGTAGTTCAATGTCTGCACACTAAATCCACTGCTCCTGGTGTCTACTTCTCTCTCTCTCTCTCTTTCTCTTTTTTCTCTCTCTCTTTCTTCTCCCCTTCCTTCTCCTCCTCCTCTTCCTCCTTATTTTTGATAGTGGCAGAGATAATGGGAAGATGGAGTGATATAGAGAGAAATACCTGTAGCTCTGCTTCACTGTTTGGGAAGCTTCTTCCCTGCAAGTAGGTACCTGGGGACATAAACCAAGGTCTTTGCATTTAGTAATATATATATGCCACAACCCAGCCTCTGGGTTGTATTTTGTTCTAAATGAAAAAAAGTCAGTTTCAAAGTCATCCATCCAAAGTGTGATGTGAGATAGGAGTTTTAAATAAATGTAATATGCAGTATCAGAATTCAAGACATGAATGATATATTTAAATATGAATAGATAATGATCCAACTTGAGTCAGCTGTTATATCTGAATGTGAAACAACAAAAGTATCAAGACTGGAAGAAAACTCTGGGAGATGGGCCAGTATGAGCAATTTTGATCTACATAGTCAATGGTAAACTTCCTTGAAACAGAAAATTCAACTTTCAACATGATTCACTGACTGGTTTATAGTAGAAACATTTCTATTGGAATATAGCATCTTTTTTAATGTGTTTGGCCTATGAACATGGATATTTCCATAAGAAAGATGGATTCAGGGCATGTGATTTAGCTTACTTGGGTATTGTGCTGCTTTGCCTTATGCATGACCTAGGTTTGAGTTAGTCTCCTACCATACACTCTTTTTCTGCTTTTCTGTCTCTATCTTAAAAGGAAACAAGCAAAACCACTTGTCTTTATGCTTTTGTTCTAGCAATATCCTCTACTCGCATATCCTTTTTGTCTAACAACTTTATTTCTTTTAGAGTCCCTATCAGATGCATTTTTTTTCTTTCCTGTGAGGGCTTTTCTAGTCACATTCACTGAGCTATGCATGCTTCTTTCTCTTCAGTGTTCCTATGGCTCATTTCTGTTATAGTAAAAATCCTACTGTGCTATAATTATTTGTTTATATTGCTCTGTACCTTGCTAGTCAGTGAGACTCCCAGGGCAGGAGACATGTTTTCCCAGGGCAGGGCTCATCTTTCTATTCTTGATGTCCAGTCTCATATTTGTTTAATGAGAACCCTTCTGAGGGGTGGAGTGAATACTGAAAAGTAGGTTAACTCCTTTTGGAATGGCACCTAATTTATTACTGCCCAACATCTAAAAAAAATGAGTTTTTATTTTATCTTTTTATCAAACTGAAAAGCATTTCATTTTTTAATCAAAGTTGAGCACAGTAAAATAAATCTTAAAATGGTTAATGTTTACAAAGCAGATTATTGAAAGAATGCTAAAAGTAACAGAATCCATGTCAGTTAAACTAGAACACATTGTTATAACTCTTATTTGACTAGAATTAAGTCTGATAGGTAAAATTTACATGGGATATATTAGTGATTAGTTGAAATGACTATAAGAGCCAGACAGTTTGCTTCCTAAGTCTTTGTATTATTATTATTTATATTTATTTATTTTTTCTTCTGTGTTGCCCTTGTTGTTTTATTGTTGTAGTTATTAGTGTTGTTCTTGATGTCATCATTGTTGGATAGGACAGAGCGAAATGGAGAGAGGAGGAGAAGACAGAGGGGGAGAGAAAGATAGACACCAGCAGACCTGCTTCACCACCTGTGAAGGGACTCCCCTGAAGGTGGGGAGCCGGGGCCTCCAACAGGGATCCTTATGCCAGTCCTTGTGCTTTGTGCCACGTGCGCTTAACCTGCTGCACCACCGCTGGAATTCCATTCTTTATATTATTAACTGTGGTCAAGATACCTAACTTTACAGTCTCAGTTTTCTCTCCATATAGGTTAAATAATAATATTATATATCTGAGAAGTAATTAAATGGGTTATTAGAAGTATGAAGCTTAGAATTGTGTTCATCACTATATTTGCCATTTAATTACACTACAAGTAATTGAGTCAGCGTAAGAATCCAGGAAAAATGCATATTTGGGTTTTTTATTTATATTTTGATACTAGGGATAAATATATATCACCTCACTGCTATTGAGGCACACTTCTCACTCCTTTAATTACATAGGTACACACATGTACAGATAGAAATATACAGAGATAGAGACACTATAATACTCATCCTTTTTTCCTTTATAGTGGCACTCCCATCTTATTCCTGAAGTTCAAAACCAATCTGTGTTCATGCTAAAATGGTTATCTTAATAGGTGAACTAGCTTCTAACTTCCTAACAATGAATATTAATGATGTAATATTTGCATGAATTGTTACTAATAGTTTTTACATATCAGTTTATATTTTAATGCATATTATCTTATTTGATGTTAGAACACAACTTTGATATAAGCAGTACAAGTAGCATTCCTTTCTAAAAATATACTTCCTTTTATAATTTTTTCTTTTTTTTTTTAAATTTTTTATTTAAGAAAGGATTAGTGAACAAAAGCATAAGGTAGGAGGGGTACAACTCCACACAATTCCCACCACCCAATCCCCATAACCCACCCCCTCCCATGGTAGCTTTCTCATTCTCTATCCCTCTGGGAGCATGGACCCAGGGTCGTTGAGGGTTGCAGAAGGTAGAAGGTCTGGCTTCTGTAATTGCTTCCCTGCTGAATATGGGCATTGACTGGTCGGTCCATACCCCCAGTCTGCCTCTCTCTTTCCCTAGTAGGGTGTGTCTCTGGGGAAGCTGAGCTCCAGGACACATTGGTGGGGTCTTCAATCCAGGGAAGCCTAGCCAGCATCCTGGTGGCATCTGGAACCTGGTGATTGAAAAGAGAGTTAACATATGAAGCCAAACAATTTGTTGAGCAATCATGGATCCCAAGCTAGGAATAGTGGAGAGGAAGTGTTAGGGAGGTACTCACTACAAACTCTAGTGTAATCCTGCTTTCAGGTATATATTTTGCAGTAGTTTATGGATACGTGTGCACATAAGCTTTCTCTCACAGAAACTGGTGTATATCTAGGTTATGGGACTTTGTTAGAAAGTGAACTACCTGAGATGAAATTAGAGTGTACTATTAAAGGAAAGGTCTCACCCGAGTAATGAAGCTGAAGGGTTGTCATTCCACACGTGAAGTCTCTGGATACAGTCTGAGGTGAAGCATGTTGAGGTGGCAATCGTTGCTTTGGTTAGGTTGTGATTGGCGGATGCAATATTATTTGGTTTGGATTGGGAGATGCATACGGGAAAGTGGGCCCTATCCAAGGGTTCCAGGACTGGGGGAAGTAGGGGCTCTATAGTGAAGATGTGAGGTTCCTGCTGTCTTAGGGTTCAGAAAGACAATCAATAGTTAATATTATCATCACATTATTTGTTAATTGGGTTAACTTTGAAAAGTCCCTTTGTTATGGTTTGCTGTACAGTACCCAGTATCTTGTATATAGCTGTGCTATTGGAAGCTTCTAATCTACTTGGTCTAGGCTTTTGAGAGAGTCTGCATATCAAATACATAGCCTATATATTAAAAAGATTCAGTTTGTCTTTTGAGAAACTTTGAGACATACAATTGATTTCCCCCTCTCATATTAATTAACTACTGATTTATATGTCTACATTTTGCTAGGAGTGTACATAAACACCATTCCCACCACCAAAGGACTGTGACCCATCCCTCCCGCCCACTCCCACCCCCCACTGGCCCAGGAAGCTGCATGTCTACCCCACACCACTGGGTTTTTACTTTGGTGCCCTACTTACAATTTGATCAGGTCCTGCTTTTAGTTTCCCTTTCAGATCTTCTAAGTCAGCTTCTGTTGATGAGTGGGATCATCCCATACTCATCTTTATCTTTCTGACTTAGTTCACTTAACATAATTCCGTCTAGCTCTGTCCAAGATGGGTCAGAGAAGGTGGGTTCATTGTTCTTGATAGCTGCATAGTATTCTATTGTGTATATATACCACAGCTTTCTCAGCCACTCATCTGGTGTTGGGCACCTGGGTTGCTTCCTGGTTTTAGCTATTATGAATTGTGCTGCTATGAACATAGGAGTACACACCTCTTTTTGGTTGGGTGTTATGGAGTCCTTGGGGTATAACCCCAGGAGAGGAATTATTGGGTCATATGGAAGGTCCATGTCTAGTCTTCTGAGAGTTTTCCAGACTACTCTCCACAGAGGCTGTACCAATTTACATTCCCACCAGCAATGTAAAAGGGTTCCTCTGTCCCCACATCCTCTCCAGCATTTGTTGCTGCTGTCCTTTTGGATGTATGCCATTCTTACAGGAGTGAGGTGGTATCTTAGTGTTGTCTTAATTTGCATTTCTCTGATAATCAGTGACCTAGAGCAGTTTTTCATATGTTTGTTAGCCTTTTGGATCTCCTCTGTGGTGAATGTTTTGTTCATTTCCTCTGCCCATATTTGGATGGGGTCATTTGCTTTTTTGCGGCTAAATTTGCTGAGCTCTTTATATATTTTGGTGATTAGTTTCTTGTCTGATGTAAGTCATGTGCAGATCTTCTCCCATTCTGTGAGGGGTCTCTCTGTTTGTTTAATAGTTTCTTTGGATGTGCAGAAGCTTTTCAATTTGATGCAGTCCCATTGGTTTGTTTCTGCTTTGGTCTTCCTAGCAACTGGGTTTGATTCATCAAAGATGTCCTTGAGGTGTATGTGGGAAAGTGTTTTACAATGTTTTCCTCTAAGTATTTGATTGTTTCTGGTCTGACATCTAGGTCTTTGATCCATTTGGAGTTGATTTTTGTTTCTGGTGAGATAAAGTGGTTCAATTTCATTCTTCTGCATGTTACAACCCATTTTTCCCAGCACCATTTATTAAAGAGAGCCTCCTTTTTCCATTTAATCCTTTGGGCCCCCTTATCAAAGATTAGATGCCCATAGGTGTTGGGATTTATTTCTGGGCTTTCAATTCTGTTCCACTGGTCTGTGTGCCTATTTTTATTCCAGTACCATGCTGTTTTGATGATGATGGCCTTATAATATAGTTTAAGGTCTGGGAGTGTGATGCCTCCATTTCTGTTTCTTTTCCTTAAGATGGTTTTGGCAATTCTAGGTGTTTTCAGGTTCCAGAAAAATGATTGTAGTGTTCGTTATATTCTCTTAAAGAAGCCTGGTGGAACTTTGATGTTTATTGCATTAAATTTGTATATGGCTCTGGGGAGAATATTCATTTTGATGATATTTATTCTTCCAATCCATGAGCATGGGATATCTTTCCATTTCTTGGTATCAGTTTCTATCTCCTTGAGTAGCGACTCATAGTTTTCAGTATACAAGTCTTTCACATCTTTGGTCAACTTTATTCCTAGGTATTGGATTGATTTTGCTGAAACAGTAAATGGGAGTGATTTCTGGATGTCTTCTTCTTCAGATTTAGTGTTTGCATAAAGAAATGCCACTGATTTTTGTACATTGATTTTGTAGCCTGATACCTTGCTATATTGCCTAATAACTTCCAGTAATTTTCTACTGGATTCTTTAGTTCTTTCTATGTATACTATCATATCATCTGCAAATAGTGAGAGCTTGACTTCTTCCCTTCCAATATGTATTCCTTTGATTTCTTTCTCTTGCCTGATTGCTATGGCAAGAACTTCCAATACTATGTTGAAGAGTAATGGTGACAGTGGACAGCCCTGTCTAGTCCCCGATCTGAGGGGGGAATGCTTTCAGCTTCTGTCTATTGAGTATGATGTTGGCTGTAGGTTTGCTATATATACATTCCACTATCTTGAGGAATTTCCCATCTATTCCCATTTTTTGTAGAGTTTTGAGCATGAATGGGTGTTGGATTTTGTCAAAGGCTTTCTCTGCATCTATTGAGATAATCATGTAGTTTTTGGCTTTGCTTTTATTGATGTGATGAATGACATTGATTGATTTACGGATGTTGAACCAGCCTTGCATTCTTGGGATGAATCCCACTTGGTCATGATGAACAATCTTTTTGATGTGTTGCTGTATCCGGTTGGCCAAGATCTTGTTTAATATTTTGGCATCTATGTTCATCAGAGATATTGGTCTGTAGTTTTCCTTTTTTGTTCTGTCCCTATCAGTTTGGTATCAGGGTGGTGTTGGCTTCATAGAAGGTGGAAGGGAGTATTCCTGTTTCTTCAATCTTATGGAATAGCTTAAGAAGTATGGGTATTAACTGTTTCCTGAAAGTTTTGTAGAATTCGTTTGTGAAGCCATCTGGTCCAGGACTTTAGTTGTTGGGGAGATTCTTAATAACGGTTTCAATTTCTTTGTCTGTGATTGGTGCATTTAGATTTTGTAGTTCTTCTTGGTTCAGTTTTGGAAGTGCATAGGTTTCTAGGAATTGTTCCATTTCTTCCAGATTCTCTAGCTTGGTGGCATACAGTTCTTTATAGAAGTTTCGCAGAATTCTCTGGATTTCTGTGGTGTCAGTTGTGATATCTCCTGCATCGTTTACAATTCTATTAATTTGAGTCTTCTCTCTTTTTTGTTTGGTGAGTCTGGCTAGGGGTTTGTCAATTTTGTTTAATCTTTCAAAGAACCAACATTTGGCTTCACTGATCTTTTATATGGTTCTTTTATTTTCGATGTTGTTTATTTCTGCTCTAACTTTAGTGATTTCTGTCCTTCTGGTTGCTTTAGGGTTCCTTTGTTCCTCTTCCTCTAAGTCCTTGAGGTGTGTAGTAAGGTCGTTCATTTGGGCTTCTTCTTGGTATTTAATATGTGATTGTATGGCTATAAGTTTCCCTCTCAGTATTGCTTTCGCTGTGTCCCAAATATTTTGATAGGTTGTGTCTTCATTTTCGTTAGTTTCCAGGAACATTTGAATTTCCTGTTTGAGTGAGTCTCTCATCCAGTGGTTCTTAAGGAGCATGTTGTTTAGTTTCCAAATTCTATGTCTTTTAATAATTTTCCGTTTGTTGTTAAAAGTTAGTTTTACTCCACTGTGGTCTGAGAAGATACTTGGGATGATTTCAATGCTCTTGAATTTATTGATGCTGTCTTTGTGGCCTAACATGTGGTCTATCCTTGAGTATGTGTTATGTGGATTTGAAAAGAAGGTGTATTCCAGTTTTTTGGGGTGGAGGAGTCTGAAAATGTCCAAGAGGTCTAGTCTGTCAATCTCTTCATTCAATTCTCTTGTATCTTTATTGGTTCTCTGCTTTGTTGATCAGTCTAAGTGTGAGAGTGGGGTATTGAAGTCTCCCACTATTATTGTATTACTACTGATGTATTTTTGAAATTCTTTCAGTAGATGCTTAATGTATTTAGATGGTCCCTCATTGGGTGCATAGATGTTAATAATTGTTAAGTCTTCTTGGCTGATTGATCCTCTAATCATTATGTAATGTCCTTGCCTATCTTTTATTACTTTATTTAATTTAAAATCTATCGTGTCTGAGATGAGAATGGCTGTTCCTGCCCTTTTTTGTGGACTGTTAGCCTGTATGATAGTTTTCCATCCTTTCACTTTAAGTCTGTTTATCTTGTTGTGACAGATGGGATTCTTGCAAGCAGCATATGGTTGGGTTATGTTTTCTGATCCATCTCCCCACCCTGTGCCTTTTGATGGGTGAGTTTAAGCCATTGACATTTATTGATATTATGGATTTAATGTATTGTAGTGCCATTGTTCTAAAAAACAATTTGTTTACTCTGATATATTGCAAGTATTATAGTGATGTTCTTGTTTATAAAAGGTCTTTTCGTACCTCATTCAGGGCCGGCTTGGTGATAGTTGCCTCCTTTAACTGTTGTTTGTCTAAGAAGGGTTTGATCCCTCCATCTAGCTTGAATGAAAGTCTAGCAGGATATATTATCCTTGGTCGAAACCCTTTTTCATTCAGGGCTCGATAGATATCTTGCCACTCCCTTCTGGCTTTTAGAGTTTGAGTTGAGAAATCTGCAGATAGTCTTATGGGTTTTCCCCTGTATGTGACTTTTTGTTTCTCTCTTGCAGCCTTTAGGATCCTTTCTTTATCCTTACTTCTTCTCATTGTGACTATGATGTGTCTTGGTGTCGTCAGGTCTGGGTTGATTCTGTTTGGTACTCTCTGGGCCTCTTGAACCTTGATATCCTTTCTGTTATTCAGGTCTGGGAAGTTTTCTTCTTTTATTTCCTCTAGAATGTTTTCTTCCCCTTCCTCTCTTTCTTCCTCTGGCAGGCCAATTATACGAATGTTACTTCTTTTGAGATCATCCCATATGTCTCTGTTGTTGTTTTCAGTGTCTCTCAATCTCTTTTTAAGCTCTTTCACCTCTTTCTTCGTTTTCTCTAACTCATCCTCTGTCTGACTAATTCTGTTTTCTGCTTCTTTTAGTCTGCTTTCCCTTGCCTCAGCTTCTTTCTTCATTACAGCTATTTCAGCTTTCAGTTCTCTAATTGTCTCAAGATAATCAGTATTTTCCTTGGTGGTCTCATCTGTTGTTTCCCTAATACTGCCATTCCTTTCCTCCAATGTTGTTTTCATTTCTGTGATTAATAAGTTTATTATTGCTTGCATACTTTTCTTATCTATGGTTACTTCTGACTGATTTGTGGTTTCTTCTGGGCTCTTGTCTTCATTCATTGGGGTAGCAGTTTTATTTGTTTTTAATCTACCCATTTTTTTATTTATGTGTTTCTCTCTCTCTCTTTTTTTTTTAATGCTCTGTTGTTCCTCAGTTGTTGTGTTTTGAGCACAAGTAACACTGTACTAAATACCTTTATGACAATTGCACTCACCAACCTCCGGAATTACAGTAGCAACTGAAGTAAGTATTGAAGAAGTTTAATCGTTACCAGTTAGCCAAACAATTTCTCCAGTCCGTGAAAAAATAGTAACCAAATCCCAGTGAAGAAAGAGAAAAGAAAGAGAGGATAGCAAGAATAGACAGTTATGCAAATCTACTATCCAGTGTATATTCTAGGGGTAACAAGAGTGTAAAGGGAACTAGAGCAGAGATACATACATAGAGAGTCCACTCTGGGTCAGATTTCTTCCCCAAAGTAATTCACAAATTCAGAAAGGCAAAGAAGAAAGAAGTGTATGACAAGATTAAAAAAAAAGAGTGAGATAGCGAGAGAGAAGAGAGAGAAAAGGGAGAAGATAAGAAGAAGAGTTGTAATTAAAGAGCAGTGCGAGGAACTTCCCAGATGTGTATCAGTGAATTTAAAAACAAACAAACAAACAAACAAAAAAACCACCCTGTTTGGTGGTATGGGGTATCCTGCTAGTAGCTGGTCCCAGGCACTGCTTATGGGGAGGGGGCCGTGGGAAGGATGTATGCTTGAAAATTAAAAGGAAGAAAAAAGAATTTTTTTCCCTTACTCTAATTCTTAACCCAAATTAAGTTATAGACACCTCCTTGGTGTTACCGCTATGGCCCCTTATTGGCTGGCCTGCTAAAGGCAGAAAATCCTATTGTTTACACGAGATGTGTCCGGAGCTCAAAGGCTAGCCGCTTCTCAGTCCACCATCTTCAGGGAAACCACCCCCTCCAGACTTTTTTAAAGGATTTCTCAAAAATTAAAGCTATCTCCAAGTCCTTTGATCCAATGAGAGCTATACTCAAGAAGTCTTTGGATCCGCCCTCAGGGTCGTGGTGGACCCTGGAGACTCCCAAGAGGAAGCCCCTGAGTTAAAGTGCTCTCTCCGGGTCCTCTGCCCGCCGCGCTCTGCAACCGGCGGAGGAGCCGCCTTCCTGGGCAGGCGGAGGACAATGCCCGGCGCACTCGCCTTGCCCGGCGCACTCGCCTTGCCCGGCGCCGCCTGGGAATTCTGGAGCCCCGCTAGTCCGTGTCACCTTTACTCTAATTCTTAACCCAAATTAAATTGTAATCACTTCTTTGGTGTCACCCCTTATTGACTGGCCTGCTAAAGGCAGAAAATCATACCGTTGCTGATGATGCGATCAGAACACTCGCTGTTAGCGACTTCTCAGTCCGCCATCTTCCTAACTCCCCCCTTATAATTTTTTCTTATCTTTATTTATATCTTATTTATTGAATATACACAGCCAGAAATTGAGAGGGAAGAGGGTGATAAAGAGGGGAAGAGACAGAGATACATCTGTAGCCCACTTCACCACTTGTCAAGCTTTCCCTCTGCAGGTGGGGACCAGGGGCTTGAACCTGGGTCGTTGTGCTTTGTAACATGTGTTCTCAACCAGGTATGCCACCACCTGGCCTCAGTAGCTTTTCCTTAATCTTACTTGATGATTAGAAGGAAGTCTCCAAATTATTAACAAAACATTGTCACACAATCTGTTGATGTGTCCAAGTAAAAATGTTAAATAGATCTTTTGTTATTTCATGTAGCCAGATTGTCTTAGTTTATTTTATGTAAGCCATAACAATACTTAATGATTCTTCTTAATGACCATGCAACCTTCATATAATCGAAGACTTTAAATGGAAATGAATCCTCAACAGCTACCTCAATATGTACAAATCTTTGAACTATGTCTTCCCCAGGTAAATTTAAAGAAAACAGCATCAAACAAATAATTTCAGTGAAATTTTAAAGTATGCATCCAATATTAATGACACCAAATCCTTTAGTAAAGAGAAGCTTTAATAGTAGTAAGTATCCAACAAATTCAAGTCACTTCATTAATTTTTTTTCTGAGTCAAGGCAGTAGGATGTTAGAGATTTGTCATAAATAACACATCACTCTTTGTTATTATTGTAAAATGCAATGCTTTATGTAAATATATATATTATAAATATATATTTGTGACATATAGGTGAGAGACACATCAGCCTTAAAGGTATGGAAAGAAGAATGTCTTCTTTATCATCTATCTTCAAGCATTCCCCACTTTATTCAGTGAAAAGGAATGTACAATTATATAACTAGAGAAGAGAGTCTAGGATGCTTGTATTTTCTCAAAGAGAACAAAAATTAAGATCAGAAAAGATAATTTATTTTATTTGATCTTCATGTACTGTTTTTTCCTTTTAGGGTTATCTTTAAAACATTGTCTTAAAAAACAATTGACTTAATTTTCAGATAGGTTCAAATTATCACATATTAAACAAATAAAACTACTTAACAACAGTTTATGAGGTAATAATCCAGTAAAAATTAACATTGAGTATAGGAAATTCCATATTCTTGAAAAGTATACACCCTAGGGGAAGAAAGGATAGAACTCTGACATCAAATATCTGTTTTATTAGTTTCTTCAAAAGTACTCTTTAAAGACTCATTCATAGTGAAATATTTAGGAATAAATAGAAATGACTATACAAAAATATAGGAAATTTATAGAAGGAATTGAATAATATTTCATACTAACAAATTGCAGAATATTGTTAACATGTACACACTGCTGTGAGAAAGATGTAACTACTTTTGTCTTTTGGACAAATTAAACTTTCCTCTTTCATTTTGTGCAAGGGAAAAAGCAAAGTATTCACAGTTAAAAAAAATTAGTGCTCTGGGGACCTCCCCTAGTGAGTGCTTAGCATTCTACTAGCTTCCTTTGTTAGAACTAAACTCTGAATATACTTGATTAGAGATAACATTTCATTTTATTTCTTTTTTTTTCAATTTCTAAATTATACCCTTATTATTTCAAAGGTCAAAATTATTTCCCATTAGAGTGAAGGGACTGTTCATACAATGATGTCACACTTCACAATATTCCTTTATGCAATATCTCTTTGTATAATATTTCCAAATGATAAAAGCAAAGCAAGTAAAATACACCTCTGAGGATTAGATGGGGTGCCCTATATTGTCACCTGTCATATGCACTTGCCCAGCAGTAGATCAATCAAAAACCCAGGTGGAAAAGTTTTCTATTTGCCACCATATTGGCAGTACCATTAACAAAGTGACTGGGCTATATCCTCTGAGAATTAATTCTTTGTATAGTAAGTCATTGGAGGCAAGGTATTGCCTATGACTCCTTTTTGGTATATCATACTTGATAGCTTATGCCCAGTGACTAAATTTCACTGTTGAGAATACTGTGATGAAGAGAAGACAGCTTTTTAAAACAGTTTGAGTGGCTGCTTATATTTAAAATAGCGATGTTCTATATACAAAATCTGAATTGGCAACCTTTTCTAAAAGTCTGACATCACAGAGCCCAGGATTTTTATACAACCACAAAGAACAGAGTTGACAAATTTTTCCTGTAGATGGTAATTCCCTTCATCCATTCAAAGGTGGTTATACCATTTGTATATTGTTTTTTAAAAAAAAAAAAACTTTACTTTTTATTGAATAGAGACCGAGGGAAATTGAAAGGCAGTGGGAGAGAGAAAGAGTACTTTCAGTACTACTTCACCTCTTGCAAAGCTTTCCCCTGCAGGTGGGGACCAGGGCTTGAACATCATAGCATGTGTGTTTGGGCAGGTGTACCACCACCTGACCCCAACCATTCTTTATGTTATTACATTTCTAAACTAGTTACTATAGGCATTTATGTTTTATATACTTGAAGAAACATAAAGAACATGAGATAAAAAGATGACCAATGACGTGACATGTTATTGATCATCTTTTTAAAGTCACTTTTTATTTGTGATTAATATTGGTTAATGAAATTATAATATCATTAGCATTAATTATTAATATTAGTTCCATAGCACATTGAAATTTCTGTACCTCCACTCACAATAATAACGATCATTGTTCTCAAAAAAGTTTCAGAGACAATTTTTTAGCTCCTCTTTTTTTTCTGATTTTTTTTTTCTACAAATTTTTGGGTATCAGTTCTCTATGTTCTTCAAGTGAAGCCATCTAGTAGTTGTTTTTCATCTTTTTAGTTATTTCATAAGAATAATCACCTCCACTTCCATCTATTTGTCCTAAATGACACGTTACCATCTTTTTTTATTGCAGAACAGTATTCTATGGAGTAACTATTGGATAGCTTCAAAATAAAATATATGAACTGTGTACAGTCTTAATTATTATCTAATTAGCACCTAATAACACTATCTGGTTGTCTAGCTAGCTATCATTTTTAAATTTTTTATTAGTGATTTAATATTAATTTTAAAAAGAACTCTAAGATAACAGTGGTACACCTTTCCTACCACCAGAGTTCTGTGTTCCCATTCCCTCCATTGGGAAATGCATTTGTTCTCTCAAGATCAAAGATATGGGTTGACTATTATTTCTATAATATCCATCTATATTTATATCTAAATCTGCCCATTTCTTCATGGTCCTGCCTTCTCTTCCTTTCTAAGTCACACCTACTACTTCTGAGTGTCCCCCCTCCCCCTTCCCCCCTCTTTTCTTTCTGGTCAACTTTCTCTATAACATTTACCCCTTTAGGAGTATAGACTAAAATTCTTTATGTGGTGCAGTAGGGGGAAGTTCTGGCTTCCTTAGTGGTTTATCTACTAGACATGGGCATTGGCAGATCAACCCATACCCTCACCTTGTTTCTATTTTTCTAGTGGTGTCGGGCTCTGGAGAGGTGAAGTTCAGGGACACAGTGATGAGGTCATCTTCCCAGGGGGTTCAGGATGGAATCATAGTACCATCAGCTACTTAGTGGCAAAAGGCAGTAAGCCATAAAGCAAGACACAATGTTTAATGAACAGCAACTATAAAGTAGGGGTAGAGCAAATGGGAATAGGAATATAAGGGAGGACAGAAACTAGAAAGTCTATTTTAGGTATGTTCCTAGGGGTCTATGACTATAGTAATTTTTGCTGGATCCAGATAGCTAACCTGCAGGTGGACTAAATATATTGTCTTGGAAGATGGTGTTACAGTGAATAATAGGACTAGAAACTGGATCAGGGTAGAGAATAGCTTTCAGACTTGAAGAAAATATATAAATATAATTAACTGTTTACCATATCAGATTAACCCGGGCGTCATATCTACTCATATTTAGAATAGGAACCTGTATAACTTTCAAATCCCTGTCAGTCTGTGTTCAAAGTCTGTGGTAACAACTGGGAACATTGTAGGCTCTCCTCATTTGAGGACAAATTTTTCTCAAGTGGTAGAGTAGGATGACCCTTCAGAGAGTGAAGTAGTCCTTATCGTTTATCATTGGTGGTTCATAGTGAGGGTATGGTTCTGAAGAAGCCCCTTAGAAGGCTTATAATGATGTTTCTGATGGAAATGACCAATGATGGTGGAACGAGGGGTCTAGGTTCATTGTATCTATCAGGGTTTGAAGAAACCTTGACTAGGGTCCCAGATGATGGAGTGGCCTGGCAGTGACCAAGAAGGCCATCATTAAGTGGGCCAATCTCTTGTCCTTTCCCTGCTTTTGTAGTCCCTTATTTACCTGAGAAACTTAGGCTTTATTCAGTTTTAAAAACTGAGCATCATTTGTTGTATCCAAACTGGTATTAGTTTGATGGGGTATGGCCTCAAGTTAGAGAGGAAATACACCTAGGATTTTAGTGGGGTCTAACTTAACCTTGGATTTTACTGCATTTTTTTATTCTAATAAAGGTTTTCAATATTTGTCCTCTAGTTGATAAATATTTTTTGCTAATAAATTTCTTGGCTGACTGTACAGAGTGTTTCTTCTAAAGATTATTAGGGGGTGATAAATTATTATGATGATATCAAAAGATTAAAATATGTATGTATCTTATTTACTTTAATATGTGTAGTTAGGTCAGTTGATAATACGAGGGAAGTGAGGTAGGGGTAGTAGAGGAGCATGTTTAAGCCCAAGTAATAAATGTTTGATTAGGGATTTTATGAAGGCTTCTATAGGTCTTTCTACTATATTGCCGAGCTAAGCAGTTTTTTTTTAAATTTCTTTATTGGGGAGTTAATGTTTTACATTCGATAGTAAATACAATAATTTGTACATGCATAACATTTCCCAGTTTTCCATTTAACAGTACAACCCCCACTAGGTCCTCTGTCATCCTTCTTGGATCTGTAGTCTCCCAACCCACCCATCCCAGAGTCTTTTACTTTGGTGCAATACACCAATTCCATTTCAGGTTCTATTTGTGTTTTCTTTTCTGACCTTGTTTTTCAACTTCTGCCTGAGAGTGAGATCATCCCATATTGATCCTTCTGTTTGTAACTTATTTCACTTAACATGACTTTTTCAAGGTCCATCCAAGATCGGCTGAAAACGGTGAAGTCACCATTTTTTATAGCTGAGTAATATATATATACCACAAGTTGCTCAGTCACTCATCTGTTGTTGGACACCTGGGTTGCTTCCAGGTTTTGGCTATTACAAATTGTGCTTTCAAGAACATATGTGTACACAGATCTTTTTGGATGGGTGTGCTGGGTTCCTTAGGATATATCCCCAGGAGAGGAATTATAGGATCATAGAGAAGGTCCATTTCTAGCCTTTTGAGAGTTCTCCAGACTGTTCTCCACAGAGGTTGGACCAATTTACATTCCCACTAGCTGTGCAGGAGGGTTCCTTTGACCCCACAACCTCTCCAGCATTTGTTGCTGTTACCTTTTCTGATGTATGATATTTTCACAGGAGTGAAGTGATATCTCACTGTTTTGGAGCATTTTTTCATGTATTTCTTGGACTTCTGGATCTCTTCTGTGGTGAATGTTCTGTCCATGTCTTCTCCCCATTTTTGGATGGGGTTATTTGTTTTCTTGTTGAGATTTGCAAGTTCTTTATATATTCTGGTTATTAGCCTCTTGGCTGATGTATGGCATATAAAGATCTCCCATTCTGTGAGGGGTCTCTTGGTTTGGGTAGTAGTTTCTTTAGCTGTGCAGAAGCTTTTTAATTTGATGTAGTCCCATAGGTTTATGTTTGCCTTAGTCTTCTTTGTAACTGGATTTGTTTCATTGAAGATGTCTTTAAAATTTATGCGGAAAAGAGTTCTGCCGATATTTCCTCTAAGTATCTGATAGTTTGTGGTCTAACATCCAAGTCCTTGATCCACTTGGAATTTACTTTTGTATTTGGTGAAATATAGTGGTTCAGTTTCATTCTTCTGCATGTTTCAACCCATTTTTTTCCAACACCGTTTGTTGAAGATACTCTGCTTTCCCCATTTAATAGTTTGGGCACCTTTGTCAAAGATTAGATGTCCATAGGTGTCGGGGCTGAGCTAAGTAGTTCTAAATATAATCACAGAAGATTATTAAGCACTTTTAATTTGAGGTATAACATTGTCCCTAATTTATGGTTATGTGTATACATGCACGCAGTCCACTATGGCCTACCTTATATCTGGGATCTGTGATTTTGTTAGAGAGTGCACTATCTGAAGTGGAACTAAATAGTCCCATGTTTTAGGAAAGGTCTCACCAGATTATTGAGTTAGGAAGGTTGAAATCTTAGAACTGATATCTCTAGATAAATTCCAAAGCAAAAAAGTAGTGGCAGCATAACATGGCACAGTGGCACTGGAATTAGTCAAGGTCAACCAAGGCAGAATAAAAGGATAAGGGATTGAGAGGAAAGGCATCAAAAAATACAGGCAAAGTCCCAGAAGTTCCAGGACTGGGAGAAACACAGATTTTAAAGAAAAAGGAAAAGGCTCCTTATAGTTTTGATATTTAAAAATGGAAATAGATAATTCTTATTATAATCAAGTTAGTTGGAAACTGTTTTTCTTCAAAAATACATGATTGGGATTTATCTTACTATACTTGACCTCGCCATGTTTTATGTCATTTAATAATATCTATTAACAACAATATCTTAGATAGTGACAGCACCAAATGATCCTAATCCAAGTGGTCTAAGGTTGTAAGTAACTTAGTATTATTGAAGCCTACAATGTTCCCAGATGTGACTACAGTTTATGAGCTCAGACTGACAGGAACTAGAGATTACACCGATTTCTGTGCTAAATGTGAATATATATGGGCCTTGGGTCAAATCTATGATGTAAACTGCTAAGTGTATTTATATACATCCTTAAAGTTTGAGATTTACTCTCTACTTTATCCTTCTAGCTCTATTCTCAATTCTGACTACATATTCCATGACTGTTTTTAGTCCACCTGCACATTAGGTATCAAGTTTAAGCAAAAGTTACTACAGTCATGGGCCCCTAGGAGCATGTCTATAATAGACTTCCTAGCTTCTGTCCACTCTAAGATCCTTATTCTCATCTACTCCATTTCTACTTTTTGGTTCCTGTTTATTGTTCAGTTTTACTGTTTTTGTCTTGATTTGTATTTTGCCATCATTCAGCCAACAAGTTGCAGGTGCTACTATGATTATTTCCTGACTTCCTTGGGCAGGCGAATCACCAATGTGTCAAAATCAGTGCTAATAGTGCTAATAGTGCTGCCACCCCACATTATGCTTCTATTGAATTCTTACTGTGGACTGTAGCCAGAGACCAATCCTGAGACGCCAACCTCCAAACTCCTCAAACAGGTGATATCTTTCACAACACATGGGATTATCTGGACTACCACCTCTACATTGGATGGCACATCACCTAACAGAGTTACAGATAGTATATACAGGGAAGTAGTTAGGGTATTTGGTAAAGATCTACATGAATCCATAAACAAGGGGCAATTATATAACTCAAAGTAAAAGTGATTAATAAATCCTCTGTGACTAAACTTAGACTTAATAAACCTGGAACCCTACTAAAAGTGCCTCAAGAAATCATGAATTCTCTAGTCAACCATACTTACACCAAATTAGCTTGGCAATTTAGCAGAAAGTTCCAAAGAAGACAGATACCAAAATACCCAATTCTGGTTGAGAACAACAGATGACACTCAACATTTAAACAAATGGGAGAAAGTCTAAGGATATCACTTTAAGAGACGACTACAAAAGTTGGATAAAGGCAAGAGACTGCCTCACTTAATTATGACATTTTCAGTCAATATCACAATCTTATCATCTGGAACCCTAGTCAGGGAATTCTTAAATTCCCACACAAATATGATGAATATGGGTAATGACCTCTAATGGATCCCTCTCTCCACCGTCACTGGTCACTTTCATCAGGAACTTCATCATAAGCCATCTTGTGGTTCTTCCCATTACCTTTCCCTCGCTATAAAGCAGCAATGATAGGAACTGCCTCAGTCTCCAAAGGGAGGTTGGGGTATCCTGGCATGCCACTAGAGGAAGACTGGTTCTGAAATGAGTGCAGCCTACCTGCAATATTCCGAGCCATTTTCAAGAACAGTGAGTTCAGACCAATAGGGACTCAGAGTTTGCACAGGCTCCTGTGCTAAATATAAATATATATATATATATGGGCCAAGGCCATATATCTGGTCAGGTTGATGGAGTAAACAGCCAATTTTATCCATATATATTTCTTTCAAGAATGGAAGCTATTCTCACCCCAACTCAACTTTATTGTTTAAAGTATATTTTATTTGCTTTTTTATTTTTGATTATCTTTATTTGATAGAAACAGCCAGAAATCGAGAGGGAAGGGGGAGATAGAGAGGGCGAGAGGCAGAGAGAGACACCTGCAGCTCTGCATCACCACTCATGAAACTTTCCCCCTGCAGGTGGGAACTCAGGGCTTGAATGCAGGTCCTTGTGCATTGTAACATGCACACTTAACCAGATGCACCACCACCAGCCCCCAACTCAACCTTCTAGCCCTTTTCTCTACGTTCCTACCATCTTCTCAGACAATATTTTTATCTAAGTTAATGTTACCTATCAGACTCAAGAAAAAACTATGATAGTTGTGGGTCCCTAGGAATATGCCTAAAAATTAACTTCCTTCAAACCTAAGATCCCCATTCTTGTCTACTTTGTTCCCAGTTTTTTGTTCCAGTCCATTAATCACTTTGTCCCAATTTGTTATCTTCATATCTCAGCCACCAAGTTGTGCATACTATCATGACACCAACTTGACTTCCCTGGACAGGCAACCTCACCAGTGTGTCCCAGAACCTTACCTCTCCAAAACCCTATCCTACTATGAAAAGATAGAAACAGGATTGGGGGTGTGGAGTGGGGCAGATGGATAGATCTGCCAATGCCTATGTCCAGCAGAGAGGCAATTACAGAAACCAGTCCTTCTACCTTCTGCACCTCAAAAAGAATGCTAGTCCATATTCCCAGAGGGGAGAAATGTTAGGGGAAGATAACCAGAGGGCTCTGAACTCCAATTCCATTAAGACTCCAAGACTCAGAGAGAGAGAGAGAAAAAAAAGGAAATATGAAAGTAGCAACAGGTGTAGGTGTGACTAAGAAAGGAAGAGAAGTCAGTACCATCGGGAAAAAATAGGCAAATATATATAAATATAGATAGTTACAGAAATAATAGTCAACCCATATCTCTGACCTTTGAAAAACTATTACATTTTGCAATGGAGGAAATGAGGACACAGAACTCTGATGGTGGAAATGGTATGGAATTATATATACCCTTGTTGTCTCATAATTTTGTAAATCATCATTAGATCATAAAAACAATAACAAAAAATAACACTTACATTTGGAACTGCTTAAACAATTTACTACACATGATCTTAGCCAAAAGGCAAAGAAGCAATGCTGCTTAAACAATTTAAGGCCAAGGTCTGAATTAAATCATTTTACAGATTTGATACATTAAATGCTGAGACTAAAGAAATATATATTCAGATTAAAATGTATGCAGTTATAGAACTTGAAATGTTTAATGTATTTCCCTGGATTAGTGAATTAATAGTGATTTATAAAACTATTTATAGTTTATAAAAGTACAGCTCCTACCATTTAAGCACTGTTCTCCACCCTAACACCCATAAAGTAGACCTGAAAGCTCCTCTCCTCCCTAGAAGAGACACAATACACCAAACCCAGCCCAAGTTCTATTTTGTGCTTTCCCCTATTATTATTATTATTGTTATTTTCTTATTTCTTAGCTTCTGTCCATAAATGAGATCATCCCATAGGCACCCCTCTCTTTCTGGCTTATCTCACTTAATATGATTCCTTCAAGCTTCATCCAAGATGAGGTGGAGAAGGTGAATTCATTACTCTTAATATCTGAGTTATATCCACTCATCTGGTGGTTCTATTCTTTTTTTTTTTTTATCACATTTCTATAATGCTTACAAAGCTTGAATGTATTTTGTTTTGTTTGCTTATTATAACATTGGGTGAAAGACAGGGCAGGGTAGTGAGTCATGTAAACTACTTGGTGTATTCAATATTATCTTTCACCGCCTTCATCAGTTTCATGAGGACATTCTATAACATGGATATTTTGTGTATTTTGTGAGTTATCTAAGCAAAATTCCAAAGGAAAATCCCCCTTCTTTACTGAAATAACTAAACTTGATATTTTATAGAACAGACAATAAAACTCAACCCACTGAAAACACCTGTTATTTCAAGCAGTGGGGTGTTCAACTATTGCTGAACTTGTTTTCCCCTTCAATCCTTGACTCTCATTGCTTGTTTTGAGGGTTCCTTGTGCTGCTCTGCTTGTAAGTGAAGAACACAGTTTTTAGGACATTTGCTGTAGCTATATGCTTTGTGCCCAAAGTCCACACATTATTAGGGCATTGCAGTGTTCTAAAAATACATAATTCATTATTGTAATACTTAGCATGAGCTTTGTAACATTTCCATTTGGGAAATTTATTTCAATGAAAAGAGCTCATTAGATCAGAAAATGCCATTTTGTTTTAATTTCATTAAAAAATACGTATCTGTGCATGTTTGCATAACAGGTAGATTTTGAAGCTCTATGTAGCAAGCCATTTTGTTTCTCCTTTAAAAGACAATATCAGAGGAGGAATATATATATATATATATATATATATGTCATAATTTACTTGAAAAAGTGAATGCATACAATTTTGCATCTTCAACTATTAATTGTAGAGAAATTTATATTAATTTATAATGCATTAGAAGATTATTTTTAACAGACCTTGGCCTACACCAATAGTAACACTAGCACTCATTTATAATGGAATAAGTACATTGAAACTCAATTTTTATTCTAATCACATAATTGAAAAATAGCATTTAACATACCCCAAACATGATGAACTCATTAAAAAGCTTTTTATTTGTTATTTTATAATATTTAAAATAATTACCTTGTTTTAAACACAGTTTTAGCCACTATTCCCTATAGTTCTTTATATACTAAGAAATAGTAGTGTTGTTTCTTCAGCCATGTCTCTGTATATGTCCAAATATACTGAAAGTATATTGGATTATAGTGCCATGATGTTTTTGTTTAAGATACATTCTGTAATTGTAAACTTTCATGTGAACATTTTTCTAGAGTTAAAGGGCTTTTATGTAAATATATGTATATATGTATATAAATATATACATATATATATATATATATATATACACATATTTTCCCAAGGTTGGTATAAGGAAGCATAACCAATTGTCAAGTAAAAGTAGATGGATTTTATAGTCTTATTTTGGGAAATTTTATTGTATTTTTCCTTACTGTGCAGAAACTTTAGCTCTTGCCCTAAATTTCTTCTAACTGGATTTAGTGATTTTTCTGACTAGTCTATTTTGATCCAGCTGTGGACACGTAGTCTTTATCTTTATAAATTTCAGTGTAGCTGGAGCAAGGCATTCAGACAAAATTTTATTAAAAGATAATAAAATGAAAATAAATTTAGAGAGGTAGTTAATCTAGACCATTTATCTTGTGGGACAAAAATTAATTTATTTAATTTTTCTTTTACTAAGATAGCCTAGCTCTCCTTTGGGATCTCCATCAGTTTTTATTTTTTTTTTAAGATGACAGAAATCATACCTAACTACTGTCTCTACAAAAATGTCTAGAAGTCACAAAGTACAATATATATATATATTTTATAAGATATATAAAATATTTATATATAATATATTATATATATATATATATATCCCCATGTCTAAAGACTAATCTCTTTAATTAGTGACTGATCAAAAGGCTGCAGAATAGTTCTTGTCTCTACCATAGTAGCAGGCTATTGGGCTTCTACCCTCCACAGGAGAGTCACTTAATATCAACCCCAACCCATCCCCTCTGCAGCTAATAAAAGGTGCAAGCGTTCTATTGTTAAACTATACTGGAAAGGCCTTAATTTCCATCTCATACTGTCTTCTGACAGAGAATGGAATGACTTAATCTGAGATTTCTATTGTGTGGAATTGTACCCTCCTTATCCTATGGTCTTGTTGATATTTTTTATTTTATAAATAAATCATAAGTAAATAAACAAATTCATTACCCTCCATAAATGGCTAGTAGTTAAAATCATTCATCAGGACTAGTCAATCGTAGTCCATTCATACCAACTTTCTCTCTGGGGTCTAGGTGTGTGTGTGTGTGTGTGTGTGTGTGTGTGTGTGTGTGTGTGTGCGTGCGACAATCTTCAACAGTACTTTCTTGACTTTCAAAACTTTTGCTTTAGAAGGGGAAGAGGTTTCCTTCTTTGCTTTTAGCTCCCATTGTTATGAAAACAATCAGCCTTCTTTTGATTGTGTAATTTACATATATATAATTTAACCATATTATGAATGAAAAAGTCACTCGCTTACTATGCAACTGTTTTTTTCTGGATTTACTAAAGGGCCAACACTTTTACTGCAAATGCACTCTCACATGAAGAATGTGGATTCTTTCTAACAACATGACAACATGCCTTGGAACCATTTCCTTTGAAATGATATCTCTGGTATCATTTTACTAAAAGTGCATGTTTTAATGCCCAATTTAATCATGTGAAAGTGCTTTCACCTTAATAAAAAGGTGATACTTTGACCAACTATGTATTCTATTGGTTATACAAAAGACTTGCATACCTTAAGCTCCTAAATCACAGGTTCAATCCTGGTACCATTATAAGCCTGAGCTATATAATATTCTGATAAAAGCAGAAGCAGCAATAGCAACAACCACAACAAAATTCTTTCCATGTAAAGGTTAAGGGATTCTTTTTAGATGTCTTTTTTCTTAATATAAAGTTTAACTCCTGATGGTTATGATATGTGTATATTTCAGTTCTCTATTACTATTACAAATGGGCTAGTTGCTAATGTATACTTTTTGAGGAAATATAGGAAGCTTGTAACCAAGATATATGTCATTCAAAAGCATCAACAGGGTATTTTCACAGAGAATGAAATAAAATATCTTTTAAGGAGGAAATTGAATTATTATGTTTTTCAGGCAAGGCCTTAGATATAAGAAATTTCACACTTCCTGGGTGACTTTATTTTTTATTCAGATAAAGTGATGGAGAGAGACAGAGAAATAGAAGCACGGGTCAGAGTAGTGAAGCATCCCTTGTTGCTGTGTTATTTCATGTGTTGTGGGACCAGGCTTGGGTCACATACACCCTAACTGATAAGTTATTTCTCTGACTTCTGAAAAGTGAGTACTTCTAAAAGATTAACATTTCCTCCTTTGATCTTTCCATAATGCATCTACATCATAAATCAGGGTTTTTTTTTAAACAAGTAGTTTTACAGTAGTAGAGGAGAAAGTACATAAACAAAAATGAACCACTGACTGGTTATTATTTACACTGGGAAGAAATAGAAGAAACTTCATTTTGGTTATTTTAATAATTGCTATATCTAGTAACAGTACATTTGCTGGAAGAAGTTAGCCAAGATCAGACAGTAACCATACTATTATTCAGCTTGACAGTATGAGTTATGCATCTTTGTGGAGCAGGGGCTAAGAGGTCATGCACTAAGTCCTCACTTATCCTTCATAGGTGGGTCTTTGAATATGCTTGCTTTAAGAGAAATGATGTAAAGAAAATCAAATAATTTTATAGATTATTTTATATAAACAAAATTTAATTTCTTACATGTTTCTGTCACACACACACACAATCAGCAAACTGCTAGATAAACACTCAAACATTTCTACTATAAAATGCTTTATGTTAATTCATTTTCATTCGTTTTCTAACACATTTTTTTTTCAGTTCAAGGGTACAGGTGGCCAGAACCTATTATGGAAATTCAAGACACAAATAGCCCTACATAGGCTACGTATCCTTTCATTGCAAGGTATTCTTCTCTTTCTCTCTCTCTCTCTCTCTCTCTCTCTCTCTCTTTGTGTGTGTGTGTGTGTGTGTGTCACTGTCTCTTTCTCTCCCACTTTCTCTTCTCTCTCTCTCTCTCTCTCACACACACACACACACACACACACACACTCAGGAGGTTGGGTCAGTTGAGACATGCCAACAAACTTGATGTACACACACATTTTTTGGATTTGAGAGGAAACTGGAGTAGCAGGTAAAAACTCATAAACATGGGGAGAAAGTGCAAAATCCACTAATAGGATTCAGCCAGGAATCCATACATTTTCTTTGAATTATAACACAGTGACATTGGATGAAATTATATTATCTGAGTATGTGCTGTATTGTCCCACTAATGTCAATATTTCAGACCCTAAGGAGAGAAATTTCTCCTTAAAATGTTTTGCTAATAACCAATGAAAACATACATTTTGTATTTCTTCTGTGATAGCACTGTAGAGTTGTCACTATTGATGTGTATTAATTTTATTAAATCTTAATCTTTAGGTCACTGATTATTCCTTTTGTGGAAAGAAATGTCCACTAATTTCAAGCACTACTTTAAAAAGAAAACAGACAATTTACATAAAATAATTCACAAAAAGCCAATAAACCGACAACTCTTTTGCTGAAAGTCAATTTGCCAAATGACCAATTTGCCTAAAGCTAGTTTGCTAAACATCAATTTACTGAATGAACTGTTCTCTAAATTATTGAGGTTTAAAAACAATTATTGACTCCAGCACTGCTCCTACTTCTGTCACTATCCTTTGTTGCCCACCTTGCTCATGGTTAGATCTTTGCCTTTGTTAGTAAAAGAGTTACAAATTATGTAATGGTGTTTTATTCAAGATGTTTGCCTGATAGTAGTATCCTTCCAGAGATGTGTCTTGTATTTTTGAAAATAGTAAACAGAGGTTTACAAAAGCTAATTTACTTGCTTACTCAGATCAACAATTTTCTATACATACTATAAATATTGGCTTCTCTAGGTTAGAAGCATCCACTGCTTTTTTTATATTACATTATCACTTGCTCATTTACTTGTCTTTAGTGTTTTGTACTTAGGATAAACCTGAGAATAATTAGAGCATAGAAATTCTTAATGGCCAAAAGCTTGTTTTTAGTTGGCTTGACCATTCCAGGTTGACTTTTCAGACAGAAAGTTAAATTCAGAATGCAAAGCATGCACTTTCTCAAAGGACCTATCTTGATGCCTCATAATCAAAGGTTTTTAAAAAAATTTTTATTATTTAATTTTTTGTAAATACAAAGTAAACATTGACAAAACCATAGGATAAGAGGGGTACAACTCTAAGAATTCCCACCACCAGAACTCTGTATTCCATCCCCTCCCCTGATAGCTTTCCCATTCTTTATTCCTCTGGGAGTATGGACCCAAGGTCATTGTGGGATGCAGAAGGTGGAAGGTCTGGCTTCTGTAACTGCTTCCCCACGGAACATGGTTGTTTATTGGTCAATCCATACTCCCATCCTGTCTTTCTCTTTCCCTAGTAAGGTGGGGCTCTGGGGAAGTGGAGCTCCAGGACACATTGGTGGGGTCATCAGTCTAGGGAAGTCTGGAACCTGGTGGCTGAAAAAAGAGTTAACATACAAAGCCAAACAAATTGCTGATCAATCATGGACCTAAAGGATAGAATAGTGGAGATGAAGATCTGGGGGGGGGGGTCCTCCATTTTGTAGATAGCTAGTAGGCATATTTTAGTTATATTCCAAAGGGCCTGTGGTTATACTAACTTTCTATTTTTTTGTTTTTTCGCCTGAAATCTGATATGCAGATGGACCCAAGTTATTGTCTGGGGAGATGATATCATGACTGGAAAAGGAACAGAAAGCTGGATCAGGGAAGAGAGTAGCTCCTTAATATGGGAAAGAGGTACCAATATTGTTGACTATAAACCCCACTGATTTGATTTGGTCTGGGGCCTATATTCAGCTTAGCAGCCTATGTGACCTCTGCATCCCTGTAGATCTGAGGTCACATTCTGTGGTCCTGAGTAGGAACATTCCAAGATGCCCCAATCAATATCAACTCATCTTCCTCAGGTGTAGCATAGAGTATGTTTCCATCCTCCCTTTGGAGAATGGAACATTCTCTACCATTGTTGATACGAGTTGAGGTTAAGGTCCTATGGGGGGGCATTAAGGGGTCTGTTTTGTTGTTCCTGATAGATATGACTGGTAACAATGCAGAGAGAGAAATTTATTTGAGGTCTAGGCCCATCATGTCTGTTTGGGAACCTCAGGATTCCCTGAACAGGGTCCCAGCCGATGGGGTGGCCTGATAGTGACCAAAGAGTGATCATTAAAGTATGCCAGTCTCTTGCCCTTGTTCAAATTTTGCAGTCCTTGCTTTGCTAAGGTTAGCTTTGGAGTGAGTGAGAGAACTTTAATAGGAAGTAGGTGAGGAAGGTATCTAAGTCTAATTAGATACTATTTCATTAGGAACTTTATACTGACTCACTGCAGACTACTGTGTACCTTTGCTTTCAGGTATATATTTTTCCCTAATTTATGGATACATGTGTACATATACTCTATCTATATCTAGGTTTTGGGACTTTGTTAAGAAGTGAACCACCTGGAATGGAATTAGAGAATACTATGAAAAGAGAGGTCTCACCTGAGTAATGAAGCTGAAGGGCTGACATTCCATGCCTAAGGTGTCTGAACGGAGTCTGAAATGAAGCATGCTGAGGTGGTGGTACTCATTGCATCGATTAGGTTGGGGTCAGCGGATGCAATATTATTTGGTATGAATTGAGAGAAGCATGCAGGAAAGTGAGCCCCACCCTAGAAGTTCCAGGATTGAGGGAAATATAGGCTCTGTAGAGGAAATGGGAGGTTCCTGCTGTCTTAGGGATAAGAAAACAATAGAAAGTTATTGTTATAATCACATTATTTGGTACTTGGGTTAACTTTGAAAAATCCCTTTGTTAGGATTTTCTGTATCATACACAACATCACCATAATTTATGTCCTTTGAAATTATTTGTATATAGCTGTGTCACCGGTAGCTTTTGTTCTCCTTGGTCTAGGCTTTTGAGAAATTCAACATATCAAAGACTCAGTCTATATTTTAAAAAGACGCAGTCTGTGCTTTAAAAAGCTTGAGACATACAATCAATTTTACCCTCTCATATTAATTAAATAGTGATTTATATGATTACAAATTAATAGGAGTGTACATAAACACCATTCCCACCACCAAAAGATTGTGCCCCACCCAGCTCCCATCCCTGCCATCCATGGAAGCCAAATATCCAGCCTCACCCTCACCCCAGGGTTTTTACTTTGGTGCCCTACTCCAAAACTCAGTCAGATCCTGCTTTTATTTTCCCTTTCTACTCTTCTTTCTCAACTTCTGTTGATGAGTGGGATTATCCCATACTCATCTTTATCTTTCTGAGTTAGCTCAATCGAAGGGCTTTAAGAGACAGTGCCAGTGTCCTATATAATACTATGAAGGAATGTCATATTAGGGTTGATTAAATACTCTGTTTAAACTAATTACATGTATCCTGTGTAGATAAATATAGACATTCAATAAAAAAATACAATTCTACATTTATGTGGTAAGAAGTCCCTTTTTGGTGATCCACAGTAATGTAGCAGGTTAAGCACACATGGCACGAAGCGCAGGGTCAGCTTCAGTATCCTGGTTAGAGTCCCAAGCTCCCCACCTGCAGGGGAGTAGCTTCACAAATGGTGAAGCAGGTCTGCAGGTGTCTATCTTTCTCTCCCCCTCTCTGTCTTCCCCTTCTCTCTCAATTTCTCTCTATCCTATCCAACAACGAGGACAACAACAATGAGAATTATAACCACAACAATGATATAAAAAGAAAGGGGGCAACAAAAGGTAAAAAAAAATAGCCTCCAGGAGCAGTAGACTCTGGTGCAGGCATAGCCCCAGCAATAACTCTGGATGAAAAAAAAAGAAATAAAAAGAAATCCCTGATTACTTTCTAATTCTCATAGATTAATACCACCTATTGCATTACTTTTATTTTTCTTAAAGCAAATAAAAATTTAATGTAAAATTGCAGGTGACCCATGTGTTCTTCCCTTCCCCTGCTCCAGACACACTATCATAAAGATATATGAATATAATAAAAGAAACAATATAGAGAACAACAAAGAAGAGCAAAATGTCTTTCCCAAGTTCTAGTCCCCCATCTTTTAGGGACAATTCCTGCAGGCCTGGGTACTGGAGGGTGAAATAACTTGTCCAGGCTCTAGCCTCTAGTAAGCAAGGGTTTGACTCAAAGAGTTGCTCTGGGAAACTTTGCACTCCACTGCTTCTTTAAGCATGTTCAATCTCTTCATATTTTTCTTTGGATTTTTCTCAGTTATTGCCACAGAAAGCCCTCATTTCTGTCTCTTATATTCTTTCTTCCTTTTGCTACTTGGGAATCCCATATGATCCCAGTCAAGTCAAGCAAGCACAAGAACAGAGCTAATGAAATTTCTTCATTAAATAAAATGAAAATTTTACTTCTTCATAGTGAAATTAGACAAAGTAAGGAAGCAACAGAATCAATCTGAAAATATCTTGAATCCTCTTTAGAATTTATAATGACATATTCTACTTTTCTTATAATTAAAATTTTAATTTAATTTACATTAAGGACCAATATTCAAGGGAAATTTCTTATTAAATTTTATTGTAACTCTTAATTTACAAATGTATTACAATTTTACATTAGATTACATGAATGAATTTGAATATTATTTGTTTCTTCCTTATATTCAGTACTTTTTTAGAACCGATTTATATAATAGGATATTAGAACCGTAAACTACTGATTAATTTATAGAAGTATTGAATTACAGTAATATTGTAAGCACTACAAGACTATATTGAGTGTGTCTTGTTATATGCTCCCTTATCCCTTTGTGAATTTAATTTCCTTACTACATTTCAAAATTTTCAAGAACAGAATATCTTTTTATTTTGTTGAACACTTGTATAAAATGCTTACTTATTCTTAAACAATTTGGATAAGTTTAAGAATTTTTATATATGCTTAGATATAATATAAATGTTTTCTTATTTCCTGAATGTTTTTAACATGTTATATCTTGTATTGTAGACCTTATTTATGAGTATTGAGTAAGTTTCACTAATTTCATCTAGACATATTTATTTATTTATTTTGCTTCCAGTCACTGGGGCTCAGTGCCAGCACTAGTAATCCACCACTTCTGGTGTTCTTTTATTTTTTCTTTTTCAAAATTTTTTATCTTTATTTATTGGATAGATAGCCAGAAATCTACAGGGAGATAGAGAGGGAGAGAGACAGACCTGCAGCCCTGCTTCACCACTTGCAAAACTTTTCTTCTGCAGGTGGGGATTAGGGGCCTGAACCTGGGTTCTTGCATATTGTGTTCAAAAAGGTGTACCACCACCCACCACCACCAACCCATTTTTTTTTTATCCAGTATGACAGAGAGAAATTGAGAGGGGAGAGTAGATAGAGAGATGGAGAAAAAGACACCTACAGAACTTCTTCACCAGTGCAGAAGGGTTCCTTTGTCCCCACAACCTCTCCAGCATTTGTTGCTGTTACCTTTTCTCTCTCTTTCTTTCTCCCTTTCTCCCTTTCTTTCTTTCTTTCTTTCTTTCTTTCTTTCTTTCTTTCTTTCTTTCTTTCTTTTTCTCCAGGGTTATTGCTGGGGCTCAGTGCCTGCATGAATCCACTGCTCCTGAAGGCCATTTTTTCCCCTTTTGTTACCCTTGTTGTAACCTTGTTGTGGTTATTATTGTTGTTGATGATGTCCTTCATTGTCTTATAGTATAAAGAAAAATGGAGAAAGGAGGGAAGGATAGAGAAAGGGAGAGAAAGACACTTGCAGACGTGCTTCACTGCCTGTGAAGCCTGAATATTCTGTTCATGTCCCCTCCACATTTTTGGATGGGGTCATTTGAATTTTGGTGCTGAATTTGGTGAGCTCTTTATATATTTTGATTATTAGCCTCTTGCCTGATGTATGACATCTAAAGATCTCCCATTCTGTGGGACGTCTTTTTGTTTGGGTGGTGGTTTCTTTTGTTGTGCAGAAGCTTTTTAATGAGATAGTCTCATTTGTTTTCATTTTAGTCTTTTTTTTTTTTTTGTAGAATATGTATCATTAAAAATACCTTTAAAATTTAGATCGAAAAGACTTCTGTCAATATTTTCTTCTAAGTATTTGATAGTTTCTGTTCTAACATCCAAGTCCTTCATCCATTTGGAATTTACTTTTGTGAGTTTAAATGCTTTTATAGAGTAAAACATCTTTCTTCGTTACATATTCCTGTACATAAGTTGTGTTATTTACTATAATATTATATCTGTATCATTTAAGCACTGAATTTTTGAAATTGCCACTAGGGTTATGGTTGGGGCTTGGTGCTGGTACTACAAATCCACTGCACCTAGTGGCCACTTTTTTCTTCCTTTTTTATTTTATTGGACAGAGAAACATTAAAAGGTTGTGCCACTGCCAGTCACTCCCACCCCCGCTGAGTTTTTAAGTGACTTTTTGTCTTCATATATTTCACTTTTTCAGTTCATACAATCTATACTTGTACATTTTAATATGTATAAAATATCATTTCTTAGAGCTAATTTTCCTTTTAACACTATATAGTTAAAAACTATGCTTATGGAAGTTGGGCGATAGCGCAGCAGGTTAAGTGCACATGGCCCAAAGCACAAGATCTGGAGTAAGGATCCCGATTTGAGCCCGGGCTCCCCACCTGCAGGGAAGTCGCTTCACAGGCGGTGAAGCAGATCTGCAGGTGTCTATCTTTCTCTCCCTGTCTGTCTTCCCCTCCTCTCTCCATTTCTCTCTGTCCTATCTAATAACAATGACATCCATAACAACAACAGTGAAAAACAACAAAGGCAACAAAAGGGAAAATAAATATAAAAAACTGTGCTTATTATTTGATTTTCTAATTACTGCTTCTTAGAAAGACATCACATTTCTACAGTGTATATAAACTATATTTTATTTATCTGTTACATTATTAAGGGATATTTTATTTGATTCCAACTTTTCCATTACTGTTCACCACTATTAACATGGCATACTCTTCTAAATGTTCCTTTAAGCACTTGTGTAAAAGATGTTCCAAGGATACATTAAGAAGTATTTCTGGTTAGCTTTGGAGTGACTGAGGGAAGTGTAATAGGAAGTAGGTGAGGAGGGTATCTAGGTCTAAGTAGAAACTATTTTATTAGGTACTTTATGGTGTCTTTTTAGGTCTTTCTACTTGCTTGCTGCATATACCTACTCACTGCAAACTATTATGCATTTTTGCTTTCAGGTATATATTTTGCCCTAATTTCAGGATACATGTATACATATTCCTTATATCTTGGGATCTGGTCTAGGTCTGGTTATCAAAGTAAGGACTACAAAAGCTGAATAAGGGCAAGAGACTGGCATACTTTAATGATGACTCTTTAGTCACTATCAGAACACCCCATCATCTAGGGCCCTAGTGTGGGAGTCCTGGAATCCCACACAGTCCTAGGGGCCTGGATTTCAAATAGATCCCTCTTTCCACTTTCATTGATCATCTCCATCAGGAACATCTAATGGGCTTCTTTGTGGGCTCCCATAGGACATTGTCCTCAATGTGGATCAACAGTTCCACAGAATGTTTCATCCTCCTAAGGGTGGCTGGACAACATACTCTATGTTCCACCTGAGGAAGATGGGTCCAACAATTGGGGCAGCTTGGAAAATTCCTACTCATGACCACAGAATGCGAGCTTAGACCTACAAGGATATAGAGGCTACATAGGCTGAATATGGGGCCAAGATCAAATCAATGGGGTAAAATATGTATACACCTTTCCCATATTTGGGAGCTACTGTCTGATCCAGTGTTCTGGTTCTTTTACCAGCCATGACATCGTATGCCCAGAAAATAAAGTGGATCCACCTGCATATCAGATGTCAGGCTCAGGCAAAACCTAGTAAAGTCATGGCCCCCTTGGAATATATCTAAAATAGACCTACTAGCTATTTCTAAAACAGAGACCCCAAATCTTCATCTGCAATATTCTTGTTTTCAGGTTCATGATTATTCAACAATTTGTTTGGCTCTATATGTTAACTCTTCCTTAAGCCACCAAGTTCCAAATGCTACCATGATACTGGCCAGACTTCCCTGGACTGACAACCCCACCAATGTGTCCTGGAGCTCCAAATCCCCAGAACCTCGCCCCACTAGGGAAAGAGAGAAGCAGGCTGGGAGTATGGATTGACCTGTCAACACCCATGTTCAGCAGGGAAGCAATTACAGAAGCCAGACCTTCCACCTTCTGCACCCCATAATGACCCTGGGTCCATACTCCCAGAGGGATAAAGAATGGAAAGCTATCATGAAAGGAGATGGAATATGGATTTCGGTGGTGTGAAGTATGTGTAATTGCACCTCTCTACTCCTATGTACTTATCAGCATTTCCACTTTATAAATAAAAATTTTAAAAAGAATGTAAATAAAAAAGAAGCATTGCTGTGTCATTGTATACACCACTCAGATTTTCACTATATATTGCCAGATCATCCATAATTACTTATTTGCTTTTATTTCCCATTTTAGCTAGAATTTTAATATTACTAAACATTTTTAAAATAAATCTAATTGCTGTGAAGTTGTCCTTTAATGTATATGTCCCCCTAAGTAAGCTGAACATTTTTACAACGAATGTAGGTCATTTATATCTCTATCTGTAAATGTTATACTATTATTGGCTTGATGTTTAAAATCAAGTTTCCTGTCTTATAGTATTGTAGGAGTTTCTGTTAGAGTGTAGCTATTAATCTCTAAGTATTTTTTATTTTTTTATATTTATTTTATTTATTTATTCCCTTTTGTTGCCCTTGTTGTTTTATTGTTGTATTATTGTTGTTGTCGTTGTTGGATAGGACAGAGAGAAATGGAGAGAGGAGGGGAAGACAGAGAGGAGGAGAGAGAGATAGACACCTGCAGACCTGCTTCACCGCCTCTGAAGCGACTCCCCTGCAGGTGGGGAGCCGGGTTCGAACCGGGATCCTTATGCCGGTCCTTGTGCTTTGCTCCACCTGCGCTTAACCCGCTGTGCTACAGCCTGACTCCCGTATTTTTGATTTTTAAAGGTCTTCAACTATTTTTGTTTGTCAATCATAGTCTATGTAACTTAATATATAAGGATCCTAAATTTTTTTATTTTTTATTTTTTTTTAATTTTTTATTTAAGAAAGGATTAGTGAACAAAAGCATAAGGTAGGAGGGGTATAACTCCACACAATTCCCAACACCCAATCCCCATAACCTACCCCCTCCCATGGTAGCTTTCCCATTCTCTATCCCTCTGGGAGCATGGACCCAGGGTCGTTGAGGGTTGCAGAAGGTAGAAGGTCTGGCTTCTGTAATTGCTTCCCCGCTGAACATGGGCGTTGACTGGTCGGTCCATACCCCCAATCTGCCTCTCTCTTTCCCTAGTAGGGTGTGACTCTGGGGAAGCTGAGCTCCAGGACACATTGGTGGGGTCTTCAATCCAGGGAAGCCTAGCCAGCATCCTGGTGGCATCTGGAACCTGGTGATTGAAAAGAGAGTTAACATATGAAGCCAAACAATTTATTGAGCAATCATGGATCCCAAGCTTGGAATAGTGGAGAGGAAGTGTTAGGGAGGTACTCACTGCAAACTCTAGTGTAGTCCTGCTTTCAGGTATATATTTTGCAGTAGTTTATGGATACGTGTGCACATAGGCTCTCTCTCACAGAAAGTGGTGTATATCTAGGTTATGGGACTTTGTTAGAAAGTGAACTACCTGAGATGAAATTAGAGTGTACTATTAAAGGAAAGGTCTCACCCGAGTAATGAAGCTGAAGGGTTGTCATTCCACACGTGAAGTCTCTGGATACATTCTGAGGTGAAACATGTTGAGGTAGCAATCGTTGCTTTGGTTAGGTTGTGATCGGCAGATGCAATGTTATGTTTCAGCAAAATCAATCAAATACCTAGAAATAAAGTTGACCAAAGAAGTGAAAGACTTGTATACTGAAAACTATGAGTCGCTACTCAAGGAGATAGAAACTGATACCAAGAAATGGAAAGATATCCCATGCTCATGGATTGGAAGAATAAATATCATCAAAATGAATATTCTCCCCAGAGCCATATACGAATTTAATGCAATACCCATCAAAGTTCCACCAGGCTTCTTTAAGAGAATAGAACAAACACTACAATCATTTATCTGGAACCTGAAAACACCTAGAATTGCCAAAACCATCTTAAGGAAAAGAAACAGAAATGGCGGCATCACACTCCCAGACCTTAAACTATATTATAAAGCCATCATCATCAAAACAGCATGGTACTGGAACAAAAATAGGCATACAGACCAGTGGAACAGAATTGAAAGCCCAGAAGTAAATCCCAACACCAATGGGCATCTAATCTTTGATAAGGGGGCCCAAAGGATTAAATGGAAAAAGGAGGCTCTCTTTAATAAATGGTGCTGGGAAAATTGGGTTGAAACATGCAGAAGAATGAAATTGAACCACTTTATCTCACCAGAAACAAGAATCAACTCCAAATGGATCTAAGACCTAGATGTCAGACCAGAAACAATCAAATACTTAGAGGAAAACATTGGTAAAACACTTTCCCACATACACCTCAAGGACATCTTTGATGAATCAAACCCAATTGCAAGGAAGACCAAAGCAGAAACAAACCAATGGGACTACATCAAATTGAAAAGCTTCTGCACATCCAAAGAAACTATTAAACAAACAGAGAGACCCCTCACAGAATGGGAGAAGATCTTCACATGCCAGACATCAGACAAGAAACTAATCACCAAAATATATAAAGAGCTCAGCAAACTTAGCCGCAAAAAAGCAAATGACCCCATCCAAAAATGGGCAGAGGAAATGAACAAAACATTCACCACAGAGGAGATCCAAAAGGCTAACAAACATATGAAAAACTGCTCTAGGTCACTGATTGTCAGAGAAATGCAAATTAAGACAACACTAAGATACCACCTCACTCCTGTAAGAATGGCATACATCCAAAAGGACAGCAGCAACAAATGCTGGAGAGGATGTGGGGACAGAGGAACCCTTTTACATTGCTGGTGGGAATGTAAATTGGTACAGCCTCTGTGGAGAGCAGTCTGGAAAACTCTCAGAAGGCTAGACATGGACCTTCCATATGACCCAATAATTCCTCTCCTGGGGTTATACCCCAAGGACTCCATAACACCCAACCAAAAAGAGGTGTGTACTCCTATGTTCATAGCAGCACAATTCATAATAGCTAAAACCTGGAAGCAACCCAGGTGCCCAACACCAGATGAGTGGCTGAGAAAGCTGTGGTATATATACACAATGGAATACTATGCAGCTATCAAGAACAATGAACCCACCTTCTCTGACCCACCTTGGACAGAGCTAGAAGGAATTATGTTAAGTGAACTAAGTTAGAAAGATAAAGATGAGTATGGGATGATCCCACTCATCAACAGAAGTTGAGTCAGAAGATCTGAAAGGGAAACTAAAAGCAGGACCTGATCAAATTGTAAGAAGGGCACCAAAGTAAAAACCCAGTGGTGAGGGGTAGGCATGTAGCTTCCTGGGCCAGTGGGGGGGTGGGAGTGGGCGGGAGGGATGGGTCACAGTCCTTTGGTGGTGGGAATGGTGTTTATGTACACTCCTAGCAAAATGTAGACATATAAATCAGTAGCTAATTAATATGAGAGGGGGAAATCAATTGTATGTCTCAAAGTTTCTCAAGAGACAAACTGAATCTTTTTAATATATAGGCTATGTATTTGATATGCAGACTCTCTCAAAAGCCTAGACCAAGTAGATTAGAAGCTTCCAATAGCACAGCTATATACAAGATACTGGGTACTGTACAGCAAACCATAACAAAGGGACTTTTCAAAGTTAACCCAATTAACAAATAATGTGATGATAATATTAACTATTGATTGTCTTTTTGAACCCTAAGACAGCAGGAACCTCACATCTTCACTATAGAGCCCCTACTTCCCCCAGTCCTGGAACCCTTGGATAGGGCCCACTTTCCCGTATGCAAGGATCCTAAATTTTAATTCAGCCTTTGTTGGCCTTTTCAATCTTTATTTAGAAATTATATTTCATTCTAAGCTTGCAAATATTTTCACCTACAATATTTATACCTCACTTTTCCCACTAATTTTTTCACATGAAAACATTTTCCTGAATTTGAGTGATGCCACAGCCCATAGCCTTCCTTCAGAATGTGTACCCTGAACAATATCATCAAGTATTAAAACAAATTCAGATCAAATTGATGGGGCTTACAGTCAACAATATTCATACACTTTTCTCATATGTGGGAGCTACTCTCTTCCCTGATGCAGCTTTCTAGCCCCCTTTCCAGCCATGACATCATCTCCCCACATAATAGCCTGGGTCCACCTGCAAATCAGATGTCAGGCTCATGCAAAAACTAATAAAGTCATGGGCCCTTTAGAATAAACCTAAAAGAGACCTACTAGTTATTTCCAAAACGGAGACCCCAAACCTTCATCTGCAATATTACAGCCTTTAAGTTCATTATTAATCCACAATTTGTATGGCTTTATATGTTAACTCTTTTTCAGCCACCAGGTGCCAGATGCTACCATGACGCCAACTGGACTTCCCTAGGCAGATGAACCCACCAATGTGTCCTGGAGCTCCACTTCCTCAGAGCCTTGCCCCACTAGGGAAAGAGAGAGACAGGCTGGGAGTATGGATTGAACTGTCAACATCCATGTTTTGCAGGGAATCAATCACAGAAGCCAGACCTTTGCCCTTTTGCACCCCATAATGACCCTGGGTCCATACTCCCACAGGGTTAAAGAATAGGAAAGCTAGCAGGGGAGGGTATGGGATATGGAGTTCTGGTGTTGGGAATTATACCCTTTTTTTACTATGGTCTTGTCAGTGTTTCCATTTTATAAATAAATAAATTTAAAAAATAAAAATAATAAAAATTCAGCATTTGGAAAGAAAACATATGTTTTATAAAATGAGTTTTTCATATGTAACTAGAATCTAAATTTTTTTGTATTTATTTTCCCTTTTGTTGCACTTGTTTTTTATTGTTGTTGTTGTTAATTATTGTTGTTGTTATCGATGTGGTTGTTGTTGGACAGGACAGAAAGTAATGGACAAAGGAGGGGAAGACAAAGAGGAGAAGAGAAAGATAGATACCTGCAGACCTGCTTCACTGCCTATGAAGCGATACCCCTGCAGATGGGAAGCCGGGGGCTGGAACTGGAATCCTTAAGCGCTTCGCCCCATGTGCGCTTAACTTGCTTCGCTACCACTCAACTCCAATAATTTAGATTTTTTAAAAAAGAACGAATTGTGAAGTTTGTTGAAAATAACTGCACTGTCTCTAAACATAAAAAAGAGAAGTGTTCATAATTCTTGATGTAAAACTGTGCCAGGAGCCAGGAGGGAGAAGATGGTATTTAACACATTCAAACAGGTGCCTCAGAGCAAAGCTTTTAAGGTAAATGTTTATATTTGCTTGGATAACAGGAATCCCCCATGAAGCAGATATTTAAATTTACTCCCTGTTTTGAGACTTTCCATTTCTTCCTAGCTCCCTTCATTTTGTGACTTTCAAACTGAAACACAACTAAACATAATACAATTGTTCTAACATTATGTCTCCACAGAAATCTGAGCAAATATTTGCTCTACTTTTTCATTTTTTGTACTTTTGTTGTCTCTTTTGGTTGTTACATTAACCTAATTTATATGTTGAGTCCCATTCCTCTCCATTTATTTTCTGTTGCCTGAAATTTGTGTCAAAAACTCAGAGGATACAGCCCCAGAGGAAACAACCTATTTCCCAATTTTAGCTGTTAATTTTCTACTAGGTTATTATTATTATTATTATTCTCTTTTTTTCTGTCAGTTTACCTAGGAATTAAGTCTACAAAGAGAGTTTATAGATAGTATCAGTCTGTGTCCAGAATAAAGGTACAGGGAATGTATATACAGATGGAAAACTTTCATACTTATTTGACCTTTGCTTTCTGGGAAGTTTGATTCTTTCATGCACCAACCATTCCTGAAATAGCCTGAGCAGATAGAGAGGAATAGGTGATACTGATACAGCTACCTCCCAAGCCAGCTATAGGACCATGCCCTTGTCTTCCAGCTGTGAAGCAGCAACTCTATAGCATCTGCTTAGCACAGAATGCCTGTGTCCATACTGATTCAAGTAGGTGGCCTCTTTACTTGTCTGTTCTTTGAATTTTTGCCTTTTATAAGCACACATGTGTGCTCAGATGTGAGACAGTTGTTCAAAATACATCTTGGAATGAAAGGTCACTTTTATTTAATTATTAGGGCTGGTTTCTTCACTAGTCTAGTAAATATTTATGGCTTCACTGAAAAACTGTCAAATACATACATGCCTGGCAATTTCCTCAGTAAAATTGCTGTTAAAAGGCTTGTGTTACTTCCCTCAGTCACTCCAAAGTTAACCTTATCAAAGTAAGGACTACAAATGCTGAATAAGAGCAAGAGACTGGCATACCTTAATGATGACTCTTTAGTCACTATCAGGGCACCCCATCATCTGGGCCCTAGTCTGGGAGTCCTGAGATTCCCACACAGACATGATGGTCCTAGAACTTGAATAGATCCCTCTCTCTATTGTCTCTGGTCATTTCCATCGGGAACAACACAATAGACCCCTTTGTGGGCCCTTATAGGACCTTGCCCTTAGTGTGGATCAACAACTATAGAAAATGTTCCATCCTTTGAAGGAAGGCTGGATAACATACTCTACCACCTGAAGAAGATGAGTCCTGAAATTGGTGCAACTTGGAATGTTCTTACTCATGACTACAGAATGTGACCTCAGACCTATAGGGATATAGAGGTTACATAGGCTCTTAATTGGAATATGGGCCACAGATCAAATTGATGGAGTTTATAGTCAATAATATTTATATACCTTTCCCATATTTGACAGCTATTATCTTCTCCAATTCAGCTTTCTAGCCCCTTTCCCAGCCATGACATCATCTCCCCAGACAATAATTTGGGTCCACCTGCATATCAGAGGTCAGGCTCAGGAAAAAAATGGGGTCAAGGGCCCTTTGGAATATACCTAAAATAGGCCTACTAGCTATCTTCAAAATGGAGACCCCAAATCTTCATCTGTAATATTCTAAGAGCCTTTAGGTTCATAACTATTCAACAGTTGTTTGGCTTTATATGTTAACTCTTTTTTAAGCCACCAGGTTCCAGATGCTACCATGATGCCAACCGGACTTCCTTGGGCAGATGACCCCACCAATGTGTCCTGGAGCTCTGCTTCCCAGAGCTCTGCCCAATTAGGTAAAGAGAGAGACAGGCTGGGAGTATGGATCGAACTGCCAATGTCCATGCTCAGCAGGGAAGCAACTTCAGAAGCCAGACCATCAACCTTCTGCACCTCATAATGACCCTGGGTCCATACCCCCAGAGGGTTAAAGAAGAGGAAAGCTATCAGGGGAGGGCATGGATATGGAGCTTTGGTGATGTAAATTTTGTGGAGTTGCACCCCTCCTATCCTATTGTTTTGTCAGTGTTTCCTTTTTATAAATAAAAATTAAAAAATATAAAAAGGCTTGTATTAAAAGCTAACATCGTATAACTATCCTTATGCTTAAATATACATTTAAATTTATTCCCGTCCTATGATGGCTTGGTGGAGGGTGAGGTGAGCTGATAACTAACTTGGGGAAATATAGAAGTGTATTTTGGCGGCAACACTCCTATAAATCAACTTTTCTTCAATAAAGTGGCACAAATATCACTTTCCTGATGTATCTGGTCTTGTAATAAACTAGTTTAAATGTCGTCAAAATTCTATTATGCTCATAAATATTTCACCAGTTTGTTATGAAACCTGCAGTTTATCCTTAAAAGGCAGGCCTCTAAAGCATTCTGAACTGAATTTTCTTACAACATGGTCATCTTCTGGCTACTGTGTATTTGGGGAACATCTTGCTGAGAACTCAGAATGCAAATGAGCACCTGATAAGCGTGATTTCTACCCTTTAGGAACTTACAGTCTAGAGAAGCAGGGCACATATATTGAAGATAAAGTAACAAGACAAAGGAGTATCTGTATAGTTCATTACACGTGTCTACATAAATCATGGAATTTACAAGAGTGCAGAAAAAAAAATCTCCAAAGTCTAATTTTTAGAGAGGCGTTACTAGTTGAGTAGGTGGAGAAGCCTGACCCTGGGAAAGAAAAGCAAAAGCAAAAGAAAAAAGTAATACTTGAATAAATAGAGAAAAGCTAAGGAATACTCTAGGTAAGTAACAAAGAAATAAAGATTAAAAAGTTAATAAATGTGCTTTGGTAGCAGGGGACACACCTGGGGGATTAGAATGGATGAGTTCATGAAGGAGTTTCCCACAGTGAGAGGATGCCGTTGAAGGTAACAGCTTGTGTAACAAGGTCAACAAGTGGACATTTCTTGTCATCTATTTTAGATCCAACCTATGAAATGCTTGATTTTTTAAAAATACACGTAAATCAAAGAGTGTCTTTTTATTTTCTATATGATCCACAGAAATAATTAACGAAGCTGTTCATACAGGAAGATCAGGGTTCCTCCAAGCAACTGTGAAAACATCAAATCTCTCCTTGATTTTCTGTCACCTCTTTCTCTAGGACCTGAATTTATTTCTTTAATTATGTGCTTTCCTTTCTACTTAAATGATCTGGATGCTTTTGGAATTAACTCATTGTCTGCCTATCCATAGAGATTTTATCAGAAACATTTGAGGCAAAATAAAACCGTTGTGCCCTTGTACCCTTTAGTCACTGGATTTTTTTTTTCCTTCTTTTTACCAGAACACCACTCATCTAGGCCTTATAGTGCTGGGAATTAAACCTAGGACTTCAGAGCCTCCATCATGAAAGTTGACTATTTAACCATCATGCTATTTTCCTGATTCTATTATTTGGTGCTTTTAAACCACTTTGTCTCTGCCACTCTCATTCTAGATTGCTTTCTGTTTCATTTCTGTTTTGTCTTTCACAGCACTCATTCCACTGAACTTTTCACAATCCCATCTGGTTCTCAATTATCCCTGTAAACTCTAACATTTCATGGAACACATAAGACCCTTCCTTGATAATCTGGTGATTTGTAGAGATCTAGAAGTCCCTACAAATACAGTTTCCATAGACATACTGATTATAGTAAAATCACTTATTCCTTTTTTTCCCACATACAGTTTGGTGGGATAAATAACCTGCTTTCCCATGCTTCTTTTAGAATATATTTTCTAGTCAAATAAAAGCTCTCAGTCATTTGAAGTTCTTTATCTCCTAGATTTCAACCCAATTTACCACTTCACTTTATATTTATGTTGTTTGCAATTACTTCACTGTTTAAGTGTGATTTTTTTTGCCACTAGGCTTATCACTGGGGTTCAGTGAAAGCACTATGAATCCACCACTCCCAGCAACCTTGTTATTGTTATTTTTTGTTTCTATTTTAGTAGATAGGAAAGAGAGAAATTTAGAGGGGCCTTGATAGAAAAGGAAGGGATAGACACCTACAGATTTGCTTCACTGCTAGTGAAGCTTCCCTACTGCAAGTGGAGTGAGAGGACTTGAACCAGATTCTTACACATGTTCTTGCACATGGGTCATTGGGTGCACCACCTCTCTACTACCCTAAGTTTGCTATTTTAGTACTACACTTTTAATTTTACTTCTCTCTTCCAGTGGCCTTTAGTGCACCCACCCCAATTTATTTTAGGTATCAAATCTTATGTCCACAATGAATATTGTAATCTCTTGCAATGAGTCGTTTTCTGGAATAATACATTTAAACTTTCCTTAATAATTTTGAATTGCTGTATTTTTAACTTTTCATCTAATTACTAGACTCTTCTAAACTTTTAGTTTTATAGGACTATCTTTTTAAATATAGACCTACACATTTCTTTCCTCTTTTTAACAACGTAATTGTGTCTTCAGAGCCCTTAGCCCATTGCCCTCTGTCTTTCCTACATGGTGAACTTCCAACATTGGGACAATAAAACTATGCTTTTTTTTTTTTCAGTTAATACAGAAGAGTATTAACTGTGGAGCTACTAGAAATACAAGTAGAAGCAACAACATAGACCATTGACACCCAAGTTCAGGGTTTCTAATTCCCATGCCTCACCAACACATGTATGGTGTTTTTCCTTGTGTCTTTGTCTAGCTCTCCTTAATTTTCTGAGATGTCTATTAAACTAACTCCATACACTCTGACTTCCCACCTTCTCCCCACTTCATACTGTCATTTTCAGCGAATGAGTTTGCCTCTATACTCTTTCTTTTCTTTCACAATCTAATACACTTCTCTGAACATCAGTTATTTTGCTTTTACCTACTTTTTGTATCTGCAAACATACTTCTTAGAAAAAAATATCCCCTTAGTACTTTTAGTTCTATAATTCTGCATCATGTTTCTATTAGCCTCTCACATATCCTCAATCTTCAATTTATTTTTACTACAACATAAATCTCTTTTTCAAAAAGTAAATGGTTTATTCTGTAAGATAGCTGCAAGTCCTCACTTCCCTTGTCTCTACAGCACTGATATTTCTGTCTTCTTTCTCTTTTCTAACTTAATGACTTCTTGTACTGCAATTCCCTTTATATTAGATTCACCAATGTAAGCCAGAACCCTTCAACTTGCCAAACAAATCCTTACAAACACATTCACATGGAAATTTCCTTTTCCTTTACTGCTATAAAATAAAGGTGGAAGGTCCTTTTTTCAGAAGTATATCCTGTCACCCAACTGCCTAAATCTACTCAGAAATAAAGGCATCAGACTAATGAAATAGCTCACTTGAACAGGATGCTGCATTTGCTGTATGTGCTCAGCTTCCGTTTTAGGAATCTTCAATGCCTTTCACTCTCTCTTTCTTAACAGTAATATAACAGTAATAAATGGTAATAAATAAATAGTAATAATAGTAATAAACCCAAGCTCTTTTCCTTCCTCGTTTCTTCCCTTTGACTTATACAGATACATGTTCTCCTGATTCTCTTTCTGAACCATCTCTTTAAGCTGTTTAGTTCCTTCACCCCTACTGTAAGTATTATGGAGAAGTTTATCATTATCATTCCCCTACTAGTACAGCAAAAGCCTTTTCAAAGGTCAATTTATTCTCTGGCTAATGAAGCTGGAGCTTTATGTCTTTACCACTCATGAAGCTTCTTCCCTGTATGTGGGGACCAGGGACTTGAACCTAGGCCCTTAACCAGGTGCACCACTGAGTGAACCCAGTGTTTACTTTTAAGAATATTCATAAGAATATGGAGAAATTTCTTCCTTGGTGCAACAGACATTAATATTAGTAATTTTCATTTTATTTTACTTCCCTGAAAAATTCTTGGTATTTAATATTTGTGCATACAGAAAAAATGTATGGTTATCTGAAATTATTTATTTAGTTTTGGTGGACTACTTCTAAGCTCTAGTTTATGGTGATGCTGGAGATTGAAACTGGGATCTCTGGTGACTCAGGAATGAAAGACATTTTACATGACCACTGGGCATTTTTCACTAGTCTACATTCTCAAAGGTCATATATACAACTACAAAGCACAAGAGTGTGTTTAGATGACCTCCATCCCCAAACAGATTCTGACAGAATGTAACAGTGCATTACTTTGACTCACACACTTTATTTTCTGCATAGAATAGATTACTTTCTTGCCAATGCTTTCCTTTATAAAATCAGGCAGCATTGTTTTCCTTGCTGATAGTGCCTTGAGACATTTTATGACATGGATTCATTTATCTCCATAAAAACAAGAAGATATTGAGAAGGCTGGAATATAAGTAGAGGCTGTTCAGCCCACCAGACTTTTCTTTTTTTCCTTTTAATGCACCCTGGAGAACATTTAATTGCTTCTTGAATGACCCCCAAGGTCTTCCTAGAATGAGCTTGTTGTCTTCTTTGTGGAGGAGACCATCCCCATTTCATTCGAACTCATTGTGACTTAATTATAGGATACATATAATAAATTGGAGGCAATCAGTAATCCTTAATCAAACAGGGTAAATTTGTTTCACATGCAAGACACAATGGACCCTTGTGAAATAGATGGCACACTTTCATTTACTGAATGATACCCAGATTAATTAACTCACCTGATAGCTGTGGTTCCAATTTCCCAACTGCAACCCAAGTCTGTCTTATACTTGCCCTTTTTTTTTCTTTTCTTTCTTGTTATCATTCCATGATACATGCTCTTTAATATACTTTCAGATTCAAAAATTATCATTTCTCTTAACATATATTATCATTACATAGAATAAAACATTTATCTACAAAAACGACATATCTCAACACATATTATATGAAGACAAATATACATACATAGAAAACATAAATTCTTCCATATGTATATGGACATGTGCCTGTACCAACCTGAAAACGCATATTCACAAAGACACTCTTGATAGGGTATTTTTTCTTTTTTGTACTGACATCCCTATTACCCAACTGAGGTCAGTGGGTCTGTAGCCAGACTTTTATAGCAATTTCCTCAGACCTCCAGTAAAATCATTGTCTAGAGCAGAGATTCCAATCAGTTGATTTCTGTTGTCTGTCTTCCCTGAAAATTATTGTAAAAGATTTAATTGATTTATATTTCATTTGTCTTGCAGAAAGTTGAGATTTTTATTACATTTAAGTGTCTATTTAGTGCCTCTCATTTGTGCATCCTGATTACTTTTGGTGACTCAGTATAACATTTAATAACTATTAGCTTTCTTCTGGAGAGTTCTTAACCAGAATACAAGAGTTCTTATAGCTACATAGATAATTAACTTGAAGCTTGTCTGTCTCCTGAGAGATATCAAATATGTAAATGAGAAACAAGCCTTAGCAAGACATAGTAAGGAAATGACTAAAAGTTTTATCACATGAAAGCTAAAATCCATGGTAAAAAATTATATCAATATGCTTTGAAGAACTAATACATGCTTCTTGCTTAGGATTTGTGAAATTTATGGGCTTTAAAGTTCTTTTTCAAAGTTTCAGGAACTAGGCAGAGTTGTTAGCAATGAAAAAAAAAGTACTTAAAAAGAAAACAAGAACAGAAACCACATTTAAATACTTCACAATGTGTACTATATTATTGAAGATACAGAAATATTTAATAAACCTGTACAATATTTTTCTCTCTTATTTTCCTAAATCCTCTTTTGCAATACCTAGCATTGTTTTCATCTTTTAATCTTAATACCTTTCATAATACATCAGTAAATGAAATCCCTTATTTTTATTAGTAGAGAACTAAAAAAGGCAATTCATATTTGATGTTTCAAGCTAATTATTTGATCCTCTAATTTGTCTGTACATTCTTCTACTATATAATTTATAAATTATAGTGGAAAAGATAGTTTAAATATCTGTTATTTTTACATGAAGGAAAACATTGTATTGTTACAGTAACCGTTATTATCTGTATAATTTGATTCTGGTAAAATTGATATATTTTTGAAATTTACTTTCCACTAAGGTTACCTCTAGGACTGGTGTCTAGAGAACAATTCTACCACTCCTGATGGCCATTTATTTTATTTTCTAAATGATAGAAACAGAAATCAAAGGGTGGGAGAAAAGAAAGAAAGAGAGACACCTACAACTGCTCCACTGTGTTGTTTTCGCCGGGCTAGGTTGTTTTCGCCGGGCTGGCTTCACGGGCGGGTAACAGACGACCAAGGACTCATGGTTGAGCTGTAGGCAGTATCTCTTTATTCATGCAGGATGCAGCACAATCTAAGACGAGCTAAGCTAAACTCAAGTCCCCTAAAACTCACAATGCTGTCTTTATATATACTTGCCAAGTAGGGTGGAAACAGGATGTGACATAGAGAGGTTGGAGAGAAAAGTGACTGGTGAAAATCAGAGTGTGACAAGGAGGGGGTGGAGCAGGCAAGAATCCTATCACTGAACCACCAATGCCCTGGAGGGAGTGCTTTATGTAAATGTAAAAGTGATTTATGTAAATAGACCAAAGCTTTGAATGGGATTAAATCTATCCCTATATAGGCATATGGCTAAGCAGAAGCCAGGGGGAGCTGGCATACTATCCAACACCACTGCTCATAGACCTTCAGCCCTGAAGGTGGGGACACTGACTTAAATCTGGGTCGTCAAGCATAATAGCTGCCAGGCTCCCAATGCTTTTTAAGACACACTAAAAACAGTGAATGAAGAAGTAAAATTTTAAAATGTGTAAACTAACAAGGGAATACATTATTTTGAAAAGTCAATATAGTTTGAATTTTTTTCTTAATTAATGAGGTTTTACCACTCCAGGCAAACTTTTTGAGATAGAACTAGAGAAACTAAGAGACAAGGAGAAAGACACCACAGCACCTAATCTCTCCTCAGTGCAGTGGATGCTGAACTCAAACCTAGGTTGTGCTCATGACAAATCAAAGACAGTACCCAACTAAGCTATCTTGCTGGTTACATATATATATATATATATATATATATAAATATATATATATATTAAATCACTCAATACTTTTAAAGGAAATTTAGCTCCCAATGAGTTGTGAATTTTAATAAAACATACTTCAAATCCTTCCCTCAAGTATTTTGATGGATTGCAGAACACACATCTATACATTTGATACTCATAGTTACACTTAGTGTTACATCTAATATAGGTACAGTTTTCCCTTTCCTTAGACTTGGTTGGATGCCTTTTAGGGAAGTACAGTGGCATGTGCCTTGCAGAGACAGCTATCTCTTTTTTGCTCACATAGAACTACCATTAAAAAGTTTTGTTTTTTTTCTTCTGCAAGTCTAAGTCACATCTCCAGGCCTAACCTGGGCCAGAATCAGGATTAGTATGGAATGTGCATGATTTCCTTAAGGAAATTGTCTGACTTTTAAGTAAACATATTAAATAGCACCTGGTCAGGAAAAAAAAAAAAAAAGGACCTCTGTGTGCTTGATCAGTTCTCTTCAGCCAGAATTTAGAGGGTGCCACTTCTGTCAACTGTGGTGAATCTGATCAAAGGGTAAAATAACCAAGAAAAAGGGCCACAATTATATTTCTTTAAGATGTTAACACTGGATTCACTTCCTTTTTGTCTATCACACTAGTTTGCTACAATGTGGACACGTGTTTCCAGAAATCAGTTTATTTCTCAGTATTTGAAGGGGGTAAGATGTAACTGGGATTCTAGTCATAAGTCATAAGTTCAATAACCATTGGTTTCTTTTTTTTTTTTTCTTCCTTTAAGCTTCTTTTAAGGGTCTTATAAGCTTGCTGTTCTGAAGAGCTTTGAGTAGCTCCAGGCCATGGTTTGGTTATCATTATAGCACATGCTCAAAAACACTGTTGGCAGTAATAGGAGGTTTCTTTGCTGACAGAAACTTAAAAAATGGTAGAGGATTTAAATTTCAAACTATGCATATTCACTAGATTGTATGCTGTGAACTCTGTTCACTTTGGACTTCTTACCTCTTCTCCACATCTTTTAGATCTCTTAAGTTTCAAATGAAAATATCATACATTTGGTAGTATGCTTACCTGTTCATAAAGCTTTCCATTTTCACAAACTTACGTTGTTCTTGAAGCTTTGTGCTAGCCTAAGCTTCTTTTACTCGTATGTTACTAGAAAAAGCCAGTTTATTTTTTCAGATATCTCTGTGTGCATACTTTTTATTTGTTTTAGTGACAGAAGTACAGAAAGAAAGATTTACAAAGGTAAAGTACAGAGCACTACCTAACTCTGCCTTATGGTGAAACTGGGGATTGATCTTGTTATCTCAGAGACTCGGGCATGAATGTCTTTTGCTCCCATCATAGTATCTTCCCAGACCAAAAAGTCAACTTCTAAAGATATTAAACACATCTAGAAGTAGTGTGAACCAAACTATTCTAAAGACAGCAACAAAATGTCATTTTTAGTAGAAAGCAAGAGTTGTCCATTTTTTTTTATTTTGAAAATATGAGTTGATTTAAGACTGTTGATTTTCATTTGTGTTGACTTGTAAAATACTGGATTAGTTAGGCTTTAATTCTTATTTATTTATTTAGTAATTTTTATTAGTGATTTACAAAATTATGAGATAATAGGGGAATAATTCTTCATTTCCTGCCATCAGAATTCTGTGTCCCTATCCTCCACAAGCAGAAAATTCAGTATTTTTCTCAAGGTCACAGATATGGGCTAACTTTATATTTATATCTATCCACCTCTCTCTGCATATATATGCTTTTTACCCACTTTTTTCCCCTATGGATCTGCCTTCACTTCCTTTCTAAGTTACACCTACACTTATTACCACTTCCTAATGTCCTCCCTTTTATCTCTTCTTTCTCAGATTAGTGAAACAGTACCTAACTATCTCTGGTGTTTCCAGATATGCTTCTGTTTTAGGGATGGTGACAAATGTTTTGGATCCTGGTGAATTTGGGGTCCAGACCCTTCTGGTCATCTTCCTCTATACCCCCCCGCATCTGGAAATATGGAACAACATTCTTTTTAAAGTGCAGAAGGAAGGAGTTGTGGTTTTGTAATTGCTTCTCTGTTGGACATGAGTTTTGGCACATCAATCCATACCCTCAACTTGTTTCCCTAGCAGGGTAGGGCTCTGGAGAGGCGAGGTTCCTAAACATGTTGGCAAGTTCTTCTGGCCAAGGAGGTCAGGGTGGATCATACTAGCATTTGCAGCTTGGTGCTAGCTTTTAATTCTAATTCCTTTAAATTTACCTTTCCAGAGTCATTCCAGAAAATGTATGATGGAATATTTCACTGAATCAGAGAGAAATTAAATGAAAATAAAGAGTTGGGCGGTAGCGTAGCAGGTTAAGCATAGGTGGCACAAAGCACAAGGACCAGCTTAAATGAAAATAAAGATTTGCGTGTCTTCCTGTTTAATTCATTGCTTAAAATGTTCCTTTCAGACACACACATATATATATGTGTATATATATGTGTGTGTGTGTGTGTATATATATATATATGTGTGTATATATATATATATATATATATATATATATATCTTAAATTTTATTACAGCTATTTCCAGTTAAAACTAGTGGCCCTTTTAGGATAGAAAAAGGAGATTTGGGGGAGGGAGAGGAAGATGGCAGACTGAGAAGTCGCTAACAGCGAGCGCTCAGATCGCATCATCGGCAACGATAGGATTTTCTGGCTTTAGCAGGCCAGTTAATAAGGGGTGACACCAAAAAGTGAGTACAATTTAATTTGGGTTAAGAATTAGAGTAAAGGTGACACGGACTAGCGGGGTTCCAGAATTCCCAGGGTGCCGGGCAAGGCGAGGGCGCCGGGCATTGTCCTCCGCCCGCCCAGGAAGGCGGCTCCTCCGCCTGTTGCAGAGCGCGGCGGGCAGAGGACCCGGAGAGACCACTTTAGCTCGGGGGCTTTCCCTTGGGAGTCTCCAGGGTCCACCACGACCCTGAGAGCGGATCCAAAGACTTCTTGAGTATAGCTCTCATTGGATCAAAGGACTTGGAGCTAGTTTTCATTTTTGAGAAATCCTTTAAAAAAGTCTGGAGGGGGGGGTTTCCCGGAAGATGGTGGACTGAGAAGCGGCTAGCCTTGGAGCTCCGGACACATCTCGTGTAAACAATAGGATTTTCTGCCTTTAGCAGGCCAGCCAATAAGGGGCCATAGCGGTGACACCAAGGAGGTGTCTACAACTTAATTTGGGTTAAGAATTAGAATAGGGGAAAAAAATTCGTTTTTCTTCCTTTTAATTTTCAAGCATACATCCTTGGCGCCGCCCACCCACCCCATAAGCAGTGCCTGGGACCAGCTACTAGCAGGATACCCCATACCACCAAACAGGGTTGTTTTTTTTTTTTAAACTCACTGATACACATTTGGGAAGATCCTCGCACTGCTCTTTAATTACAACCCTTCTTCTTGTCTTCTCCCTTTTCTCTCTCTTATCTCTCTCTATCTCTTTTTTTTAATTTTTATTTATTTATTTATTTATTTTTATCTTGTCATACACTTCTTTCTTCTTTGCCTTTCTGAATTTGTGAATTACTTTGGGGAAGAAATCTGACACAGAGTGGACTCTCTATGTGTGTATCTCTGCTCTAGTTCCCTTTACACTCTTGTTACCCCTAGAATATACACTGGATAGTAGATTTGCATAACTGTCTATTCTTGCTATCCTCTCTTTCTGTTCTCTTTCTTCACTGGGATTTGGTTACTATTTTTTCACGGACTGGAGAAATTGTTTGGCTAACTGGTAACGATTAAACTTCTTCAATACTTACTTCAGTTGCTACTGTAATTCCGGAGGTTGGTGAGTGCAATTGTCATAAAGGTATTTAGTACAGTGTTACTTGTGCTCAAAACACAACAACTGAGGAACAACAGAGCATTAAAAAAAAAGAGAGAGAGAAACACATAAATAAAAAAAAATGGGTAGATTAAAAACAAATAAAACTGCTACACCAATGAATGAAGACAAGAGCCCAGAAGAAACCACAAATCAGTCAGAAGTAACCATAGATAAGAAAAGTATGCAAGCAATAATAAACTTATTAATCACAGAAATGAAAACAACATTGGAGGAAAGGAATGGCAGTATTAGGGAAACAACAGTTGAGACCCCCAAGGAAAATACTGATTATCTTGAGACAATTAAAGAACTGAAAGCTGAAATAGCTGTAATGAAGAAAGAAGCTGAGGCAAGGTAAAGCAGACTAACAGAAGCAGAAAACAGAATTAGTCAGACAGAGGATGAGTTAGAGAAAACTAAGAAAGAGGTGAAAGAGCTTAAAAAGAGATTGAGAGACACTGAAAACAACAACAGAGACATATGGGATGATCTCAAAAGAAGTAACATTCGTATAATTGGCCTGCCAGAGGAAGAAAGAGAGGAAGGGGAAGAAAACATTCTAGAGGAAATAATACAAGAAAATTTCCCAGACCTGAATAACAGAAAGGATATCAAGGTGCAAGAGGCCCAGAGAGTACCAAACAGAATCAACCCAGACCTGAAAACACCAAGACACATCATAGTCACAATGAGAAGAAGTAAGGATAAAGAAAGGATCCTAAAGGCTGCAAGAGAGAAACAAAAAGTCACATATAGGGGAAAACCCATAAGACTTTCTGCAGATTTCTCAACTCAAACTCTAAAAGCCAGAAGGGAGTGGCAAGATATCTATCGAGCCCTGAATGAAAAAGGGTTTCAACCAAGGATAATATATCCTGCTAGACTTTCATTCAAGCTAGATGGAGGGATCAAAACCTTCTTAGATAAACAACAGTTAAAGGAGGCAACTATCACCAAGCCAGCCCTGAAAGAGGTACTAAAAGACCTCTTATAAACAAGAACATCACTATAATACTTGTAATATATCAGAGTAAACAAATTGTTTTTTAGAATAATGGCACTACAATACATTAAATCCATAATATCAATAAATGTCAATGGCTTAAACTCACCCATCAAAAGGCACAGGGTGGGGAGATGGATCAGAAAACATAACCCAACTATATGCTGCTTGCAAGAATCCCATCTGTCACAACCAGATAGACACAGACTTAAAGTGAAAGGATGGAAAACTATCATACAGGCTAATGGTCCACAAAAAAGGGCAGGAACAGCCACTCTCATCTCAGACACGATAGATTTTAAATTAAATAAAGTAATAAAAGATAGGCAAGGACATTACATAATGATTAGAGGATCAATCAGCCAAGAAGACTTAACAATTATTAACATCTATGCACCCAACGAGGGACCATCTAAATACATTAAACACCTACTGAAAGAATTTCAAAAATACATCAATAGTAATACAATAATAGTGGGAGACTTCAGTACCCCACTCTCACACTTAGACAGATCAACAAAGCAGAGAACCAATAAAGATACAAGAGAATTGAATGAAGAGATTGACAGACTAGACCTCTTGGACATTTTCAGTCTCCTCCACCCCAAAAAACTGGAATACACCTTCTTTTCAAATCCACACAACACATACTCAAGGATAGACCACATGTTAGGCCACAAAGACAGCATCAATAAATTCAAGAGCATTGAAATCATCCCAAGTATCTTCTCAGATCACAGTGGAGTAAAACTAACTTTTAACAACAAACGGAAAATTATTAAAAGACATAGAATTTGGAAACTAAACAACATGCTCCTTAAGAACCACTGGGTCAGAGACTCACTCAAACAGGAAATTCAAATGTTCCTGGAAACTAATGAAAATGAAGACACAACCTATCAAAATATTTGGGACACAGCGAAAGCAGTACTGAGAGGGAAACTTATAGCCATACAATCACATATTAAACACCAAGAAGAAGCCCAAATGAACGACCTTACTACACACCTCAAGGACTTAGAGGAAGAGGAACAAAGGAACCCTAAAGCAACCAGAAGGACAGAAATCACTAAAGTTAGAGCAGAAATAAACAACATCGAAAATAAAAGAACCATACAAAAGATCAATGAAGCCAAATGTTGGTTCTTTGAAAGATTAAACAAAATTGACAAACCCCTAGCCAGACTCACCAAAATAAAAAGAGAGAAGACTCAAATTAATAGAATTGTAAACGATGCAGGAGATATCACAACTGACACCACAGAAATCCAGAGAATTCTGCGAAAATTCTATAGAGAACTATATGCCACCAAGCTAGAGAATCTGGAAGAAATGGAACAATTCCTAGAAACCTATGCACTTCCAAAACTGAACCAAGAAGAACTACAAAATCTAAATGCACCAATCACAAAGAAATTGAAACCGTTATTAAGAATCGCCCCAACAACAAAAGTCCTGGACCAGATGGCTTCACAAACGAATTCTACAAAACTTTCAGGAAACAGTTAATACCCATACTTCTTAAGCTATTCCATAAGATTGAAGAAACAGGAATACTCCCTTCCACCTTTTATGAAGCCAACATCACCCTGATACCAAAAGCTGATAGGGACAGAACAAAAAAGGAAAACTACAGACCAATATCTCTGATGAACATAGATGCCAAAATATTAAACAAGATCTTGGCCAACCGGATACAGCAACACATCAAAAAGATTGTTCATCATGACCAAGTGGGATTCATCCCAGGAATGCAAGGCTGGTTCAACATCCGTAAATCAATCAATGTCATTCATCACATCAATAAAAGCAAAGCCAAAAACCACATGATTATCTCAATAGATGCAGAGGAAGTCTTTGACAAAATCCAACACCCATTCATGCTCAAAACTCTACCGAAAATGGGAATAGATGGGAAATTCCTCAAGATAGTGGAGTCTATATATAGCAGACCTACAGCCAACATCATACTCAATGGAGAGAAGCTGAAAGCATTCCCCCTCAGATCGGGGACTAGACAGGGCTGTCCACAGTCACCGTTACTCTTCAACATAGTATTGGAAGTTCTTGCCATAGCAATCAGGCAAGAGAAAGAAATCAAAGGGATACTGATTGGAAGGGAAGAAGTCAAGCTCTCACTATTTGCAGATAATATGATAGTATACAAAGAAAGACCTAAAGAATCCAGTAGAAAATTACTGGAAGTTGTTAGGCAATATAGCAAGGTATCAGGCTACAAAATCAATGTACAAAAATCAGTGGCATTTCTTTATTCAAACACTAAATCTGAAGAAGAAGACATCCAGAAATCACTCCCATTTACTGTTTCAGCAAAATCAATCAAATACCTAGGAATAAAGTTGACCAAAGAAGCGAAAGACTTGTATACTGAAAACTATGAGTCGCTACTCAAGGAGATAGAAACTGATACCAAGAAATGGAAAGATATCCCATGCTCATGGATTGGAAGAATAAATATCATCAAAATGAATATTCTCCCCAAAGCCATATACAAATTTAATGCAATACCCATCAAAGTTCCACCAGGCTTTTTTAAGAGAATAGAACAAATACTACAATCATTTATCTGGAACCTGAAAACACCTAGAATTGCCAAAACCATCTTAAGGAAAAGAAACAGAAATGGAGGCATCACACTCCCAGACCTTAAACTATATTATAAAGCCATCATCATCAAAACAGCATGGTACTGGAACAAAAATAGGCATACAGACCAGTGGAACAGAATTGAAAGCCCAGAAGTAAATTCCAACACCTATGGGCATCTAATCTTTGATAAGGGGGCTGAAAGGATTAAATGGAAAAAGGAGGCTCTCTTCAATAAATGGTGCTGGGAAAACTGGGTTGAAACATGCAGAAGAAAGAAATTGAACCACTTTATCTCACCAGAAACAAAAGTCAACTCCAAATGGATCAAAGACCTAGATGTTAGACCAGAAACAATCAAATACTTAGAGGAAAACATTGTAAAACACTTTCCCACCTACACCTCAAGGACATCTTTGATGAATCAAACCCAATTGCAAGGAAGACCAAAGCAGAAACAAACCAATGGGACTACATCAAATTGAAAAGCTTCTGCACATCCAAAGAAACTATTAAACAGAGAGACCCCTCACAGAATGGGAGAAGATCTTCACATGCCAGACATCAGACAAGAAACTAATCACCAAAATATATAAAGAGCTCAGCAAACTTAGCCGCAAAAAAGCAAATGACCCCATCCAAAAATGGGCAGAGGAAATGAACAAAACATTCACCACAGAGGAGATCCAAAAGGTTAACAAACATATGAAAAACTGCTCTAGGTCACTGATTATCAGAGAAATGCAAATCAAGACAACACTAAGATACCACCTCACTCCTGTAAGAATGGCATACATCAAAAAGGACAGCAGCAACAAATGCTGGAGAGGATGTGGGGACAGAGGAACCCTTTTACATTGCTGGTGGGAATGTAAATTGGTACAGCCTCTGTGGAGAGCAGTCTGGAAAACTCTCAGAAGGCTAGACATGGACCTTCCATATGACCCAATAATTCCTCTCCTGGGGTTATACCCCAAGGACTCCATAACACCCAACCAAAAGAGATGTGTACTCCTATGATCATAGCAGCACAATTCATAATAGCTAAAACCTGGAAGCAACCCAGGTGCCCAACAACAGATGAGTGGCTGAGAAAGCTGTGGTATATATACACAATGGAATACTATGCAGCTATCAAGAACAATGAACCCACCTTCTCTGACCCATCTTGGACAGAGCTAGAAGGAATTATGTTAAGTGAACTAAGTCAGAAAGATAAAGATGAGTATGGGATGATCCCACTCATCAACAGAAGCTGACTAAGAAGATCTGAAAGGGAAACTAAAAGCAGGACCTGATGAAATTGTAAGAAGGGCACCAAAGTAAAAACCCAGTGGTGAGGGGTAGGCATGTAGCTTCCTGGGCCAGTGGGGGGTGGGAGTGGGTGGGAGGGATGGGTCACAGTCCTTTGGTGGTGGGAATGGTGTTTATGTACACTCCTAGCAAAATGTAGACATATAAATCAGTAGCTAATTAATATGAGGGGGAAATTAATTGTATGTCTCAAAGTTTCTCAAAAGACAAACTGAATCTTTTTAATATATAGGCTATGTATTTGATATGCGGACTCTCTCAAAAGCCTAGACCAAGTAGATTAGAAGCTTCCAATAGCACAGCTATATACAAGATACTGGGTACTGTACAGCAAACCATAACAAAGGGACTTTTCAAAGTTAACCCAATTAACAAATAACGTGATGATAATATTAACTATTGATTGTCTTTTTGAACCCTAAGACAGCAGGAACCTCACATCTTCACTATAGAGCCCCTACTTCCCCCAGTCCTGGAACCCTTGGATAGGGCCCACTTTCCCGTATGCATCTCCCAATCCAAACCAAATAACATTGCATCTGCCGATCACAACCTAACCAAAGCAACGATTGCTACCTCAACATGCTTCACCTCAGAATGTATCCAGAGACTTCACGTGTGGAATGACAACCCTTCAGCTTCATTACTCGGGTGAGACCTTTCCTTTAATAGTACACTCTAATTTCATCTCAGGTAGTTCACTTTCTAACAAGTCCCATAACCTAGATATACACCAGTTTCTGTGAGAGAGAGCTTATGTGCACACGTATCCATAAACTACTGCAAAATATATACCTGAAAGCAGGACTACACTAGAGTTTGCAGTGAGTACCTCCCTAACACTTCCTCTCCACTATTCCAAGCTTGGGATCCATGATTGCTCAATAAATTGTTTGGCTTCATATGTTAACTCTCTTTTCAATCACCAGGTTCCAGATGCCACCAGGATGCTGGCTAGGCTTCCCTGGATTGAAGACCCCACCAATGTGTCCTGGAGCTCAGCTTCCCCAGAGTCACACCCTACTAGGGAAAGAGAGAGGCAGACTGGGGGTATGGACCGAGCAGTCAACGCCCATGTTCAGCGGGGAAGCAATTACAGAAGCCAGACCTTCTACCTTCTGCAACCCTCAACGACCCTGGGTCCATGCTCCCAGAGGGATAGAGAATGGGAAGGCTACCATGGGAGGGGGTGGGTTATGGGGATTGGGTGTTGGGAATTGTGTGGAGTTGTACCCCTCCTACCTTATGCTTTTGTTCACTAATCCTTTCTTAAATAAAAAATTAAAAAAAAAAAAAAAAAAGGAGATTTGGGTTCAACATTTGGTCTTTTAAAAAAGGTATTTTAATTTAATTTTGTTTCCCTTCTGAGTAAAATATGGATTTCAAAGCTTTAAATTATTATAATTTTTTGCTTTTGGGAATACAGTAAAAAAGAATATTTTGGTTAAATTACATGGGCCATCCTTAGTAATTCATAATAGCTACATGATTCATAACTTAAGATTGCCTTAATTAGAGAATATTTTTACTCCATTTTACATTCTACTATTAGCAGATACTTATGTGTCAGTCTTCTCTTTAACTATTGGCATCACAGTCACCTTTTATGTTTCAGTTATATAATTGTTTTTGTATTTAGAGTTATTATGTTTAGAAAAGACATGAAATGCAGATATATAAAATATAAATGTTAAAAGGAAATGTTCCCAAAATTCACAGAAATGTTCCCCAAATTCACAGAAATTCCACTCTAGGATGTGTGGAGTCTTAGCATTTTCTGTTTTTAGTTTGACTATCTTAAGAAATGTAATTCATAATATTGCATCCGCCGATCACAACCTAACCAACGCAACGATTGCCACCTCAACATGCTTCACCTCAGACTGTGTCCAGAGACTTCACGTGTGGAATGACAACCCTTCAGCTTCATTACTTGGGTGATACCTTTCCTTTCATAGTATACTCTAATTTCCTCTCAGGTAGTTCACTTTCTAACA